>NC_134547.1:11481027-11788159 GCF_050624435.1 Tenrec ecaudatus
CCCTCGGAACCTCCGAACCTAGATGGGAGGAACCCTCCAGCAATGTATGGGGCAGTTCTATTGTGATCCATGTAGTTTCCATTGGATAATTTTGGAAGATGGGGGACTTTCTACTTCCCTCAAGAGCTACAGTCTTGGAAACTCACAGAGGCGGTAGTACACTATCCTATAGGGTCACTCTGACTTGGAATGGACTCTCTTGGGGGCAGTTGCAGGTAAGCATTACCACAAGGTCAGTGGTTCAAACCCACCACCTGCTCTTTGGGAGAGAGATGAGGATATCTGCTCCTGTAGATATTAACAGCTTCTGGAACCTAAGGAGCTGTCTATTCTGTCCTACAGGGCCACTAAGAGTTGGCATCTACTCGGGGCACTGGGTTTTGGTTTTAACAACTAAAATGACTTTCCAAAACGCCACCACCAACTACAAACTCACTGCATTCCAGTCTAGGCCCACGCATAGTGACCCTCAAAGGCTGGGTAGAACTGCCTCTATGAGTTTAAAGGGCTGTAACTGTCAATGGGCTTAGAAAGTCTCGTCTTCCTCCCACGGAACAAACAGCTGGTGGTTGCTAACCGTGGAACTTGGAGCCTCACAACCCAAAGCATAACCACTACGCCACAAGATTTAAGAGGTAACTCCGTGGCCTCAAAGCCAGACAGCTAAGAAGTGCACCGCCAGGATCTGTATACAGTTCCACTCCCAAATTCCTGTTCGTAAACCACGGTCCGTATCCCATAGGGGAGCCCTGAACATAACCAAAACACTGGTAAGCACGCCAACACTTACCTTTCTTATTTAAAACTACTATTCCCAGAATGCCCTTCTTTCCTGGCTTGTGGTAGTGGCGCCACCGCACTACACTTCCCCAAGGGCAAGGCCCGCTTGACTGGCCGTCAAGCACGTCGGGAATTGTAGTCCCCTGATGAACGGTTCCGCTAAACTCCCAGCATGCATTAGGGAGGTGGGGGGTGGCACTGACTCGCGTAGTAGAAAGAAGGCAGTCGCTCAGCATGCCGGGAAACGCGGTCGGCCCTGTTCAGCTGGCTGCGGCCCAGACGTACAAACCTATTCGAAGGGACTACAACTCCCAGAAGGCTTTGCGCGAGAGGGGGGCGGTGGGTCATCTTGCCGGAAGTCCTCTCTAGCCCTCAGCGCCCTAACAGCAGCGGGAGCCGGAGCTGCCCAGTCGCCTCGGAACCAGGGCCGCCGGGGTCCGGACCGGGGTCGTCATGGTAACAGGGGCGCGCCCACGCCGGGGACGGGCGGAGGAGGGTCCGCGTGCAGACACCTGAGCTCTGCGGAGCGCTGACAACCCCCCCCCACCGTGCCGCGCGCGGTGCGATGGTCCGGGCCGAACGCGCGGGCTCGCTGGGTGTGGGACCCTGCAGAACCGGGAAGGTGGGGGGTACTGGATCGTGTGTGCGCGCGCACGCGTGGCCGAAGGGGGTCCCAAGACGAAGGGATCATAGGGATGGGTGAGACTGGGGTGGTTGACGGCGAATGGGAGACTTTGAAAATGGGGGAGATGGGGGAGGACCCTTCCAGATGGGTGGGGATCCCTAGAGGCTGGAAGCTGCCCTGGCCGCCGGGGAGGAAATGTCGAGACCGGGTCAGGGATACTGTCGGGGAGAGGGAGACGGCCTCCAGGGGCACTGTCGGGAATGAATGGGCCTGTCCTTCCGGTTGGGGGCCGGGGCTTGGAGCTAGGGAGACAGGGAAGGGACAGACCAGAAAAAAGTGGGAAGCCGCGGCGCAGATAGATGCTTAACAGACGCGTGGTCTCTGGGGACAGGGAGAAGGCTTGGAGGCGAAGCTACTGGAAATGGGGCTGGAGTGGGGGAGGCTCTTGGGGACGATGGGTTGGGGAGCGGGACAGCACCCCCCACCCCCCAGGATCGGGCTTTGGGAGGGAAGAGAGCGATCTTTGAGCTGAGAGTTGAGACAGGCGCAGGCTTTGGAATAGCACGTTCTAGGAGGCCGGCTGTGTGTGGCCTTTGGAACAGGGAGGAGGAGGAGGAGGCCTTTGGCTTAGGGAATGTCATGAGACCCAGGGGACGGATCAAAATGCCCAACGTGGAGGTAGATGAAGGGGTGTCCTCATCACAGGCCAGTGGAATGCTTTGGGAGGAGGGGCACCCAGAGGGGCCAGGCCTAGGGTGTAGGAGGGAGGGAGCTTCTGAGGATGACTCCCCAGAGGTTGAAAAATTCTAACTGGGAAGAGGAAGGGGAAGAGGACTGTGAGGGAATTTGGGGAGTAAGTGGCTGGGGTCGCTCCTCCCTCAATTCTGTAGCCCACCTTCTTTCTAGCTTCCCTTCCCATAAGCCCTAGTCTCCAACTCCGCCCCCACCACCCCCACTCTAGCTGCTCTTGCGCCCCTGCTCTTCCTGTCCAGGACCCCTGCCCTGTCAGGAAGTGCTTTTCCATGGCTCAGCAGAAGGGGTTCTGGGAAAGAGATTGTAATATCCTGTTTGCCCATTCAGCTTTCTTGGTTGAAGGAGGAGGGGAGGAGTGTGTGGTGGCAACACTGCCGCAGGGGGAGAGTGGCCCCCAGTAAAAGGGTGGAGGCCCCCTGCAGACCCCGCCACGGCGTTCCCCTGGAAGCCTCTGGACACCCAGCTCTGCTCTTTAGCTGTGTGCCGCTTTCTCTCCGAACTTGTTTCCTGTTCTGTAAAATGGGCCCAGGTGTGCCTGGGTCCTGCAAGAACCGGTCCAGAGGCAGACTTCTTTTTAAAAAAAAAATCATTTTGTTGGGGCTAATACGGCTCTTATCACAATACATGCATACATGCACTGTGTCAAACACATTTGGACATTGGTTGCCATCTTCATTCTCAAAACATTTGCTTTCTACTTGAGCTCACCATTTACCCCCTTCCTGTAAAAAGTTTTTAACAACTACAGTCTGGCCCATACCTTGAGATTGATGAGGATCTGGATCTGTGGACACGGGTGTGGAGAGGAGGTGTGAATAGAGAGTCAGTGTTTGGAAGGGCAATCCCCCTCCATCAAATCAATTGGTAGCTGTTTTTCAGGAGTGTTTTCCCTTCTTTGCCTTTTGTCACTAGGACCTGGCTGGCTTTCTCAAAAAAAAAAAAAAAAAATCTGTCTAATGTGGTCTGCTGTTGGTGTTTCCTTAACTGTTTTCTAAAAGGGTTTACTAAATTATCATCATCAATATCAACATGATTAACCCATTCCTATCATGATGATTCTTTTCAAACAACTCTGTCTTAGGACCCATGTTGTTTTTATCTCAACACAATACAAAAAGACACAAAGACTAAGACAGTTACAGTAAAACGCTTGGAACACAGACGCAAACGGTTTAAAACAGCACGTGCTAACAACACCAACTAACACAGAATGACTGAAACACGAACTGCTTTTGTGAACAAAAATCTCGTGCATCGAGCCGGGTTCCGATGTTTTGTTTGAGCTCTGATGCAAAATGTTCTTGACATTGCACGTCAAAACCCAGTTATGTCGAGCACTGTCTACAGGAGGGGACATGGGAGCCCAGAGAGGTGTGGACTGGCCCCGGGAGGGACACGTAGCCTGCAGCTGGCCGTGCGAGGATTCCTACAAGCCTGGGCATCTAGCTACTTGGCCAGATGCCTCTGTGCCAACGGTACAGGCTTGCTGCTGTCTGCGGTGGCCATGGGTTTGGAGGGTTTTTTGGGGAAGATACTTTCCAGGAGTCCTGATTCTGTTCTGTGTTAAAACTTGGGCCCTAACCACAAAGCCAGCCGGTCCAGCCCCCCCAGCCGCACCGAGAGGGAGGCTTCTGTTCCTGTGAAGGTGGACAGCCTGGGAAACCCACCAGGGCGGCTCTCCTCTGCCCGGTCGAGTCCATATGAGTCAGAATCCGGAGCCATGTGATTGTGTTGAGAGGCGCCTGGGGCCCCGTCAAATAAGGGTTGGACCGAGAACAGAATGGCCCTGGGCCCACAGCCTTGGAAGCTGTGTGTGCAGGGCCATGCGTCAGAATGAACCCGAAGGCAACAGCATTTGTAAACAAAACAGCACACAACTTATGTTGGTTTTCCCAAACAGGAAAATCCACCCCATGCCCCAGGCCCCAGGCCCCGTGCAGCTAGACCTGTGGGCGCGTTACAAGCAGGGAAAGCGCGCTCCACAGGAGGGGCCAGAACTTGGACAGAGCCGCAGTTCTCCGAGAGGGGGCACAGCCCACATGCCCACCCAGGAAGGACGGGGTGAACTCAGGTGGTCCCCATACACAGTGACCAGAAAAGGAGGCGGGCGTGGTGCAGGCCGCAACACGGGTGCACCAAGAAAGTGCAGGAGCGGCTCTGTGGATGAGACTTTGGGCCACCAGCCATGCCGTGGGTGGTTCAAGCCCACCCAGGTGCTCCTGCTGTAAGAAGAGGCTGGCAGCTCCTATAAAGGTTTCCTGAAAAAGCCAAGCCAGACTCCATTCTGACTCTCAGTGACCCTACAGGACAGGGAGCTCTTCCACCCCTGAGTCCCAAAGACTAACTGCTCCCTGGGAGTCGACTGCCCCGTGTCCCTCCCTCCGAGCGGCTGGTGGCCTCACACCACTCTGATCACAGCCGGGAGCATAGCCACCACGCCCCTGCCTTACGGAGTCGACAGCCCCGTCTTTCTCACAAGGTGCGGCTGGTCCCGGTGAGCAGCCGCTGTGGGCAGCTGTCAGCACAGCATCAGGAGACACCGCCCGCTCCTGCGCCATCCTCACCACCATCGCCAGGCCTGAGCCCATGGTGGCTGTCACTGTGTCCATCCGTCTTGTTGGGGGTCTCTTTTTTTTTTTCCTTTCCTTTATTTATTTTTTTTAATCAAGCCCGAGGTCCTCCTCCAGGGACTAGCCCTTCCTGACCACAGGTCCAAAGTAGGCGAGGTGGAATCTCAGCATCCTCCCTTCTAAGGAACCTCCTGGCTGCCCTTCCAAGGCCGATGGAATTTGTTCTTCTGGCGGCCCACCCACTGGCCCTCCTCTTCCTCCTCCTCCTCCTCCTCCAGTGCCCAGCTTCCAGGGGTCCAGGGGACCCCGTCAGACTTGGCTTAGTCCTCAAAGTAACTTGAAAGCTTTGGAACCCTTTGAAGCTTAAAGTTGACAAGGTGGAGTTTAGGAAAACTGGTTTTGCGACTGAGGAAACTTAAGGCCTAAGGTCTCTGCAGAGGAGCCATGCAGGGGGTCCTCAGGACCTTGGCTGCTGGGGGGAGTCATCCCGCCGGGGTCTTGGGGGCTCCTTAGGACTGGGCGGGAGCGAGAGGCCAGGGTGATCTGATGGGGTTCTGCTTCCTCCCCCCCCCCCACCCAGTCTGGGCTCACCCTCCCACCAGGGCCTGCCCGCCTCTCTCACTTCCTCCTTCCCCCTCTGCCCCGCCCTGCAGATCCGCTTCATCCTCATCCAGAACCGGGCAGGCAAGACCCGCCTGGCCAAGTGGTACATGCAGTTTGACGACGACGAGAAGCAGAAGCTGATCGAGGAGGTGCACGCCGTGGTCACCGTCCGGGACGCCAAGCACACCAACTTTGTGGAGGTGACAGCCTCCCCCTTCCCCCTCCCCGCCCCCATCCCTGTAAGGGCTGGCTCAGCCTGATAACATGCCCAAAGGAGTGAGACCGAGGCTCACCTCCCACCCCACCCCCACGCTTCTAAGGAGCAGTCTGGTCTGGCTGTTCTCCTTCCAAGACTGACAGGTTCCTCTGGCCCCCCAGAGCCCCTTCGATATTCCTGGCCCACAGCTTGATTGCCCTGCACTCGTTCTGTGGCCTTCCTGACTCCCCACACCGCTTCCACTGCTGGGGACCCTCCCTGAGAAGTCCTCATGCCTCCCACATGTCCCTCCAACCTCCATCGCCCCCGCTCCGCTTTCCACCTGTCGCCTGCCCTGTCCATCCCTAGGGAGGCTGAAGATTTGTAGTTATCCCCCCGCCCCCAGGTTCCCACCCCCACTAGCCTCGCACAGTATCAATAAGAGAAGAGAAGCCTTGGTGATACGGTGACTGCATGCGGGGCTGCGATCTCCGAGGTCAGCAGTTCGAATCCACCAGCCCTCTGAGGGAGGAAGCCAGAGCTTTCTACTCTCATAAAGAAAAGTTACAGCCTCAGAACCGCACAGGGGCAGTTCTGCCCTGCCCTGCAGGGCGGCAGTGAGAGGAAGGGATGGCTTCACCAAGGTTGGCCGCCGGAGGAGTCTGGCCCTGTAAAGATTGACCGCCTAGGGAACTCCCATGAGCAACTCGTGCGGGCAGCGCTCCTCTGTCCTGTGCGGTCGCTGTGAGTCAATCAACTGAAACGCTCCCTTTCCCCACCAACTTTCCGAAGCCCCCCTACCCTAGGACCCAGGTGTCCCCCAGGTGGCGCAAGCAGTGAACAAGCAGGGTTGCTCACCACAGGCTGGTGGTTTAAGTCCACCCACAGCTGCCTCAGAATAAGGCCCGGCGATCCATCTGCTGAGCAAATCAGTCGCCGGAGCGCAGTTTTGCTCTTGACACCAATGAGTTGGTGTTTGTGTGCGTGTGTGTGAAAGTCTGCCCGTGTTTCATCTGTAGTCATAGTTTGCCTTTTAGTTCTGTTTTTTAATTGGTTTTCGCTGCATTTTTTTTCTCCTGTGCCCCCCCGGGGGGGGATGCGTGCTGCAGCATGTTAGGCCTTGGGCTGCTGACCTGGAGGTGCAAACCCATGGACTGCTCCTTGGGAGGAAGAGGAGGCAGCTTGCCTCCTTAGGGCTTGGCAGTCTCCGTCCAAGCCAGGTCTACTCTGCCCTACACGCTTGTGATGAGTCAGAACCGACAAGGCAGCTACGGAGGTTTCATCTTCCCAGCAGTGGATCGCCAGGCCTTTCTTCTGAGCCACCAGCCTTTGTTACCAGCCACACGCAGGCTGTTTGCACCCCAGGGACCTTGGAATTAATTACTTTTAAG
This sequence comes from Tenrec ecaudatus, assembly GCF_050624435.1. Taxonomy (NCBI): domain Eukaryota; kingdom Metazoa; phylum Chordata; class Mammalia; order Afrosoricida; family Tenrecidae; genus Tenrec; species Tenrec ecaudatus. The sequence goes on from NC_134547.1 coordinate 11,487,946, forward strand.
CACAGCTCACACCTGACACACGTTATCTTCTTTTAATCATTGTATTGGGGGCTCTTACAGCTCTTCTCATGATCCGTCCATCCATCCATTGTGTCAAGCACGTTACCATCATGTCTTTCAAAACATTTTCTTTCTACTTGAGCCCTTGGTCTCAGCTCATCCTCCCCTCTCCCTCATGATCCCTTGATAATTTATAAATTAAAAAAAAATTATTGAAAGATCATTTTAATGGGGACTCTTACAACTCTTGTCACAATCCATACATCGATTGCATCAGGCATGTTTGTACCTAGCTGCCTTCATTCTTTTCTAGACATGTACTTTCTATTGAGCCCTTGGCAGCCGGTCCTATTTGTCTGTCCCCCCATAACCCCTTGATGGATTATAAATTTTTATTTTCGTATCTTACACCGACCGCTGTCTCCCTTCCCCCGTGTTTTCTGTTGTTCTTCCCCCTGAAGAGGGGTGTGTGGTTCAGTGTCGATCATTGCGATCGGTTCCCCCTTTTTCCCTTCCCCTTCCCCGCTTCTCCCTGCCCTTCTAAATTATGTTTTTCATGGCTTACACTAACCACTGTCTTCCCTTCACCCACTTTTCTGTTGTCCATCCTGTGGGGGGATGTCATATGTCGATCATTGTGATTGGTTCTCCTTTTTTCCCCCATCTTCCCCTTATCCTCCTGGTATCGTTACTCCCATGATTGGTCCTGAGGGGCTTATCTGTCCTGGATTCCCTGTGTTTCCAGCTCTTCTCTGCACCTGTGTACATGCTCTGGTCTAGCCAGATTTGTAAGGTAGAATTGGGGTCATGGCATGGGCACAGAAGCATTAAAGAACTAGAGGAAAGTTATATGTTTCAACAGTGTTATACTGCACCCTGACTGGCTCATCTCCTCCTTGTGTCCTCTCTGTAAGGGGATGTCCAATTGTCTGCAGATGGGCTTTGGGTCTCAACTGCACCCTCCCCCTCATTCACATCGATAGGATTCCTTGTTTGGGGTCTTTGATGCCTGAGACCTGATCCCTTCGACACCTCAGACACATGCTTTCTCCTCTGTGGATTCTGGGGAGGCTTGTCTGTGATAACATCTGAGGAGTCCTCCCCGAAGTAGAAGCAAGCTCCCTGTCCGTGAAGTGGAGTCCAACCCATAGCCACCCCATAGGACAGGGTAGAACTGGCCCTGTGGGTTTCTGAGACTGTCGCTCTGACCCAGGAGCAGGCAGTCTCATCTTTCTCCCGAGGAGCGGCTGGTGGTTTCGAACTGCCGACCTTGTAGTTAGCACCCAGCGTGTAACCACAATGCCGCCAGGGCTGCCCCGCTGAGGGAAGGGGTTAACAAAAGAATAAACTGAGGCAGAAAAGTCTGAAAACGAATGCTAGCCCGGCCCCTTAGCTCTGCTGCCAATCTGGAAGATTGGTGGTCCAACCCCGCCCAGCAGCCCCATGGGAGCAAGACCTGGCGACTTGCTCAGGGAAGGAGGGCCCCCAGGACCCCCCGGGGGCAGCTCTGCACAGTCACAGGGGTGCCACGGGTGGAATATCCCACTTGAGGGCGAGCCACACCGCTGCCTCTCACAGTTGCCACCAGGTGGCACCAGACACATCCCGGCCAACTGGTCCCCACGGCCAGAGGAAGCTGACTTTCCGTGGCCCGTTCTCCCCTTCGCTCTTGCTCTTTTTCGTATCTAAGTAGAGAGGATTTTCTCCCGAAGCACTTCCGGGTGGACCCGAACTACCGACTTTCCGGTTCGCCATCCAGTGCCTGAAGCACACGCACCGCCAGTTACAACTTCATCCCTGAACGCCACCCCCCAAACCAAACGCACTCCAGCTCGTCATGACCTTGTTGGACCAGGGGGAACTGGCCCGGTGGGGTTCCCAGACTGTCACTCTTTACAGGAGTAGAAAGCCTCCTCTTCCTCCCAGGGAGCGGCTGGTGGTTTCAAACTGCTGGCCTTGCGACTGGCAGCCCCAGGCATGACCCATGCGATGCCCCCAGGGGTCCCTGCAGGGCCTGGGAAACGGGGATTGGCAGATTTTGGTCCGATTCACTGTGCTCTGCAGCTATATTTATCCAGTCCTCATGCGGCTCCTATCGCCTCCCTCGCTCACAGAGATAGAGTCTGCGTGGGTGTTTATTCCTGAGCTAGGAGCACATGTGACTGGGTCCTATTTATAAACGTGTACAGTTTGGTGAGGACAGGGCCCAGGACGGCCTTGCCTTCTCAGGTGATCTCAGCTTGGGCTGGGGCTCAGGATGACGAAGGGGTCCCACCCAGAGCCATCAGAGAGGGAGTGACGGGGACACTGAACGCACTGTGGCCATCAGCCAAGCTGTTCCCTCTGCCCATCAGCAGCTGCTCATCCAGGGTTCACCTCAGATACCCCCTCCTCCAGGAAGCCCTCCCAGCCCCGCCAGCTCTGGTCTTCCCTGTCTAGAGATGAACTTGTCTCCCCCACTGGCTTGGGGGCCCTGGGAGGGGGGAGCCTATGTCGCAGCACAATGAGTGGTTCAGGCCAGGCAGGGGCCACGCGTGCGATGCTGGCCCCTCGGCGTCCCACCTGCTCTGTGGCCAACCGTCTCTCCATCCCCCAGTTCCGGAACTTCAAGATCATCTACCGACGCTACGCCGGCCTCTACTTCTGCATCTGCGTGGACGTCAATGACAACAACCTGGCCTACCTGGAGGCCATCCACAACTTCGTGGAGGTGTGTGTGTGGGCGGGGCGGGGGGGTGCCCTCCCTGGGCTGCATGGTCTTTCCGCACTATCCCCCCCCCCCCCCACACACACCTGCCACTGTTCTGCTTTTGCTCCTGTTGGTCCACGTGGGCTCCAGCCACACACGACTCACTGTGCTCCTCCTGTTCCCCCACCCCTCCTTCTCCCCGTGTCTGTCTCCCCGCCACCTCCCGCCCACTGTTTGTCTGCACAGTTTCTGTCTCTCAGAGTTTGGCCAGAGGCACGGTACTTTGCCACTGTATTGCTCCAGCCCCATCACTATTCCTCCAGTCTGTACGTGGAATAGATATCTGTCTGTCCCTTTTGTCTCCTTACACGCACACTTAAGATTAGAGTCTCTGCCTGATCCTTGCATACTTATTCACGAGTTTCATGTAGTCTTACTTACAGCTCTTTATCTGTCTTTTTACCACCGTGCGTTCCCCCTCCATCTGTCTGCCTTTTCCCGCTCCCATCTCTTCCCCTGTGCTGTCTCGGTTTTTCCTTTTGCAAACCTTCCTTGGGATGTGGGGTTGACCCAGCAGTCTAGGAGCCTCTTCCACCATGACCACACGGGCGGCACGCTCCGCCCTGAGCAGCGTGAGGGCCCGCCTTCTGGCTGCTCTGTGTTCCTGCTTCTCTGCCTCTGTCACCGCGTCGTCCCTGTTCATAAGTACCGTGCATCTCTCTCTCTCTCTCTCTCTCTCTCTCTCTCTCTCTCTCTCTCTCTCTCTCTCTCTCTCTCTCTACCTGTGGGTCTTCTCCCAGGTCCTAAATGAGTATTTCCACAATGTCTGCGAGCTGGACTTGGTGTTCAACTTCTACAAGGTAGGCCCTGGGGGTGGGAGTGAGCGGGGAAAGAGGGTGGGCCCGCGGCCTCCCCACTGTCCCCACAAAAGGCCCTGCCTTGATTCTCAAGTGTCAGAGCCCCTCCCCTCCCTGTTTGCCCGGGGGTGCCTCCCCTCATCTGCCCTCGGCCCCCCCTCCCCGCAGGTTTACACAGTTGTGGACGAGATGTTCCTGGCCGGCGAGATCCGAGAGACCAGCCAGACCAAGGTGCTGAAGCAGCTGCTGATGCTGCAGTCGCTGGAGTGAGGGGGGGGGGCGCCCCTGCCTCCCCACCCACTCTCGCTCACTCCCCCTTGCCAGGCCTGGCGCCCACCCCAGCCACCCCTCCCCCAGCTGCCCAGGAGGAAGGGACCCAGCTGGGTCTGGGACACTAGGGAGGATGCTCCTCGCTCCCCACTCCCCTCTGGGTCCCCAGTGTGGTCGGAGGCCACATCGAGTGTACTGCGTAACCGTGCCGTGATCGTGCGATGCTGTGTGTGTGTGTGTTTGTGTGTGTATGTGTGTGTGTGTAGCCCCCAATAAACCTGTGGCCCCCACCCTGCCTCGGAGCCCTCTGCCTGTCGGACACTCGGGGCTCTGCCATTATACAGTCAGTCAACAAACACCCCTTCTCACCCAGCGACACGGGGACCCAGACAGACATACCCCAGGTCTGCCGCTCTCCACCACAGTCCCCAAGACGGGGATGGCGTGACAGTTCCACACTGCTCACTTGCTAGTGAAATCATAATTTTTTCAAAAACCAGACTCCCTGCCATCAAGCGGATGCGGACCCCCAGCGACCCTCTATGTAGGACAGGGTAGAACTGGCCCCGTGGGTTTCTAGGACTGTCACTCGGTACGGGCATAGCAAGCCCCGTCTTTCTCCCTGGGAGCGCCTGGTGGTTTCAAACTGCCGACCTCGTGGCTCACAGCCCAAGGTGTCACCACACTACCACCAGGGCTCCTTGAGGAAAGGAACACTTGAGATCAACAAGCAAAACCCGACCTGCTGCCCTGGAGTCGGCGCCCCCCCGTGAGAGGTCTCTGCAGGCCAAGATCGCCAGCCCTCTCTCCCAGGGTGCCCTGCACTGGGTTCCTAGCCCACTGGCAACCCAGAGCGGTGAAGGCCAGAGCTGAACTGGACGCTTAAACAGCACCCCCAAAGGGAGCTTCCTGCCGTGCAGCAGACAGCAGTGCTGGGGGGCCTCCCTCTGCAGGGTTTCCGGGGCGGTGAATCTGTGTGGGAGCAAGCAGCCTCCTTTCACTCCCGAGGAAGGGCAGGTGGGTTCGAACCACCGACCCGGCCGTGAGCAGACCGGTGTTTAACCCACCGCATCACCAAGGCTACTTTAGTAGTGGCTCAGACTCACTGCCACTGAGCTGTTTCTGAGAATGTAACTCTTTACAGGAGCCAACGGCCTCCTCTTTCTCCCCAGGAGTGGCCAGTGGATTTGAACCACCAACCCTGGCCCTTAGCAACCCAACTCGTAACCCACAGCACCCCCCCCAAAACCTCCCTGCTATTGGGTCGATACTGAATCATAGACGTGCTGCTCTAGGCCAGGATAGAACTGCGCCTGTGGGTTTCCAGGGCTGTCACTCATGGGAGCAGAAAGCCTCTTTGTCTGAAGGAGCCACTGGTGGTTTTGAATGGCTGGCCTTATAAGCCACCAGGGCCCTCGAGTAGCATTTACAGGTCACAGGGAACAGCACCGGGTGAATGCAGAGGTCCACCAGGCGCTGTCCTGAACCCCTGATGTATGTCCCCTCACTTCAGCCTCACAACAAGCCCAGCTGATGGAACAGTCACAGGAGAGTCCAGTTAACAGACTTGCCCAAGGCCACGCAGCTCGTTAGGGGCTGAGCGTGCAGTGCCCGGCAGGAGGCCGCGCCATAATCACCTGACCACCAGGATCCAGGGCAGCTGCACGCAGCGCTGTGGGCTTCTCAGCACCCTGCTGTTGGCATTTGGGGCGGGACAGTGTCTCCTTGCCATGTGGCTGTTCAGGACTGACCGCAGTGGCTTCCAGCCACACCTGTGACCCGGGCCGTGGCAAGCTCAAAGCCTCTCCCAGGCCTGCCAGCCCTTGTCTGTCAGCCACCCAGGCTTGAGAGCTGGGTGCACCCCAGCACGTAGCTGCTACACAGTGGTCGTGAGCTGGCTGGAGTCACGTCTCGGCTTCAGTTTCCCCGTCTGGAGAACAGGTTAGCCATAGTGCCTACCAGGGGGGGGGGCAGTGGGGTCTGAGGCTGGACCGAGTTCCTCCACCGGAGGGTGGAGATCAGTACCAGGTGGGCATCCTGCACGGAGCTGTCCACAATGCTAGGTAGGTGGTGGCGCTCGCTGTGGCATGTCACGGGGGAACAGAGGCTTAAGTAAAAGCGAAAACATTGACTCATGAATGAAGTGAGGACCCCCCTTTGCACGATGTAAACTGCTTGTCAAACGGCTTTTGTGCGCCGTGAAAAACCCGAGGAGCCGGCGTATAGGAGGAGGAGCGGGGCATCAGGACTGGCGGAAGGCTTGTAGCAACCTTGGGTTTGCAGGTGACACGACCTTGCTGAAGAGGGCTCGCAACACTCGCTGACGGAGAGCTAGGACCGAAGCCTTCGCCATGGACCCCGTGTCCCCCAACTGGACCCCTAGGTCACATCCTGACAAACGCAGACCAGATGGGATGTTGTCCAGGATGTCCTCTGGCTGGGCTCCAGAGTTGAGGCTCATGGAAGCAACGGTCGAGAGATCAGACGAGGCACTACACGGCGTAAATCTGCCAAACAAACCCTCTAGAGCAGTGGGTCTCAACCTTCCAAATGCCGCTCCGTTGCTACTCCATCTCTGTCAATTTGCGACTGTGATGAATCGGGCGACCCCTGTGAAAGGGTCGTTCGAACCCCTCCCTCCCCAAAGGGGTCAAGACCCCAAGGTTGAGAAGCGCCACTTTAGCTCATTGAAAAACAAGGATGTTACCTTGAAGACTAAGGTGCGCCCGACCCCCAGCCATGGTCTTTTTCAGTCACCCCTGCATGTGACAGTGGGAGACTGGCTAAGGACCAAAGAATGTATGCCTTAGATTCAGGGTGCTGCCGAAGAACACTGAGCGGATGGATCGCGGACCGCCAGAGGAACAAACCAAGCTGCCCCGGAAGAAGTAGTACGACCAGAGTGCTCCTTGGGGACATGAATGGGGAGACTCTGTCTCCCGTGCTTTGGACGTGTGATCAGGAGAGACCTGTCCCTGGAGAGAGGCATCATGCTTGGTCAAGTGGAGGGGCAGGGGAAAGAAGGCAGCCCTGGGCAGGACGGACCGACACCGTGGCGGCAACAATGGGCCATCCACAAGAACAGTCCGGAGGGTGGCCCAGCCCACAGACGTGTTTGCTCCTCTGACATCAACAACACACTTGGTACCGGGATAGGGGCCATGGGACAAACGTTTTTAATGGCCAGGATGCGTGGTGGGTTTTTTGTTGTTTGGTCTTGTCTTTTCTGGAAGCGGAGACAGTAGACCAAGTTGGTTTAAAAATCGCTGCTCTAGCCTGTTGCTCCCCCCACCCCCAAGTCACTATCATCAAAGTCTTTGATTATAAAAGCCTTTGCTCGCATCCCCCCCACCCCCTTGGCAATGGTGGCCTCATCTCGCACATTTGCCCCTTCTGTGACTGACAGATAATACCAGACACGAGAGAGAGCCTGGACTTGTAAGGACTCACAATTGTACTTACAACCAGCCAGGGCCCTCTGTGGCTTGGACGTCTCACCGTTTGTGACACACTCCCTGCAGGGTTGCGGCAGGAGCCTCGGGAGGGCTATGGGATTAGGAGGGTAGGTGGCCAACCAGGAGGTCAGGCAGGCCAGGCCCATCAGCTGCGGAACCTGCGAGTCCCATGGGTTGGAGCGGAGCCAGTGGCAGTGGGTTGGTTTTGTTCGGCAAACGCTGCTGCATGTACTTTTGATAACACCATTCCCACGCCAATCCCAAAGACCAAGATCGGACTGATAAAGTTGTTGGCTGGCACGGCCCCGTCAAATCCGACCCATAGTAACCCTGCGCACGGCAGAAGGAAACACGGCCCGTTCCCGGGTCAGCCTCACAATCCTGGTCAGGGCTCAGCCCCTCGGGGCAGCCACGGTATCAATCCATCTCCTTGCGGGGCTTCCTCTTTTTTGGGGACCTACTTTATCAAGCACGATGTTCGTTTTCAGGCCCATACTGTGTCCACAGTACAAGAGGGCAACGTCTGGCCGTCCTTGTCTCTAAGGTGCGTCCTGGCTGTACTTCCAAGCCGAGCTTGGACTGCTTCGGGCTGAGCGTCCTTCCAAGCCAGCTGTTTGGCCTTCTGGCAGTCCACGGTCCTTGCAAGATTCCTCACCCCAGCACCTCGATTCAAGTCTTCAATCTTCTGTACAAAGGGGCTGATAATAAAATGCCATCCGATTATACGATAGCGGAGAAATAAAATGAAATGAGGCGTTGGAGTTGAAGCGCGCGGGCTGGAATGCCATCTTAAGGAGGGCTTCCCGGTCCGCTCTTGAGCGAGGTTCATATTGTCACTGGTAATCTGGAGCCCAGATGGCGTGGTAGGGTACACATTGGGCCTCTCCTCACAAGGTCAGCCGTTCAAACCCCCTAGCTCTTCCTCGGGAGGGAGGAGGCCGTCTGCTCCCCTGAGGACCGACAGCCTCAGAAACCCACAAGGGACAGTTAGTTAGCATCGTCCCACCCTGTCCTGCAGGACCACTGGGATTGGAATGGACTCAGTCGCAGTGGGTTTGGTTAGACAAGGACCCCTTTGCCTGAGATGCAGCCCAGTCGGTCACAAATTTCAGGGATTAAGATGTAGATGATCCTTAACGGGGGAGGAGATGGGCAGGTGGGACTATTTAGAGTCTAAATAGTCTAAATTTTAGACCAATGTTTGGCCACTTCCATCAAAGCATGCAATTCACGGCACCAGGTGGGCCCACAGCAGACGACTCACCCTCACACGGTGGTGACCCACGGGCTGCCATTGTTCGCGAGTAGCCCACTCCCTGGGTAGATGAACCAGCGAAGGGTTGTGTCCAACAGGACAGGGTTTGGGCCCGCAGTACCCACGTCCTTCCACAGGACGGCACTGAAGAGCCGCTGCACTGGGACCACGCCAGGCTGCCCCAAGTACCTTGGACTCACAGGGGCTGCCAAGAGCCTCGGGCACATTCCTGAGGCGGCCACCGCCCAGGCAGCTGGCTCCTGCCGGTTCCCAGCAAGGAAGACAGTACCCCCCTCTCAGCCCATGTTCTGCCCTCACTCTGCAGGGATCCAGGCAGCCTGTCACCCGTGGGCAGAATTCCGGAGACCAGACAGAGAGAGTGAGTGTACTTCCTGAGTACTAGTGCCCAAGGAAGAGAGAGTGGGCCTGACCCATCAGAATCTGCCTCCTCGGGCACCAGGACAAGGTTGCTCAGTGGACCTGGCGATGGGGCAGGGGTCCTCTGGGGCTGTCTGGCCTGTGCGGCGGCGGGCCAGCAGGTTCTCAGTGCATGTGTCCTGGCAATGGGCATTGTGGGCTGAGCTCTGCCCTGCAGATGGAGCTGGGCCCACCTTAGGTTCTAAAGCGTGTAGGCGGCCTCAGCCCAATGCTCGGCTCCAGGGCAGTCTCACAGGAATCACAAAAGCTACCACACCTAGTGGCAGTAGGGGTATCACGTTGGGTTGTTCATTGTAAAGTCAGCTGTTCGAAACCACCGGCTGCTCTGGGGAAGATGAGGCATTCGACTCCCATCTAGAGTTACAGCCCCCGGTTGGGGGTGGGGGAGCGAAAAAAGAGGAGCTGATACCAAGGGCTCAATGGAAAGTAAATGTCTAGAAAAGAATGATGGAAACCTGTGTACAAATAGGCCTGAAACAACCGATGTACGGATTGTTATGAGTTGTAAGAGCCCCTAATGAAATGATCTTTTAAGGACAGAGAGAGAGAAAAAAAGGAGGGACAGTCTGGGAAACTCACAGGGGCAGTTCTACCCTGTCCCACGGGGTCATGGCAGTGAGGGGAACACTCAGTGGGTGGGATGCTGACCTTCTGAAGGAAGTCTTCCAACAGACCTCTTGGGGGGTGTGGGGGTGTTTATTGAGAAATATTTAACAGCCTGTGGAGTGTCCTTGTAGGGACAAAAGAGACCTGAAGTCTCCAGCCTAATTTAAAAACACTTAGTCTTAAAACAAAGAGAGACAAGGACCTACCCTGGTGAGGGAGATCTGAGCGTCACGGCCCCCACTGAGGATTTGGTGAGATACAGAACTTTAACAAGGACACGGGTGGAGGCGGGGCAAAGAAAATTCAATCCATCACCGTTTCAAAGGGCAGAAACAGGAATGGGGTCCATGATTGGGTGGGTGCGGCACACATTATGTTAGAGGAGATAACAGGATGGGCCAAGAAGCTTCCACCCAGTCCGTGTGGGCAGGGCTGTTGACTATGGGATCTCCACGGAAGGCACAGCCAGGCCAGCCCCTGAGGGGGAGACTGCCCGTCCCTGGACGGACCCGAGGTCAGCAGGAGGTAGTCTGAGTTCCGATGCACTCCCTCTGAGGGCAAGACCCCTTCACACACCTGGTCGGCCACTGCCCTTGCGTGGATGCTGATTTCTTGAAGCCCTTCAGGGAGGATAGAACTGTTAGGTAGCTGGGGGCCCATTACGCATGCTCAGAGGTACAAGCTTCTGGCCAGGAAGGGGTGGTACACCCAGGTGGGCGTTACACCTGAATTGGCCCATCTAGTCCAGGTGGATTTGATTCAGCCAATGGGGTCGACCAGTATTGTCGACCGCTCTCTCTCTTTCCCAGCGGCTGTGACACACTGTAGCACAGACGGGCCACGGTCCAGAGCGGCCAACCCGTACTCCGCAACTGTGCCTTCGACTCTGTCTGGCTTGTGTCCCATTGACTGTACAACCTGACACTGCTACTGTTCTCTGTAAGCCGCCTGGGACCACAAACAGGCTTCAGCGCGACTTCTTTCTCACGGGGAGCCAAGGACTGAGGTGTATCTCTCCCCGGAGAGATCTAACGGGACTGTCCTAGTGGGTTCCCAAGAGGAGGAACTATTTATAGGCACAGAAAGCCTCGATGTTCCCCCCCAGAGGGGCTCGTGGATTCAAACTGTTGACCCTGCCCACTGGGAACCAACGAGGTCCCCAGGGCTCATCCCTGCTGGTCAGTGGTCAGAAGGAATTCAGTGGAGGCTTAGTGCTCGTGTGTGTGTGTGTGTGTGGCGGGGTGTGTGTGGCGGGGTGTGTGTGGCGGGGTGTGGGTGGGGGGTAGAGGGTGGGGGTGGACTTTGGGCCTTCTCTGTCCTCCATCCCCTTCCTCCCTGCTCAGACTGGGAGCTCTCACCCATTGCCCTCCTCCTCACCATTTAACCTTTTTCCAAGGTTGCGTAACCACCCCCACTGGTTGCAGAACATTTTCATCGCCTCCAAAGAAACCCAACCCCTACCTCTCCCCTCCTCCCCTCTCCCCAGCTTCCCCCCACCCCCCCGCAACCGGGACTCTGCTTCCTGTCTCAATGGCTTGGCCTGTTCTGGACATTTCCAGAGACAGACAAACAGAGCTGGACAACACATGGCCTCGAGAGTCTGGTTTCCTTCAGGCCAAGTTGGGTTTTCAGGGCTCATTTCTGGGCGAGCAGGCTCCAGGGTGAAGGGAAAACATCTTGATCCAGAACCGAACCGGATGGAATTGTCCTGGGGTGTGGGCCACGATCCCAGAGTTGTAAGAGGAAAAACAGAATGTTCTTCCGTGCCTGCGGGGAAAGAGCAAGGAGAGGTGGGGTGGGAGCTGACTCCGGTGGGTGAGGAGTACCCACAGAGTCTGGCCCGAGGGCCACGGAAGAGCCCCATTTACATGCTGAGGGAGGTGGGCTTTGAGCCATTCAACAGATGCGCTCAACGTTAAGAGCGCCTTCTGAAAAGACCTTCCTTAAAAGTTTTCGAGGTGTCTTAGTGGTTCCCAGCGGGACTGCTAACTGCAAGGTCAAGGGTTCAAAACCACCAGCCTCTCCCAGGACGAAAGAAGAGGCTTCTTACGCCAGTAAAAGGTGACAGTCCTGTAAAGAGTTACCATATATTCGAATATAAGCCGACCCGAGTATAAGCCGAGGCACCTAATTATTACCTGGGAAACCAGAAAAACGGATTGACTCGAGTATAAGCCTAGGGTGGGACATGCAGGATGTGAATTAACACAGAGACCAGAGGGGAGAGACGGAGCACAGCCACAGATACATCCTTACCAGTTCAGCTGCCGGCGTAAGTGAATCACTACGGGAGCTTCTGCGAATTGGAGCTGTCCATGTCATAGGCCGGCTCTGATTGGTTAGATGTGAGTCAACAAATATTCAAAGCCCTGCAGTGTCAGCGGGGCTTTGAATGAACAGCGGAGGAAGGGCAATCACCTGTGAGATGTTACACCTCGCTGGGGTACCACTGACCCCTGTATAAGCCGAACCCCAGTTTTTCAGCACATTTTTGGTGCTGAAAAACTCGGCTTATACACGAGTATATACGGTAGGTACAGTCTGGTAAGGAGGACAGTCTAGTCCCAGTCTTCCAAGAAAATGTTTTTTTAATTAATTAATTAATTAATTAGTTTATTTATTTAAGAATATGTTTTTTGATACCACAAACTGGCCCGGTGAAGCCAGCAGCATTTTGCACTTATTTGCCTATTTCCCGGCAGTACGAATGAAGCCAACATCGCCTGAAATGTCCAAGAATGACACACATCCTGTTGAAAAGTGTGTAAGTGAACAAGAAAGAAAAAAATAAAGGTAATTTTCTTTTTTAAAAAGGAGTTACCCTGCAGGAAATACTGCAAGGGGCAGTTCTACCTGGTCCTAGCTGTGAGTCAGCATTGACTGATGGCCGTGCGTTTCCTTGAGTTCGGTGGTAAAGACAGAATACACAGCCATGGAATCGATGCTGACTCACCGTGACCCTGTAGGTCCGGATAGAGCTGCCCCTGCGGGGTCCCACACTGTAACATTTCTCAGGGGGAGTAGAAAGCCTCGTCTTTCTCCCTGGGAGAGGCGGGTGGTTTTGAACTGCTGGCCTTGAAGTTAGCTCCTAAAGACAGTCAGGAGGGGTCTTTAGCAGCTGTATCCGGCCAGAATTGGGGAGGACTCAGGAGCTATCCCTCTCCTATTTATGTGTCTTGAACGGGGGCGGGGAGGGGGTGTGCGTCCTGGTGGCAGTAGGTTTTGCTTTGCGCTGCTTCCTGCAGCGTTAGCAGTTCCAAATCCACCAGCCTCCCCAAGGGAGAACGATGAGGCTTTCTACTCCTGCACAGAGTGACCGTTTTGGAAACCCACGGGGCAGGTCTACCCTGTCCTGGAGGGACACGATGAGTCAGCATCGACTAGTTGGCAGTGAGTTTGTTTGTTTGTTTTTTTTTCTTTCTAAAACCATTTGATTGGGAGCGGATCCAGGTCTCATATCGTTCCCGAATTCAATCACAGCAAGCTGTACTGTACCGTGGCTACCACACTGTCTGTTACAAAACATTCTCTTCCTCCTTGGACTCCCTAACAGCTCCCTTTTACATGCGCCCCCCTCCCCGAAACCCTTATTGCTGCTGGCCGTCTCTATAGGTTCATTGATCCTGGGCTTTATATACCAAAAGCCATGCAACAAAAATTCAAGTGGACCCCCGCCCCCCCCCCCAAGATGAAACACACCCGAGACAAATCCCAATATGAACAAACAAAAACCAATAAAGTTCGGAAAATGTTGAAAACCAGATGGGGCCCAACATGCAACCAGGGGTTGGGGGTGGGGGATCAACTGACAGGGTTTGAACCGTTCAAGTCAGGTTTATCAATGTTACCTCCTACAGCCAGGCACCTCTCCAGTTTCTCCCCGAGTTTGGTTTTTTTTTTAACCGTCTGGCCCTGGGGCTGAGTGCATTGGAAAGTGGATAACTTCCAAGCCCCACCACCCCCTGCCAATCACACCCTACCCCCACCACACAACAAGAGGTTAGGGCAGAATCCCTCCGTGGTTTGCCTGGGTGTGTCCTTGATGGGGACCAGCATGCCAGGGTCACATAGGCGCAGGTCATGCCTTACTGCACCTATTGGTCAGAGAGCCTTGGACCAATCTCGTGAGTTCCTCTGCTCCACATAGTGTGCGTGTCCCCATCATGGGCCCAGCTTCTGCGTCTGGAGACCCCCTGGAACTGGGAGGCAGGGGCTACCTATCAGTCATTCTGCCAAGCTTCCTTTGCCCTCCCATGTACTTTACATGACCCTGAACCTCTGCAGAGCCCCGGACACCGCCGGGACCTTGCGCTCCTGGTCTCCCTCTGCCAGATGGGTCTGTCCAGAAGGGAGAGTTCTCCTTAAATGAGATTGGAGACGTGGGTTCTCTTGTCCCCTAAAAAGGAGGCACCGTGGTCGGGCTGTGACCCGCAAGGTCAGCAGTTCGAAATCCCCAGCCGCTCCTTGGAAGAAAGGCAGGGCTTTCTAGCCCACACGCGGTAAGTTCCGGTGAAGCCGGGAATGTTTTGCATTTAGTTGCTCATTTCTGCCAATACTCATGAAACCAACATTGCCTGAGATGTCTGAAAATTGAAGCACATCCCTGTTGAAAAAGATGTCAGTGAGCAAGAAAGATGAAAATAAAGTTAATTTTTTTAAAAACAAAGAAGTTAGGGGTTACAGTCCAGGGAATGCCCAGGGGTCGTTCAACCTTGTCCCAGAGCAGTGGTCCTCCACCTTCCACAGGCCCCGACCCTTGAATACAGTTCCTCATGTGGTACGACCCCACCCCCAACCATAACATTATTTCCGTTGCTACTTCATCACTCTCATTTTGCTACTGTGATGAATCAGGTGACCCCCAAAGGGGTCACAATGCACAGGTTGAGAACCACTGTCCTGTGGGGTCCCTGTGAGTGAGTGAGTGAGCATCGACTCAGTGGGAGTGAGTTTGTTTTGTTTTGCTTTTTGGTTCGTCCCCTGAAACCTCTGTCATGATAGAAAAAAAAAACAATAATTCTTGAGTGTCACGGCCCTGGCCCTTTTTTCTCACGGATGTAATTTTCAGTTTTCTTCAAAGCTCCTCAGCAGAAACCCCCAGGATCATCCAGTGTCGTTTAAGAAGACTGACCAAGGTAGCCCTTTGGGGATCCCTCCAGTCATCCTCCACCTCGGAGCTGACCTCTCAGCCTTGAATCTCACCTACCCAGCAGGTCCCCTCAGAAGCCACTGTCTCGATTGCACCTTATTCATGAAGGTGCCCTACGGACAAGCGTGTCACCGAGAGCCCTTGCCTGCAGCCTCCCGGTGATGTCAGACACGCTTTGAGTCAAACCCTGGCTTGGATGAACGGAAACGCTGGCGACAATGTGCTTGAATGGAGCCTCGTTATCCGTTCTTCACTCCTTTGCGTGGCTGAGGGCTGTTTCACGGTAGAGGTGTAAACCACCTGCTTACGCAATTCATTGATCCTCTGAGAGCGGATGTGCTCAGTGTTTGTGGTTTCATTTTAGCTTTATCGCTTTATCTTATCACGGAGAAATGTATGCACGGAAGCATTTCAAACCATGTTCAACGTGTACGCTTCTGTGACATCAATCAAGTTCCAGACTGTTCGTAACCCCCCACCACTGTTTCCATGACTTCACAGAGGAGCCCTGGTGGTCTGTGGGCTAAGGGTTGAGCTGCTAACCACATGGTCAGTGGTTCAAGTCCACTGGCTGCTCCTAACCCTGTGAACACTGTCCTTGAGTAAATGATGCCCTTTAGTTAAAGATTGATTATTTTTACCACAGGCCGGGCTCCATTCCAGACCTGAAGGGCAGCGCCTAAGGGCCAGTATTCCTGGGGGTTGAGGGTGGGAGGGAGGGGGGTGTTGTCACCAATCTCCATCCAACTGATAAGCTTGGCCTCTTTTCTAATTGTGCCTTGTTCTACTTTTCCTCCCACTCAAATCCAGAACCTTCTACCGTGCTTATCTGAGCAGTTGGCCTTGGTAGCTGGACACCATCCAGTTCTTCGGGTCTCAGAGGGGTGGAATCATATTCGCCGGGCCATTAGCCTTTTGATTTTTATCACTCTCCTTTCCTCTGGGTGGGGAGAGAACAGTGTTTGCCCCAAAGGAAAGACAAGTCACTCATCAGGGGAGGGGCGATTTACAACAAATGAAACTCACTCAACCCCCACAACCCAAAGTCACTGCCGTTGAGTTGGCTCCGACCCATAGCAGCAACCTTCTAAGAATGGGTAGAATTGCCCCTGGCTCATCACTCTTTATGGGAGTAGAAAGCCCAGTCTACAGTGGTTTCCAACTGCTGACCTTGTGGCTAGCTGCCCGACGCATAACCACCATGCCACCAGTGCCTGGTAGCTCTGGCAGGGGAATCCATGGCCACCAGACGCAAAGACCTCCTACAATCCAATCAGAAAAAAGACCCACAACCCGGGTAGGAAAACGAGCAAAAAGCTGGAGAGGCATCGTACCAGAAGGCCGGATGCAGGCTAACCACGGGAGGTATCAGATAAGATCTCTCCCTCACACTGTACATCCAAGAAGAGCTGGCCCCAGTGGTTGCTACTAACAGCCTGCAGGAAACATTGAGCTGGTGAGAGGAGGGTGCATTCGACATGCAAGTGGTGGAAGACGTTATTTCATTTTATTTATTTTGTCTCTTGGAAGCCTTAGTCCGGGAGAGGCAGCCCAGCCCAGCCCAGACCGAGAATGTGCGGTGGCTGGCTCCCAGCCGGTCGCCTCCGGGGCACCATCTCCTCAAGGTCAACCTGGGTCAAGCTGTGCCTTTCCTTCCTGGATGGTGCAATCCAGCACTTGGCAAACAAACGGCCTCTTTACCTCCAAGCAAAGCAGCTTTCACGGACATGATGCAGGTCCGGCAGTTCCGCGGCCGAGACCACTTTATTCCCCATCCATGGACACAGCCAACGTCTTGCAAGGCGCCTCGGCTGCGCGCGCAACCTCGCGGAGCATCTCAGCCCCGCCTCCGCGCTCCGATCCCACCTCCCACTCACCGAAATCCGGCTGAATTGACCTTCACAATGTATCCCACACCCACAGCTGTGCCCTCCTGCCTGGCCTCCCCTGGGATTAGTCTCCCAGCTCCCGCTTCCACCCTTGCCCCCCAAGGCGAAGGTCCCCACAGGCAGTAGAGTCCAGACCTCCACGATGAGGCACGGAGTTTTTTCAAGGGGAATAAAACAGCCAGGAGATCGTGACTCCTGACACCCATCAACCCTTGGGGACCAGAAAGCCGGCATTGACAGGAGCAAGCAGGTGCCCTTCCTTAGAAGAATGGACAGAGACACGTGCAGCGCAGAATAGGGTACATCGCTGAAGGAATAAGGATGCAACTGTGGAGCACCCCAGGGCCCCCGGAGAACATGATGATGGGTGAAGTTAGTCCATCACCAAAGGGACAAACCGATATTGTACACGGCCACCAGCATAGAAAAAAAGATAAAGAAAAGGACTAATTATAAATAAAAACAACAACCACCACAAAAGACTTGCGTGCCAAGGGGGACAGCCTTCAGAGGTGCCCAGGGTGGAGAGGGCAAGGATGGTGTGGCAGTTACATCATCTCCTGTCAACTTGCGAAGGGGTGGAGTTTAGCCTGTCAATCAGGTCATAGCCAATGAGGCCTCTGTGTGGGCATGGCCTTCTCTTAAGGATTCTGGGAACTCCTTTCTTCCTCCCTGGAGGCGGGACACACACACTGTGCTTCGATTTCCTGCTGACAAGACACATGGAGCTATGCTGTTGCAGCCAGAGCCCTGGAGCTGGAGGAGCCACGTGGAGGCCCATGTCAGTGTGGAGATGCTTGCACCACCACTGGATCCACAAGACTTTTTACCCACCGGCCTGTGATCTTCCTGCAGTCGGCATTATTGCATGGCTGTGTAAGTCTGAAGAGGAACCAGAGACCACATGGGCTAATATTGGACTTATGGACTTGACCTGGACTGGTCTGGGATGTTCACCTTAATGCACAATTGATCTTTGGTAGAAAGTTCTCTCTTGAGTCTTACACACATATGTCTTTGGATTTTTTTCTCTGGTCAGCCCAAACTCACCCAGATGGGAAGAGGAATCAACGGACTCGAAGGTTGACAGGTGTTGACGTGGGTGACAGGGAGGATGGAGATCTTGAAGAATGAGAAGAAAATAAGAATCGATGGTCCGAAATGTTTACAATAAACAAATAATAGACATCTAGTTGATAAATGAAATAGAAGCCGCCAACATCCTCCCTGTGATCCATCAGGTCCTCCCTTTGACCTCCTCCACTGTTTTCGCCTCACTTATTCTGTTCCAGCCACACCGGCCTCCTTGCTGTTCCAGGTGCCACCGTGCCTCAGGGCCTTTGCACTGGCTGTGTCTTCAGCCTTTGGGAGACATTCCCACAGGTATCTGCAGAGCACACTTGTTTGCCTCTTCCTCAAAGGCCATCTCCTTGGCCCCGCCTTCCAGACCTCCCCACACAAAAGGGGGTCTCTGCAAGGAGTGCCTGGGAGGTGCAGAGAGTTAAAGACTTGACTACTGATAGCACCGTCGGCAGTTCAAACCCACCCAGAGGTGCCTCAGATGAAAATCCTGGCTGTCTGCTTCTGAAGGACCCCAGCCTTAAAGACTCCATGGGAAGAGATCCTGCTCTGCCCACGTGAGGCCCTCACGAGTCAGAAGGAGACAGTCTGGTGGGGCTGCCAGGTCAGTAGGGGGCCGCTGCTCACTCAAAGTTGGCGTTTTGAAACCACCAGCTGCTCCTTAGGAGAAAGAGGAGGCTTCCTACGTGGTTGGGGTTTGAATCGGACCGTCAGTGCCACAGAGGAAAGGCCTGGTGATCTGCTTCCCCAGATGCCAGCCATTGAAAAGCCCCAAGGAGCAGGGTCTTCAGGGTCACATGTGGGACTGCCGGGAGTCAGCACCAACTTGACTGACAAAGGCAAATAGCGCTCTGGGTCCCTCTCAGCCTTGGGGAGCCAGCTCCTCAGGAAAATGATTCCTGGAGTTAGGTAGCTGCACCCCCAGCGCCTCGAACCTCCCCCTGGTCCTTAGGGTCCACCTATGGCCATTGAGTATATTCCTGCTCCCTGTTACCCTATGGACGCTCAATGAGTAGCAAACGCCCCTCTCCAGGGCCTTAGGAGCCCCGGTGGCAGAGCAGGTTACAGGTGGGGCTGCTAACCACATGGGCCAGCAGTTCGCGCCATTCCCAGAAGAAAGATGAAGCTTTCTATTCCTGAGAAGATCAACGGCCTTGGAAACCTTCCAGGGTGGTTCTACCCTGTCCTGTAGGGTCACTCGGAGGTGGAATCAACTCCAGGACAACGAGGTTTGTTCTGATTTGAATCTGTCTTTTCTCGATGGCCCTCAAAAAGCAGGAGCTGCAGCTGCCCCCATTTTACAGGTCGGAAGACTGAGGCACAGGAGGCGAAGCCACCCAGCTCCCGTGCTCCGGTTCTGGCTGCATGGCCAGCCCTGTGCTCTCCAGCAGGGTCGCGGGTGAGAGGGCAGAGGGTCACACGGACAGGAGGTGGCGGATCTGGGATGGAAGCACATCTGTGGGAGGACAGCCTGAGCCACTAGGTTCTGAGCGGCTTCTTGTCTTGCTGTTTCTTTAAATAATAAGAATAAGAATAATTGTAGAAATTCTCTGAGAGACACAAAAGTGTTCTAGATCTCTCCATGAGTCCATGTCTTGATTTTAGCTGCTCTCCACTGATAGTGTTAGGTAACTAAATTTAGGGACAAGGAGGTTGCCCCTCCCATGCCTGCAAAGGTCCCCGTAGAGGAGGTTGAAAAGAAATCAGGCAGCCATTAGACACCTATGAAGACCCCAAACTGAGCATGCTCACACTAAAGCCCGGAGCCAGGTAGGAGGTACACCTGGGTGGGCCAAACTAGGCCAGGCTTATGACATCGCCCAGGTGGGCTCAACCTGGCCAATGGGGTCAACCGATACCCTCCACCCCGCCTGCCCCCAGCCAGGGGGTGGGCTAGAATAAAGGCAGGGAGCACTCTCTTGCTCTCTTACCTGGCTCCTAGGCCTGGGAGAGTGAGGGTCTCCTCCTCTGTCACGCGGGCACACATGTGCCTGCTCTGGGCCGACTTGGGCCTCACAGCCTCTTGGCCCCCCATGCCACCACCTGTGGGCCCACATGCTCTAAGCCTCTAGGGTGGTTGGGCTTCTGGCCACCCAGGATCTCCCCAGTTCTACATGTGGGGGTGCTCTCTTCCATGTGGTTGCTGTGCCCCATTTGTGAACCCCAGTGCGGCTTCTGCACAGCAGGGCATGCTTCCCTGGAATAGAGCATACTCTTTGAGACTGTAAAACAGTGGTCCCCAACCTTCCCAATGCCGCAACCCTTTCGTGCAGTTCCTCATGCTGTGGTGACCCCCAACCATAACATTATTTTCGTTGCTACTTCATCACTGTCATTTTGCTACTGCTATGAATCGTAATGTAAAGATTTGATGGGCAGGATGTATTTTCATGGTTACAAATTGAACATCATGAAAGCATAGTGATTCTCATTGCAAAAACAAGATGTCATCCTATATTGTGCCATATTTATTTCTAATGACAAATCAATGAAATGTTGTCTTGCAGCATGGTGTCGCATGGGTAACAGTCTTCATTCCAGGTACTCGTAAGTGGGCATATCTGCATGGGGGCGGACCCACCTGGAGACGGATAGAGGAGCGGTGTCTCAGTTCCTAAGACCATGGGAAGGATGTGTTTTCCGATGGTCTTAGGGGACCCCTGTGAAAGGGTCGTTTGACCCCCCGAAAGGGGTCACCACCCACAGATTGAGAACCAGGGCTGTGAAACCTGAAACCTCTCCCGTCCTTCATAAAAACCCACTTGGATGACAAAACAGGTTTCGGCGTGAATTCTTTCTCATGCAGAGCCGAGTACCAAGGTATTACCCACCGGAAAAACCTTCCTATAGCTCTTGTCTCTCCCTGATCCCCAGCCCCTGCCCATGCCACCCCCCATTCTAACTTTATTTATGGATTACTGAGGTGGAGAGAAAACCCAGATCCTCACGCGTGAACCAGGAGGCGACAGCCCGACAAACGGAGAAGCGATCAACGACATCCAGGATTCCAGCCTGCGTGGATCCACAATCAGGTCTCAGGGGAACAGCAGTCGAGAGGTAAGGAGACGCAAGGTCTCGTGAACATCTGCCTCGCAAGACCTCTTGAGGGGATTGAAAAGCAGGGCCGTTGCTTTGAGGCCGAAGGTGCGCCTGCCCTCACCTGTGGCCTTTTCAATGGCCTCCCATGCAGGTGGCAGTGGCTGTGAGGACTGCGTCCTGGGTCACGTAGAGAGCAGCGGAAAAGAGGCAGGCCCTGGACAAGGTGCACGGACACAGTTGGACATGGAACGAGGACGATGGAAGGGGGATTTCTGCCTCTGGATGACGGAGCTGGCGAGGATAACTTACGGCACCCAGGATTGCCAAACGAACAAGCCAAGCACATCTCCCAGGAAGTACATTCAGAATGCTCTTTAGGAGTAAGGACCGGTGAGACTTGGTCTCACATACTTTGGACCTCTTCTCAGGAGAGAGACTGTTAGGTAGCTAGCTTAGGGACAGGGGGGTTGTCCCTCCCATGCCTGCAAGGGACCTTGTAAGAGAGGTTGGAAAGAAATCAGGCGTCTGTTGAACACCCCCAAACTGAGCATGCTCATTCTCAATCTCCACCCCACCCTGACCCTGAGCAGGTGGGAGATACACCTGGGTGCCCAAACTGGGCCCAGGCTCATGACATCTCACCGGTGGGCCTAACTCAGCCAATGGGGGTTAACCAGTACCTCCAACCATGCCTCCCCCAGCCAGGGGTGGGCCAGGATAAAGACAGGGAGCACGTGCTGGCTCGCCCTCGCTCCCCTTCTCTCTCGGGCTCTCAGTTCCGGACATGTTCCCAATTCTGCCCGTGAGGGGCTCATTTCCAAGTGGTTGTTCGTGCCCTGTTTGTGAGCCCCAGCAAGGCTTCAGCCTCGTGGCTTGGCACACTTCCCAGAAGTAGTGTGTACCCTGGAGGGGGTATTGTTGGTGAAGAGCCATTTTCAGGTGGACCAGTTTTGTTGCCCCCCAGGAGGTCCAGAGCTGTGCATTTGACACCTCCATCATCTTTGACTATTCTTATCGCCTCAAAAGGGAACTCCATCACTCTTCAGACACCCCCATCAACAGCCCCACATCCCCCCCAACAACACCACTAACACCAGAACCATCACCACCACCCCAACACCACCGCCACCACCACCAACACCTCCATCACCACCAAGAACACCAACCACCAACACCTCCACCACCACCACCAACACCACCAACATCACCACATCCCCGCCAACAACACCATCAACACCAGAACCATCACCACACTCCCAACACCAACACCACCACCTCCATCACCACCAAGAACACCAACCACCACCAACCAACATCACCACCAACCACCACCAACACCAACACCACCAACATCACCACATCCCCCCCACCAACAACACCAGAACCATCACCACCTCCCCCAACACCACTGCCACCACCACCACCACCACCAACAACAACAACACCACCAACACCACCAACATCAACACCAACAACAACAACACCACCACCACGACCCCTACCACCACCACCAACAGCAACAATAACAACACCTCCATCACCACCAACACCAACATCAACACCAAGACTCTCTACGGTGACAAAGCTGCCTCAAGTTGATCCTCAATCATAATAACCCTGAACCCAATAGAACAGGGGGAGCTGATTGCAAGGATCCACGTATAACACCCCCCCAGGGGAAGCAATAACAGAAATGTGGGTGAAGGGAGACAACGGGCGGTGTAGATAGGAAAACAAGAATCATTTATCATTTATCAAGGGGGCATGAGGGTGTGTGTGGGGGGACAAGGAGCTGACACCCAGGGCTGCAGTAGAAATAGCATGTTTTGCAAAGGATGATGGCAACATATGTACCAATGTGCTTGATACAAAGGATGATGGATGGATGGTGGTAAGAGCTGGAAGAGTTCCCAATGATTTATAGGTATAAAAAAGATTTTAAACAAACAAACAAAGAAACCCAGAAAGAAACCCTGCTCAGTTCTCCACCACCTTAGCAACTTTGTTATGTTAGCGCCAGGGCTGCAGCAGCCCCTGGGCCGATCCATCTGGTTGATGGATCTTTTTGTTCACTGACCCTCATGACGTCTGTGTGAGTCTGGGAACTTTAGAGAAACAAAGCCACAGAAACTCATGTCTACGAGAGAGGTTTATTGAAAGGGTAAGTGCACATCAAGAAAACATCCCAACCCAGTGCTGCCCAAGCCCACAAGTCCAACATTAACCCATATATCTGACACCAATCCACAAAGTCCTTCTCCATCTCACAAAACTCATGCAATGATGCCGACTGCAGGAGGAAAGCTGAATCAGTGAGTGTGTAAGCATCTCAGCGCTGGCAGGGGTGTCCACATGGCTGCTCCAGCACCCAGGGCTGCATCGGGTTAGGTCCATGAGGCTTCTCCTCAGAGATGTCTTGAAGGAAGTGAGCCTTCCCAGCTGAAGCAGGGAACTGGCCAAGGCAGCTGCACCCTCGTCTGACCATCAGAAAACAAGAGACTCAAGAACTAGAAAGGTGAGGTTTGCTGAGCCATTTATCCCTCTGCCCTTCAATTAACCCACATGTGTTTACTGGCCAGGTTGCCACAATAAACTAACTACCCCCAATGTCCTTCTCCAGGCGCCGGTCCCTCCCGATAACACGTCCAAAGAGACGTCCACGAGACGGGATCACCAATCCTCGCTTCTAAGGAGCACTCATTCTGGCTGTACTTGCTCTGGGACAGATGAGTTCACACTCTCGAACATTGAATGTCATGGCCTATTCAATAGTTCTCGCCAGCCCTGTCATTCCAACTGTAGCTGTCAGGCGGCCAGAATAGGGACAAGGGAGTCGTGTGGGTGTGCTGTGCCACAAGGTGACTCGTGTCCAGTTGTGAGCTTCCACGCAGCTTGGCAAACTTCCCTGAGACAGCGTGTACTCTTCTGAGACTGTAAAACCAGAAACCTCTCCCGTCTTTCATAAAAACCCTCTTGGATGACAAACGGGCTTCAGCGTGTATTCTTTCTCCTGCGAAGCCAAGAACCGAGGTCTCACCCACCCGAGAGACCTCACACAGCCACTGGCCCATGATCTTTCTCAGTCACTGCCCACAGCCGGTGAGTAACTGGAAGCCCCATGGCTTGGGTCAGGTGCGCCTGCATCCTCAAAGCTTGTCCTTCCACACTTTAAGGAGGTCTTGTGCAGAGGTCACAGTAAATCCTTTGACCTCTGGACGGCTGCTTCCCTGAGGATTTATTGTGGACCCGAGCAAGATGAAATCCTTGACCACTTCCATCCTTTCTCCGCGTACCAGGGGGTTATCTGGGAGTCCAGTGGTGAGGATTTGGTTCTTGACACTAAGTTGTCATCCACCCTGAAGGCTGCCAACCAGGATCTTCATCCGCAAGTGCCTCAAGGCCCCCTGACTTCCAGCAAGCAAGGTGACACCATCGGCATATCACATAAGCTGTGGGCTATCAGCCTCCACAATCCAGCGGGTCCAGGGGGCGGTTATGTCATGGGGTCGGGGGTGGGGGAGGTAAAAGTAAGGAGACATCAGACAAGATAAAGCATGCAAGGGCTCACTCTGGGACCTCCATGACTTCAGGAGCCAGATCCACGCAGAGAGAGAATATATTTCCAACCAAGGGTTATATACACTCGGGGGGGGGGGGTGAGCATGCCCCTCTAATTCCAGGTAACCGCATACTTAACAAAATAGGCTGTACCCTAAACCTAAAGGTCCCTGAGTCCTGAAGGGGAGTAATGGAACCGAACATCAGTGCGCAGGGCAGGTAAGGGGGCGTGGCTGTCCTCAGAGGCTAGAGAGCAACAGCACAGGTCTGCTTCTCTAGCTAAAGCTGCTGGCTACATAGCAGTCAGCCATGTGCTTGTCAGAGGTCACTTTAAGGTAATATTATCATGGGAGGCAGTAGTGGGGAAACAATATTCATTATGATGAGATGATTTCGACTCACCTCCAACTCCCAAGGGTGAAGGTCTCCCCCCACTCACCCCAGAGACCCAGCCTGCCAGGCTTCTTAATCGATGAGACTAAAGGACTCATCCGTAGACGCCCCCTTCCCCTTCTCTGCTCCCCACAATGAGCCTTCCTCCTATCCTGATTCTGCATTCTTCTTCACAGAATCCAGCTTCTTGGGGTATTTGTTCAGCCCCTCTGTGTCTCTAGACTGGCCTATTCTGGGCATTTCATCCAAGTGGACTCAGATGTTACGTGGCTGGCTTCTTTCAGTGGGCACGCTATCCAGGGCCACCATGCTGTACTACGTGACAGCACAGCCTCTCCTTTCATGGCTGAGCACTATTCCTCCAGGCGGATTTGTGTCACAGCTCGCTTATCAGTTCATCTCCTGATGGGCACTTGGCTGGTTCCCACCGTTTGTTTGGACGGGGCTGCTATGACCAAGCGTGTACAATGATTTGAGTTCCTGCTTCTATGTATTTTGGGTAGATTCCAGGAGTGCCATTGCTGAGCTGCATGGTCATCCTGGGAGCGGAGCCCTGGTGACGTAGAGGTGACACATTGGGCTGCCGACCCCCAGGTCCGTGGTTGGAAACCCCCAGCTGCTCTTGGGGAGAAAGATATTTTGGACTCCCATCAAAAGCGCCAGTCTCGGGAGCTGATATCAAGGAGCGCAAGACGGGAGAAAAGGTTTTGAAACTGATTGTGGTCGCACGTATACAGTTAGATGTGCTTGAAGGATGGAGGGGCATGCTATCTGTATTGGGTCCCCATAAAATGGTCAAAAAGGAAGTAACCCTCTCAGAAACTCACTAGGGCAATTCTGCCCTGTCCTACAGGGTTCCTATGATCGTCAGGGACTCGGCGGCTGGGAGAGAAGAAGCGGAAGGAGCAGTGCGGTAGAGTTACTAGCTGGGCTGCTAATGGCAAGGTCAACAGTTCGAAGCCACTCGCCGCTCTGAGGGAGAAAGAGGAGGCTTCCGTGGCAAGCAGAGCAACATGGAGACTCTGGGACTGTGAAGCAGAGACCAGGGGACTGCATAGCTGACAGACAGGGACCAGAGAGAGAGATGGCCAAGGGGAAGCATGGCGGTGGACCAATGACTATGCTGTTTCCTGATCCTGACTTATGGTAACTTACTCTCTTCCCTGATAAACACCTCCAATTGTGGGAATAGAGTTAGTCTCACAAACCCACAGGGGCAGTTCTACCCTGTCTTATCGGGTCTCTGTGAGTTAGCATTGACTCAATGGCAGGGAGTTTGGTGTGTGTGTGTGTGTGATACCATCAACAGAAGGGGAAAAAATTAAAATAAATAAATAAATTGAAAACAACAACAACAGAAGGCAATCTAGTGGTATAGTGGTTACGAGTTGAGCTGCTTACTGCAAGGTCAACAGTTTGAAACCCTCAGCCCCTCCGAGGGGAAAGATGAGGCTGTCTGCTCCCGTGAGGGGTTACAGTCTCAGAAACCCGCAGGGCAGTGCTACTTTGTCTGACAGGGTCGCCGTGAGTCAGAACCCACTCAACAGCCATGAATTTTGAGCGCCGGCAGAAGTGGGCTAACTTGGGAAGTGTGGGAGTTACGGCATCTGGTGTCATTTTGGGACTTGAGAGGATTCAGAGTGAAGGGGTGGAGTCTAGGCTGTCAATCAGATCATAGCCAATGAGGACTCTGTGTGGGCATGGTCTTCTCCTGAGAATTCTGGGCACTCCTATTTTTCCTCCTTGGAGGCAGGAGACACTATCTCTGCTCACTCCCTGAGAGATGCTCTACTGACAAGAAACATGGCACTAGGCTGAGAGACCCCGTGTCCTGGGAGCTGGAGGAGCCACGTGGAGACCCCTGCCAGCGCTGAGATGCTTCTACTGCCCCTGGATCCACAAGACTTTGTGCCCACTGGCCTGTGATCTTCCTGCACTTGGCATCATTGCATGTGTTCCGTGAGTCTAAAGAGGACTTTAAAGATTGGTAACTTTATAGATTGGTGAGTATAAAGAGGACTTTATAGACTTTATAGAAATGGGCTCATATCGGACCTATGGACTTGATCTGGACTGGGCTGGGATGTTTCCTCAATATTCAACTGCTCTTGTCTATGAAGCTCTTTCCTATACCCCTATGAGCATGTCTATGAATCTGTTTCTCTAGTCCACCCAAACTAACACAGGAGGATCATGCAAATCAGGACCCATCCAAAGAAAACTGATTCCCCTGCGGTAGAGCCCAGACCAGCTCACCAATCTTCCTATCCATCCTGGCCCAGCCGGCCTCCCTCAGCACTTCCTGCTTCCCCGCTGGGTCACGAAACACATTCACAGTCCAGCGATTTGTTTCTGAGGCATGGCATTGGCGCACACAGCTCCAAAAGAGGCTCAGGAAATCTCCCCTCAGCTCCTCTCGGTCCTCTCAGGACAGGCGTTCCTTGTTCCGGCCATCTGTCACCACCAACTCTGCCACTGGGCCCCTTCCAGCCCTGCTTGCGTCCTCAGCTGCCTGGCACAGCCCCCAGCTCAGGTTACAGCTGTTCTAGAGCCTTCTGGGCATGTCTCTCTCACTGTTCTCGGCTTCTTTCTGCCTGAACATCTCCTGAGGGGCTGGCTGCGTAGATCTGTGGACCAACCAGTTTAAAGTGTGTGTGTGTGTGTGTGTGTGTGTGTGTGTGTGTGTATGTTGAGGGGAGGGGGCGGGAGCAGTAAAAATTTTCAAAATGTTTGTGTGAAGAAAGCATTACTGTGTTAGTCCCGGTTGACTAGAGAAACATATTCATAGACACTTATTTCTGTCTAAGAGCTTTATGGGAACCGATTGTAAGGATCTACATATAACCTCCTCCCTGGGGGACGGATAACAGAAAGGTGGGTGAAGGAAGACATTGGACAGTGTAAGACATGACAAAATAATAATAATTTATAAATTATCAAGGGCTTATGAGGGAGGGGTTGGAGGGGAGAGAGAGGGAAAAAAATGAGGAGCTGATGCCAGGGGCTCAAGTAGAAAGCAAATGTTTTGAGAATGATGAGGCCAACGAATGTACAAATGTGCTTGACACAATGGATGGATGGATGGATGGATAGTGATCAGAGTTGTATGAGCCCCCAATAAAATGATTTTAAAAAGAAAATAAAAAGCTTTATAGCAAAGAACAATTATATATTAAGAAAACATCCCAGTCAAGTCCAGTTCAAATCCTTAAGTCTGATCTTAACCCATATGTCTGATACCAGTCTATCAATTCCTCTTCAGACCCACAGAACCCATGCAACGACACCAAATGCAGGGAGATCACAGCCCAGTGGGTGGAAAGTCTTGTGGATCCAGTAGTGGTGGAAGCATCTCAGCCCTGGCGTGGGTCTCCACGTGGCTCCTTCAGCTCCACAGCTCTGGCTCCATCAGGGTAGATTCATGTGTCTTGTCAACGGAAATGTCTCCCGGGGAGTGAGCATGTGTCCCGCCTCCAACTAGCTATTTATCTCCTTAGCACCTCCAAATGAGGTCATCAAGCTGCAACCTGATTGATAGGCTAACCTCCATTCCTTCACTCTTCATAGTCTCAACTTGACAGCAGATGATGTAACACACATACACACACACAGAGCCCTGATGGCATAATGGTTACGAGTTGGGTTGCTAACCACAAGGTCAGCAGTTCAAAACCGCCAGCTGCTCCAAAGACGGACTGCCTCAGAGACCCACAGGGGCCATTCTCCCCGCCCCACGGGGTCTCCGTGGGTCTGAACCCACTCCATGGCAGTGAGTTTGGTTTTGGTTTGGGTTCTGATGGCTTGCCCCTGGGCATGAGCTCTGCAGTTCCCATCATGGCGGATTTGGGTGAAGCCTGAGTGGGCGGGTGGGTAGGTTGGTTGGGCTGTGGGTTATGCATTTGGCTTTCACTAACCGCAGGGTCCCAGGTTCAAGCCCACCAGCTCCTCTTTGGGAATAAAAATGAGCCCATGCGCTCCCAGACAGACTGACGTGTCTGAAATCCCATAGGGCAGGTCTACTCTGTCCTGTAGGGTCACGAGGAATCAGAATTGGCTTGATGGCAGGGGGCTGGGTTTGTGGTTGGCATGGCGGAGCGGGAGTTGTACCATCCTGCAAGGTTTCCAAGGAGAAGGGGTCCTGCCCAGCTTGCTAAGCAGAGCAAGCGTCTCCCTGCAGAGCAGGTCTTCCTGAAGTTTGATGGTACTCTCCCTCCAGGTGGTGGGTCTGGCTGTTTCCATGGTGACAGGTACCAAGCCTTCCTCTCAGGCCAAAGTGCTAGTGAAGTGGATGCCATGACGACCCACATCACCCTCCCCACCCCCGTCCCCCTGGCCAGGATGGTCAGGTCTGCTCCAGGCAGAGACTCTCCGGGTGGAATTAGCATGATGTGGGACAAAAATAGCAGCCGGAGCCGGAAAGAGAGCTAAACCGTCAGCACGGAGGCTCCGGCCTCACGCCCCATCCCTGTTCTGCGTCACAGCCCTGGGGCCTTTCAAAGCGCACAGACTCTGCCCACAGAGACACAGTGTGGCGAATCTCCCAACGGCCAGGAGACCGGCACACTGGCACCCACAGGGTGTGGACCCAAGAGGTGTGGTCACCACGTGCACGTCTGAACGAGTCTGCAGCCCGGGAAGGGGAAGGACACGTCCTGATCACCCCCTCCTACCCTCCTCCTCTCACTGGCAACGTGGACTCGCCTGGAGGCCCTCACCCTGAGCCTGAACAGAGCCAGCCAGTCAAAACAGGGCTGGTTCAAACCCATCTGCTGCTCTTCTGAAAAAAGACGAGGCTTTCTGACCCCATAAGGAGCTCCAGACTTGGAAACACACAGGGGCAATTCCATCCCGTCCTGCAGGGTCACTGAGTCCTAGTCAAGTCCATGGCCCAGGAATTCCCTGGCCAGACCGACATAGTGCATGATTGTGTCTGTGAGCCCAGGAAGCCAGGGGCCATGATTCTTACCCCAGGGGAAGTTGTGTAGTGGTGGTGTGGCTCCATAGGGAGCCTGCTGGCTGCTGGTTCCACACCCTACCAAGTCCTCCCTGCTCCCCCGGGCAGTATGCTCACACCTGCTGAGCCCAGTCTTCCCCAGAACCACCAGCTGTCTGAGGCCTGGCCTCCCTCAGATCGAGCCACATCTGAGCTTCCCTGGGGTCTGCGGCCCCTCCCAGGTGGCGGGCCTCCTCACATGGCCCTTTAAGGCTGGGAGGAAAGCCCTGGGCTGAAGCCAGTGTGGGTGTCTGGCTGGGTCCTGGCTCAGGAAGAGGCATGGGGTGCAGGGAGGCCAGGAGGGATAGAAGGCAGAGGTGACTGGCCCTGCCCTTGAAGTTGAGTGGGGAAGCAGAGGACCCAGTGAGAGGAAAAACTCCAGGGAGCAGGAAGTGGATGAGACCTTGTGAGGATGGGCCGGGTATGTCTGAAATCAATGTCACTTGAGACTAAGCAAGCGTGCCGGCAACGATGGGGGACAGATGCCACATGAAAGAAAGCCAGGGGCCAGCGACCAGGATGGAGTGGATCGAGAGACTCTGGCACAGACACACAGAATCCTGTACATGGTTGCTTGGAATTCAAGGATGAACCCAGCGTGGCAGTTGCATCATCTGTTGTCAACTTGAGACTATGAAGAGTGAAGGGGTAGAGTTTAGCCTGTCCATCAGGTCACAGCTTGATGACCTCATTTGGAGGTGCTAATGAGATAAATAGCTCGCTGGAGGCGGGGCACACACTCCGTCCTTGTGAGACCTTCCTGTTGACAAACTACATGGAGCTAGGCTGATGGAGCCAGAGCCCTGGAGCTGGAGGGGCCACGTGGAGACCCATGCCAGCCCAGAGATGATTCCACCGCCACTGGATCCACAAGACTTTCCACCCACTGGCCTGTGATCTTCCTGCATTTGGCATCATTGCATGTGTCTGAAGAGGAATTTAGGGACTAGTATTGAACATGTCAGCTAATATCAGACTTAAGGATGTGAACTGCACTGGGCTGGGATGTCTTCTTAATATACAATTACTCTGTCTTTAAAGCTCTTTCTTATACACACATGAGTGTCTATGACTTTGTTTCTCTCGTCTACCCGGACGCACACACCCAGGAAGCACTGCCTGGCATGGACAGACCTGGAGAAGCTCCCTCATGCTTAAGTGAAGTGAAACTCACTCACTGCCATGAGGCAATGCTAACTCATTGTGCCCCCTGTGAGTGTCTGAGACTGACACTGCTTACTGGAGAAGAAAACCCAGCCTGGACAACAGAAAAGTGGGTAAAAGGAGACATCGGACAGTGTAAGACATGAAAAAAAATTTATAAATGATCAAGAGTTTGTGAGGGAGGGAGGGTATGAGAGGGAGGGGGAAAATGAGGAGTTGATCCCTAGGGCTCAAGTAGAAAGCAAATGTTTTGAGAATGATGATGGCAACAAATGTACAAAGGTGCTTGACACGATGGATGGATTGTGATAAGAGTTGGATGAGCCCCCAATAAAATAATTTACAAAAAAGAAAGCCCAACCTTTCCCGCTCGGGAGCGGCTGGTGGTTTCGAACTGCCGACCCCTGTGGATCGCAACCCAACCTGCCATGAGCCAATCACAAGAAGACAACTATGTTAGGACAGCAGGTGGGCGTGTGTCCCTCCCATGTCTGCAGAGGCCCCCATAGAGGAGGTTGGAAAGAAATCAGGCCACCATTGAACACCTATGAAGTCTCCAAACTGCGCATGCTCCTACTCAAGCCCCCGAGACAG
Organism: Tenrec ecaudatus; assembly: GCF_050624435.1. NCBI lineage: Eukaryota > Metazoa > Chordata > Mammalia > Afrosoricida > Tenrecidae > Tenrec > Tenrec ecaudatus. Next base: position 11,519,375 of record NC_134547.1, read on the forward strand.
GTGGGAGGCACACCTTCCCGGCCCGGTCCCGTACCGTCCTCACCAGGGCTCCTGTGGCTGAACCCACTGTTGCAGCCGCTGTGCCCATCCACCTCCTGGAAGGCCTGCCCCTCCTCCGCTGCCCCTCCACTTTGCCAAGCACAGTGGCCTCCTCCAGGGACAGGCCTCTCCTGACAACCTGTCCAAAGTAAGTGAGACAGAGTCTCACCGTCGTTACCTGTCCTTCTTCCCAGACAGGTCGGCTTGTCCTTTGAGTAACATGCAGCCATTCTTCTTCGGTCTGCTTTATTCCGGGTTAGATTTTCACCCGCCTCGGAGGCAGGTGGAAAGACCATGCCTTGGGCTCAGTGCACCTTGGTCCTCACAGTACCATCCTTGCTTTCCTTGTGCAGCAGATAGCGCCCACGCAATGCATCGCTTGATGTCTTGACTGCTGTGTTTGTGAGCGTGGGTTGTGGACCCAAGCAAGATGACACCCTCAACAACTGCAAATGCTTGACAAACCACCACCAAGTTCATAGATCACATATATAATCGTACGTAACCATGTCAAAATGACTATATGTATGATTGCATATATATGTGTGTGTGTATATATGGATAGGTGTATCCTCTTCTACAGCAAGAAGGAATATAGCTCTTTCCCTGTCCCCGCCGAGCTGTGCGGAGGCGGAGGCTCCGGTGTGTTCAAGATTCGGTCCCACCCGTAACCTACCGCCATGGCCGAGGAAGGCATTGCTGCTGGAGGTGTAATGGACGTTCACACTGCATTACAAGAGGTGCTGAAGAGCGCCCTCCTCCATGATGGCCTAGCACGTGCAATCCGCGAAGCTGCCAAAGCCTTAGACAAGCGCCAAGCTCATCTTTGTGTGCTTGCATCCAACTGTGATGAGCCGATGTATGTCAAGTTGGTGGAGGCCCTGTGTGCTGAACACCAGATCAACCTCATTAAGGTTGATGACAACAAGAAACTAGGAGAGTGGGTGGGCCTCTGCAAAACTGATAGAGAAGGAAAACCCGGAAAGTGGTTGGTTGCAGTTGTGTGGTTGTTAAGGACTGTGGCAAAGAATCTCAAGCCAAGGATGTTATTGAAGAATACTTCAAATGCAAAAAATGAGCAAATAAAACTTTGCTAATTGTCCTGGTTAAAAGAAGAAGAAGAAGGAATATAGCAGCTAATTAGTCCACAGAGCAGTACAGAGGGTTCAGTTCAACTCACATCCCTGGAATAGTTAATCTATTGGAAGTTATTCAACTCACATGGGTTGCCAGGTCTAAGGTCAAGGAAGCAGACAACAGAGTCCTCTATGGGGCAAGGCAGGCAGAGTCTGCCCACAGGCAGCAAACAGCAGGGTGGGTCAGCCACACTCAGTAGCTCCAGAGCTTAGCGACAGGGCCGGATGGGATATGGAATTCAAGCAATGCAAGGTGATAAGATCCACCAACCTCAAGCTCAAGTGATGTACGCACCAGCAGCGTGGTGAAGCAGGACCTGAAGGAACCTCAAGCTCTAGCAACATGATGCATGGGTTGGTTTGGTCCAGAGGTAGTGAAGCTCACAGGTTGAGGACGAGAACTAGCTAAAGCAGCAGCATGCTGGTCTGATCAACAGTGAGCAAGAGAGATGGGGCGGGCCTTGCAGAGCCATTTATCTCTTTGCCCTCCAATCACACTGTGACCTGATTAATCCTACGTTTTGTGATTGGCCGGGTTGGCAAAATAAGTCTACGTATCACAAACATCACGGGAGCTTGAACACCTTGTGCTGGGTGAAAGAAGTCAATCCCAAAAGGACAAAATACCGCAAGGCATCACTTATCTAGGAAAGGCAAATAGAGAGAGGCCAAAGTGTATTAATAATTACCAGGGACAGGAGGGGAACCATGCTGGCATAGTGGTTATGAGTTGGGCTACTAACCATAAGGTCAGCAGTTCAAAGCCTCCAGCCGCTCCAAAGATTGACAACTCTGGAAACCTACAGGGAGGATATCTAACCTGACGTAGGGTTACTATGAGTTGGCACAGACTGGATTGCACTGAGTATGAGTTTTTAAAAAAATTATATAGTCATAATGTATACCCGTACACGTATGTCATATATATTGTACACATGCATGCAGGGGCTTCAAAAAGTTCGTGGGAACATTCCATTATCATGCCCCCACACACACTTTAAAATTGTTAATTAAATTTATTTGGGAGAAGCTTTTTATTGTGAATTGGGTGAAGGTTTACAGAGCAGAACATTGGTTTTCTATCGCAGGATTCATATACATTTTGTTGCGACACATCCATTTCCACTACCTGTGATCTCCTTTTTCCAAGAGTTTTTTGAAGCCCTTTTGTGTATGAGGGAGCCCTGGTGGCTTAGTGGTGACGTGTTAGGCTGCAAACTCAACAGTTGGAGGTTACCGGCTTCTCTGCAGGAGAATGACCAGGCTTTCTACTCCTGTAAAGAGTTACAGCCTCACCTAAAGCCCATCTGTAAGCATCTAGACATCCCCTTACAGAAGGGTCACAAGGAAGAGATGAGCTAGTCAGGGTGCAGTGTAGCACCGATGAAACCTACGGCTTTCCTCTAGTTCCTAAATGCTTCCTTCCCCCCACTATCATGACCCCAATTCTACCTTACAAATCCGACTAGACTAGAGCATGTACATTGGTACAGATAAGAGCTGGAAACACAGGGAATCCAGGACAGATAAACCCCTCAGGGCCAATAATAAGAGTAGCAATACCAGGAGGGTAAGGGGAAAGTGAGGGAGTCGGGGGGAGAGGGGGCAGTAGTAATCACATAATCTGGTGTCAGTTTGGGACTTAAAAGGATTAAGAGTAAAGGGGTGGAGTCAATCAGTTCATAGCCAATGAGGCCTCTGTGTGGGCGTGGCCTTCTCCTGAGAATTCTGGGGATTCCTGTATTTCCTCCTTGGAGGTGGAAGACACACTGTCCCTCAGCTCACTCCCTAAGAGACGCTCTACTGACAAGACACATGTCACTAAGCTGATAGACCCTGTTCCCTGGGAACTGGAGGAGCCACGTGGAGACCCCTGCCAGCACTGAGATGCTTCCACCGCCACTGGAGCCACAAGACTTTCCACCCACTGGCCTGTGATCTTCCTGCATTCGGCGTCATTGTGTGTGTTTCGTGAGCCTGAAAAGGACTTCATGGATTGGTATCGGACATATGGACTAGTAGCAGACTTATGGACTTGATCTGGACTGGGCTGGGATGTTTTCTTCATATTCAATTGCTTTTGTATATAAACCTTTTTATATGCATATAAGTCTCCCTGGATTTGTTTTTCTAGTCTACTCAGACAAACACAAGGGGAACCGATCACAATGATCTACATAGAACCCCTTCCCAGGGGGACAGACAACAGAAAAGTGGGTGAAGACATGAAAAAATGATCATTTATCAATTATTAAGAGTTCATAAGGAAGGGAGGGTTCGGGGGGGAGGGAAAAATAAGGCGCTGATACCAAGGGCTCAGGTGGAAAGAAAATGGTTTGAGATCGATGATGGCAACATATGTACAGATGTGCTTGACACATGGATGGATGGATGGATTTCGATAAGGACGGTACAAGGCCCCAATTAAATGATTAGGAAAAGACACACACACATTTACTGCTTCAGAAGACCCACATGCTTTCCTGTCCTACAGCGCTGCTACGAGTTGGAATTGACTCGATAGCAGCGATTTAGTGGTTGAGGGGCAGGAGTAATGAAGTGAAATTAAAGAAAGAGAGTTAATGGCGAGGAGGGGAGAAAAATCACACCGGTTAAGGGGTGAGTTGTAGAGGCCGACGGTTGTAACAGTTGTCCATGAGTTGCACACCTGTGAAAGGTTGAATGGATGCAGGTGGGATAGCTGGATTTCCAACAAAGGCACTCCCCACCCACCCACCCACCCTAAAGAGAATAAAGAGTGCCTGCTCATGAATAATTAAACACCGCCATCTTGTGTCCTTCCTTGGTTTGGGGTCTTAGGGTCATGGTTTCACGAGACAGCCCAGTAAATGGTCCTAAAAAGATTTTTCGAGCTTCCGTTTTATCTCCTTGTTCCGTTCTACCTACTCATTTGGGACACGGTGCCTCAGGTCTTCAGCATCTGCAAGCAGCCGCCCGAGGCACTATAATTAGTCCCTAACTTGCCCAGAGCAACAGATGAAGAAGTTGCGTCCGTCCTCGGAGGAAAAGGTGAGCTCAGCCACAAACAGCTGCCTCCTTTGACATGAGACCGGGAGAACTCGCAGGTGCCTGGCCGTGTGTCCGTGTTGACCATGTGGATGAAACATCCTGATCTAAAAGGGGGAGGGGGAAACTCCAAATTCCAGAGCAGAGTTCCAAATTCTCCCCTAGACTCCAGACTTTCTGGAGCCATGGAAGCTGGATGATTCCCTACCATCATTGCCCTGGGTGACATCTTTAAACCTGTGGGTGAAACCATCCCGTGATGTCATCTAAAAACCAAAGAATCATCTCACTGGACTAGAGAAAAGCAGTCTTCCTCCATGAGTAGCTCTTTTCGGAGATCTGGAGGCTCAATGGGAGTTCAAGTTCAAAACAGCAACTTGAAAGGTTAGATAAGACATTGAAGGGGCATTGGGTGTAGGTGTGGAGCCCTGGTGGCGTAGTGGGCTACTCTGAGCTGGTCACCCCAAGGTCAGCGGTTCAAACCCACCAGTTGTTCCTCCGGGGAAAGAGGCAAATTTCTGACCCTGTAAAGCAGTGGTTCTCAGCCTGTGGGTCGCAACCCATTTGGGGGTCGAACGACCAGGGGGGGTCACCCAATTCATAACGGGAGCAAAATGACAGTGATGAAGTAGCAATGAAAATAATCTTATGGTTGGGGTGGTCACCACCACATGAGGAACTGTATGAAAGGGTCTCAGTATTAGGAAGGTTGAGAACCACTGCTCTAAGACAAGGTGGAACTGCCCCTGTGGGTTTCAGAGACTGCAACTCTTTATGAGTGTAGAAAGCCTCATCTCTCTCCAGAGGAGTAGCTAGTGGCTTTCAAACTGCTGACCTTGTGGTTAACAGGCCAACACGTGACCACTATACCACCAAGGCTCCTTGGGGGGACAGTACGGAGCATGACAGAGTCACAGGCATGTTCTCACCCTGACTGCCGAGTTGGAAGGCCCTGGTGTGATCTTGCAAGCGCTTCTATCTAACCCACTGCACACATCCCAATCAAGGTCCTGTTGCTGCTCCTATAACCAGGCTGTATTGATCTACCACCAATCATGGATTTGTGATGGTTTCCTTGCCTCCATGCCTTGTTTAACTAGCGTCCCCTCTGGAATCCCCGGACACCATGTCGACCTCCTGCCAATGGCCTCCCTCATCCGGATGATCATGTCTTTGTGTTGACATCATTATCTCTGAGAAGACTTTAAAAATGTTTCTCCTTCCATCAAAGATGAGACCAGGGTCTCTTTGGCATCCTAAGACAATTCTCGGCCGGAAACTAGAGCAAATGAAAGAAATTACACGCCCAGCCCCACCCCTCACCCCCTGCCCCAAGACTCCAAGAAGCACCTGTTTGACCCTGGGAAGGCGTTGGGGCGATTGTTTCTGTTTAACATCTTGTTCAGCCATCCTCCTCTCTACTTCTGGTAGATTCCTGGATTTCCGCCTTCCCCGTTGGGTGTAGGCTCTCCCCACCCTCTGCTGAGCCACCCTCGGCTCTCCGAACCCCAGCAGGCTGCCGGACACAGAGCTGGTGCCCGAGGGATATTTGTTATTGGACAGGAAGAAAGCCCAGACAAGAACTGCAGAATCCACAGCCATCTCGGCCAGGGCCAGGAGTGGGAAGTCCCAGGAAAACCTCCCAGATGAAGGTGAAGGTGTTAGGCAGAAATGCAGGCATGGGATGTCCATTGACGTATGCCCAAGAGAGCCAAGCACGAGAACAAAGGCCTACGTTTTCCCTCGGTGGGCATGGGTGGGCATTAAACCTGGATCAGCCCACTTGGGTCAGGTGATTGCAATCCAGCCAATGGGGTCGCCCTTGGGTCATCCACCACGCCTCCCCCTGCAATCCTTGAAAAGGCAGGAGCCAGGGGGAGAGGAGGAACTGGGGAGAGAACTTGAGAAAGAACTTGAGACAATCTCTTTTTTTTGGAGGAGAACTTGAGAGAGAGATCTTTGCGTGACGCCGAGCAGTCCCTGCCAGGCTGCATGGTCGGGAGGAATCCTATGAGTGCCTCCTAAAACCTGAAACTTCTTCTAACTCTCATAAAACTCACTTGGATCATGAGCCAGGCTTCGGCGTGAATTCTTTCTCGCTCATGGAGCCAAGGACCGAGGTGTAATTCTAGCCCGGAGAGAGATCTTACAAAGGGAAGAGGGAACTGGTATTTGAGAGAGACTGGGGTATGTGGTGGGGCTGGGGGGTGTCTGGAGCAAGTTGAGCTGAGATCCTCAGGGTCAGCAGTTCAGAACCACCAGCTTCTCCTCGTGAGAAAGACAGGGCTTCCTACTCCTATAACAAGTTGCAGTCTCAGAAACCCACAGGGGCAGTTCTATCGTGCCCTATGGGGTCGCCACGAGTTGGCATGGACTCCATGGTGGTGAGTTTTACAAGGACACGGTGGACTCGGCATTGGCAGCTAACCCAAAGGTTGGGCCTGCTGGATCGGTGGTTCAAAGCCAGTGGCCCCTCCATGGGAGAAAGGCGTGGCAGGCTGCTTCTGTAAAGATGGATAGTGTTGGAAAGGGGCCTCCTCTGTCCTTAGGGTTGGCTGGGAATGAGAATGGACTGACTTGGGGGCTTCTGAAGACCACTGTGCTGGGGAGAGGGAAAGGGCAGAAGGAGGGGGCAGGAGGGAAGAGAAGAGAAAGGGCCAAAGGAGGAGGGGGAGGAGGTCCTCATCGCATGACCTTGTGTGTGGGAAACAGAAAGATTTCTTCCAAGTCCTCTCCCCCAAATAGATGTTAGACTTAGGACACAGCTTGTAGCTAATGGTAAATGATTGTCAAGTTACCTCCCTGAAGGCAGCCAGTTGCCAGACAACCCCACCACAGGTAGGGCCCCACTCTCTGCTGTTAAGGACAATGGGCTACTTCTTCCTAAAGGCACGTGATCATTAGTCTGGTCCCTGTAGGTGGAGTTTACACCCTACTGATAATGGTTTCTATGGAGATCCAGAGAACAGGTCCAACCTGCTCAGTGACATCCAAAGTTAGGTTGCCATCCTGAATCTAGGATCTGCCCATCTTGTCACATGTGTACCCCAATCCCTCCCCTTCCAGTTGTGTGTATATCCCTAGATTGTCCCCCACTCATTGCTATATTACCTATAGCACAACCCCTTCCTGTGACATATGTCTTTACCTGTAATTAGGGGGTTTTGCCTGCCCCCCAAAGGTATATAGGCCTTGATTAGCAATAACGAGCCCTTTGGCCTCTCATCAACTCCCTCACCTCTCCAGTCCTCTCTCCCTTGTTCCCTTTCCCCTTGTCCTCCTTTCCCTCCCCCTTTCTCATGCCTCCGGTCTCTCTCTCTCCACGTGGATCACCAAGCCGGGCTGAGGTGAGCATACTACTATGAAATGTGTCTGACTCCATTATTTCAATCTCACTTCTATCTCTCATGCTCTCTATGACTTTACTAAAATCTTTACTTTTTATCGCTGTACAATTGCACCTACCGGACCTGGGAGGCACAGGCCTCCCTTCCCCGGCATTTTCCAAAAGCTTCTTCCGGAACCTTCCAGAACATTTCTCCCGGAACAGATCAACCGTGACCAGCTTGGCAGCTGGATCCCTGGCCCCAGATCATTGCTCTGACCTTCTGGAGGCCAGGTCACCTCTCCCCACCCCCCACCCCCACATCCCATTCTCCACAACAGCCGGAGGCAGGGGCTTTTTATAGAACCTTTGGGGAAATGTCGATCATTAAAGGCACACAGGCCCGCAAGAGTGGGACTGTGAAAAGGTTCTCTCCACTCTCCTCTGCTCAGGACCCTAGGGGCACCCATCTCCTCCAGAGATGCTGTGGGGGTTAAATAATCTCCTGTCCACTTGAGCAAAGGGGTGGAGTCTAGCCTGTCAATGAGGTCATAGCCAATGACGGTTATGTGGGCTCAGCCTTCTCCTGAGCATTCTGGAAACTCTGGTCTTCCTCCCTGGAGGTGGGACACACACTCTCTTGCAAGCCACACTGATGGCAGCCAGAGCCCTGTTTGTCGGCTTCCACCACCACTGGATCCCCAGGGCTTGCCACCCACTGGCCTGAGATCTTGCATTCAGCATCATTGCATCTGCTGCCTGAGTCTCAAGAGGAATTCACAGACTGATATCGGACCTATAGGCTAATATTGGATTTATGGACTTGATCTGGACTGGGCTGAGTTGTCCTATTGATGCATAATTATTTCTTTCTATTACTATTTTTTGCATAATTATTTCTTGATATAAAGTTCTCGCTGACACATATCGGAGTGTCAATGAATTTGTTTCTCTAGTCTACCCAGACTAACACAGATGGCCTGTCTAATCTGAGCTCAGACTGAGAAACACTTTTCCAAGTCCTCCAAGGATTCTAGGCCTCCCAGTGCTCACTGCGTCGGCTGGTCATGCCTGCGGGAGCCACAGGTGATGTGAGAAACCTGTCAGAGAAGGAGAACTCGGAAAGTTTATGAGGACAGAGAGCCATAGAAAAAAGTGCAAGACCACACCTGGTCCATGGTAGAACACGGTTGGCACCCAGAAAGGCAAGGCCACTCGCTTGAATCCTGGCTTCACTGGTTCAAACATTCAAGGATCAATTAGAGAGTGTTGCTACTAAAGTCTTAGCTATCCAGCCCCAGGTTGATTCCAAAGGTGGAAACGTGTCCCTGTGACCAGCGGATGTTTTCCCATGAGCCCTCTCAGTCCTGCACATGTCTCCACCAAACCCAAACCAAACTCGCTGCCATCCGGTTGACTCTGATTCAGAGCGACTTGACTCTATAGGGCAGGGTTGAATGGCTCCTGTGGGTTTTCTAAGGCGGTAACTCTTTATGGGAGTAGAAAGCCACATGTTTCTCTCACGGAGAAACCAGTGGTCTTGAACTGGTGACCTTGAGGGTAGCAGCCCAGCATGTGACCCTATGTGACATGCAGGTCCTATCAAAACAGTGGCTTCCAAGGGAGCCTCGGTCAGTCCAGAAGGTTCTGGAATCTGTTTGGGATTCCCAAAGGGGTCATCTTGATAAGCTTTCTCGAAGGAGCCAGGATGATCATAGATGCTTTTTAGGATGAAGTTTGAAAACAACCAACTTTGGTGAGGCAAAGGTCATGAAAGGAATTGCTTTTCATCTTGAAAATGCACCTGTTCATTCTTCCAGGGCAGCAAGACTGTCCTCCTGTGGTACTTAGATATTATGTCAACTAGACACTCCTAGCGGGGGGCAGAGTTCAGCCTGTCAATCAAGCGGGAGCTTGATGACACTACCTTGGGGGTGTGGCCTTGGGTATAAGAGCGAGATCTAACAAGGATGATTTCTCTCTCCCTCTTCACCTTCCTCCTCCCTGGGCTTTCCCTGGCTCAGTGTCTGCCTCCAGGAGTGGCCTCATGTGGGCTGCCGGTCCCTGAGTGCTGTCAGTACCCTGCCCTGCTTCCATCAACCTTGGATCCACGTGTCTCTGCACCCACCAGCCTGTGATCTCCCTGCCACCTGCTTCACCTTTCTGCATCCTTGGCCTGCAGTTGCATGAGGCTGGAGAGGGCCCGTGGACTTGAGTTGAACTGAACTGGGACACCTTCTTGGCGTAAACTTGCTTCTGAATACTAAGTGCTTTCTTGCATGTAGATGGGGGGTGTTTCTCTAGATCAGTGGTTCTCAACCTGGGGGTCATGACCCCTTTGGGGGTCGAACGACCCTTTCTCAGGGGTCGCCTAAGACCATCGGAAAACACATAAATATTTCGCAATATATAATTATGTATTGTTTGCTGATCCATCATCTGTTTTAATTATGTTTAAATATGTTCAATTTGTCACAGTGAAAATACATCCTGCTTAAAAAAAAAAAAAGAAAATACGTCCTGCTTATCAGATATTTACCTGACGATTCATCACAGTAGCAACATGGCAGTGATGAAGTAGCAACAAAAATCACGTTATGGTTGGGGGCCCCCACCACATGAGGAACTGGAGGAAAGGGCGGAGGCCTGAGGAAGGTTGAGGACCACTGCTCTAGATCATGCAGCCCAACACACACCCTACGAGAATGTCCTCAGAAACCTCACCCCAGAAGCTGTGTTCAAGTCCTGCCATCTGTGCCTGTGTCTGTGACCTTGTTTGGAAAGAGGGTCTTTGAAAATGTTACCAGTTAGGTTCACCACGTGAGCGCATAGTGGGGTAAACTATGAAACCAAACTCACTGCCCTCGAGTAGATTCTAATTCATGGCAACCCTAAAGGACGGGGTATCACTGTTCCCGTGGGTTACTTCAAGTCTCTATGGGATCAGACAGCCTCTTCTTTCTCCTGAGGCTGATGGGTCCCAACTGCGGACTGGTGGCTAGCCTCCCTGTGTTCATCTGGGTAGACTAGAGAAACAGATTCATAAACACACATATGTGTATAAGAAAGAGCTTTAAAGAAAAAAAGAAAGACCTTTATATACAAGAGCAGTTGAATATTGAGAAAACATCCCAGCCCAGTCCAGATCAAGTCCATAAGTCTAATATTAGCCCATATGTCTGATACCAATCTCTACAGAGTCCACTGCAGACTCATGCAACACATGCAATGACGCCAAATGCTGGAGGATCACAGGCCAGTAGGTGGGAAGTCTTGTAAGCATCTCAGTGCTGGCAGGGGTCTCCACATGGCTTCGCCGGCTCCAGGGTCTAGCTCCATCAATCTCTTTCCATGTGTCTTTTCCACAGGGATTCCTCACAGGGAGTGAGCTGAGAGACAGAGTGTGTCTCCACCAGCCTCCAAGGAGGAAATACAGGAGTTCCCAGAATCCTCAGGAGAAGTCCAGGCCCCCATAGAGGCCTCATTGGCTATATATCCTGATTGACAGGTTAGACTCCACCCCTCCACGCTGAATCTGCACATTGACACCAGATGATGTAACTACCACAGTCCCATTGCTTTAACTCACTCCACCACCAGAGTGGGCTGGGTGTGAATCCTGACTGACTGGTGTCCTCAAATCAGGCAAGAGATACAAAGGTCGACAGAGAGAAGTCAGCCGTGGGAAGAGGGAGGCATACGTTGAAATGATCTACCTGGAAACCCGGGGCAAGTCTGCTGCAAAAGACCTCTACACAGTGTGAGGAAGCGAAGGTGTCACGTTGAAGACTGAACCTGAGCCAAGCCCCGGAATTCTCAGTGGACTCGTTTGCACATGGCTCCTGGGCAACAATTCGGAAGTATCCATTGCCCAGGTGCCACGTGCACCTGGTCTAGACCAGCGGTTCTCAACTTTCCTTCTGCCGCGACCCTTTCATAGAGTTCGTACTGCGATGCCCTCCACCCATCAAATTAGGTTCGTTGCTACTTCCTAGCTGTCATTTTGCTACTGTGATGAATCAGGTGACCCTTGTGAAAGGGTCCTTCGACACCCCCCCAGGGGTCGCGACCCACAGGTTGAGAACCACCGATCTAGAAGGTACCGTTGACTGCTGGAAGAGTGACCAAGTCTGTCTCAGAAGAAGTACAGCCAGAATGCTCCTTAGAGGAGAGGATGGTCAGACGTGGGCTCACTTTGGACAAGTCATCATCGGGAGAGACCAGTCCCTGGAAAAGCATCTTGTGTTTGGTGGAGAAGGAGAAGACCCTCCGTGGGACGGCTTGAGGCAGCGCCTACAGCAACGGGCTCAAACGTCACCCATGGGTGAGGATGGTGCAGGAGCAGGCAGCGTTTGGTTCTGTTGTCCACAGGGGGCTAGGAATCAGACCGGACTCTGTGGCACCCAACACCATCTGCTTTTGCAGCAAATCCCCCCCGCCCACACACACACCCTGAAGTACTCCAGTGGCCCTCCAGGGGGCGATGTCACCCACTTTAGGAAGCTCAGGTATTCAATGTTGTTGCCGGTGTTCCCTGACCCCATGCCCAGTGGAGCAACGTACTACCCAGTCCAGGACCAGCACACGATGAGTGGTGATGACATGATCCATAAGTTTACTGCTGGCCAACATTCTGTGTGTGTGTGTGTGTGACTATCTTCATTATTTTACTCACTCTTTTGACATCATGAGTTTGACTTTGAACCGTTCATACACATTTTGTTTCAATGACTACCCCCCCAACAAGGTGCCTTCAAGCTTATCCCACTTCCTCCTGTGTTTCCTGGTTCCGTTCCTCCTTCCCTTTTTTTTTTTTATCCTCCTTCCCTTATAACCAGCTGAACTTTGTCTTTGGGTAAATGCTACCCATTTGGTCAACGATTGATGGGTTCTACCACTGGGCTGAGTTAGACCTGAAGGGTGGCTCGGGGGTTCCACTTGCCTCTAGCTGACCAGTGAGTGTGGGACACAAAAAAACTGTTCCCCGCCTTGACTCCCCCAAATATAGATGTCAGACCTAGGACACTGCTTGAAACAACTGGTAGATGATTGTCACGTTATCTCCCTGAAGACTCTGGCCATCCAGAGCAAGCAGACGCCATTGTTTCTCCCACAATAGGTAGGCTCATTCCCTGCTGTTTAGGAGAGTGGATTGCTTCCCCTCAACGCTTGGGCTAAATCAGGTCTCCAGCAATCAAGGTTAGGCCGCCATCTTGAATCTAGGATCCGCCCCTCTTGTCACATGTGTACCTTTAGTCCCTCCCCTTCCTATAGTGTGTACACCCCTAGTTCATCCCGCTCCCATGACTGTAGTACCTATAGTAGAACCCCTTCCTGAGACATATGTCTTTACCTGTAATTAGGGGGTTTGCATGCCCCCCAAAGATATATAAGCCTTGGTTAGCAATAAATCTCTCTCTCTCCTGCCCTGTACTACCAAGAGGAGATGAGGTGAGCATGCTACCATGGAATGTGTCTGACTCCGTTATTTCAATCTCTCATTTATCTCTCTTATTCTCTATGATTTTACTATAATATTTACTTATTATTGCTGTATACCTGTGCCTACCTGGTTTTGGGTGTGTGTGTTTTTCCAAGTCAACTGCCAGGCCTTTCTTCCTAGTGAGCTCATCTTGGTCCAGAAGTTTGGCTGCAAGGGGCTCAGCAGCATAGCAGCATATGAGGTGCATTGGCTGGGAATGGAACCCCATTACCTCCCATATGGGGGGTGTGATTTGACCTCTGCCTTACCACTGACCCCAGAGCTGTGGAATCAGCCCCTGTTCTGCTCTGTGAAAGGGTATCATAGGCAGTCCCACTGTGGCTGCCTATTGCTTAATGGCTTTCCAGGAAGCTGGTACACATCGCTCCACCCCCTTCCAAATGTGTCAGAGGGCATAGACTTCTCATAAAGAAAGACCTAGATGTGATTGGGTCACTCTGTTGCCTCAATCCTTAGATGGCCCTGCTGCCCTGGGACAAAGGCTTTGAAGTCTCTCCTGAGGCTTCCAGGCTCATCCATAGTGGCATCACCTATCACTCTAGTGACTTCTTCCACGATAACCCCCAGCAGTCATGAACCAGAGGCCGCCAAATCGACACAGACTCATGGCACCCTCCTGTGCTTCAGAATCTGACATGATGACCCCAACATTAACAAGCCGAGGGTGGTCAATACTGACTCATGGCGACCCCCTGAGGTCAGAGTCGGACTATGCTTGGTGGGGCATTCAGTGCCTGGCTTTTCTGCAAGTCGATTCCCAGGCCTTTCTTCCGAGGCACCTCTGAGTGGACTCAAACCTCCGGTCCTCCGGGTAACAGACCAGAGCTTTGAATACTGCCCAGTGCTCTCACTCTAGCTCACTGCCATCAATTCCAGGCAGAACAAACAGCCCATCGTGTCCCAGAACCAATGTGAGATCTCGGCTCCTCTCTGGGGCCTTGTGAACCAACCCAAACCCACTGCAATCAAGTCGATTATGATGCAGAGGAACCCTGTGAGACGGAATAGAAGAACTGTCCCCTGTGGTTTCCAAGGCTGGTAGCAGAAAGAGGTTCTGTATCATTAGCGAGTTGTTACAGATGCCAAACGGACAAGGGGTGGACTGTGATGCTTAGATTTTTTTTTTAATGTCAACTTGATGTGCCTGTGTGAAAGTATAGGTGGATGCAAGCTCCCAATCAGGACTTAATGATGTCCCCCTGGGGCTGTGGCCCATTTATAAGCGAGATTGCGGAGGACTGATCTCTCGTTTGCCACTCTTCACTTCTGGCTGGCGTGGACTCTGCATCTGGCTTTAGGACCTGCTGACCCTTGTTGCTGTCCATACTCTGAATTTTCTTGCTGAACTTGAACCTGCAAGACTGCGCCCACAGTCTTATGATCACCCTGCTTCCTGCTTAGCCTTCCTGCTTCATTGGCTGGCAGTTATATGAGCCTGGAGGGGCCTCCAGCTAACACCTGACCCCCATGGACTTGAGCTGAACTGGGCTGGGCCACTTCCTTGGTATAACTTTCTTGATATAAAGTGTGTGTGTGTGTGTGTGTGTGTGTGTGTGTGTGTCCTGGTTTAGTTTCTCTAGGAAATCTAGGTTAATACAAGCCACAGATGATCTTACGGACATAACTCCAAAGAAAAGACACCTTCGATGATCTTCCATTAAGAGCCAGGGTAGAGGGGGGAGCAGGGAGGGAGGGGGAAAAAAAAGAGGACCTGATGCAAAGGGCTTAAGTGGAGAGCAAATGCTTTGAGAATGATTGGGGCAGGGAATGTATGGATGTGCTTTATACAATTGATGTATGTATATGTATGGACTGTGATAAGAGTTGTATGAGCCCCTAATAAATGTTAAAAAAATACATATCAAGAACGATTTCAATAAATTTGACACCTTAAATGAAAAAAAACAAAACAAAAAAAAGAGCCAGGGTAGACAGAGGCAGAAAGCCTGTGTTGAAATCCTGGCAGGCTGTGTGACATTGGGCAGGTCACATCCCCTCTCTGTTCCTTCTACTCCCTGTTCTGTAAAACAAGGATCCTAATTGATGGTCATACAACAAGATGACCATAAATGATCCCAACGAATTATGCCAGAAATATCGAGAGACTTACTGAAATGGTAAGTGCTACAAGAATGCAGAAAGTATTCTGAAACTGATCGATGTGATTATGCAACTCTTCTTGACCTGATTGAATGATTGGTTCTATGCTATGTGAAGCATGTGCCAATACAACTGTTAAAAATTACAAAATAAATTTTCAAAAAAGAGAGAAATGGCAAAGGTTTTGTTGTAGGGTTTTAAAAAAATTATTCACCTCATTAGAAAAAAAATACATCAATGAGGATAATAATAGAGTCCAACTAATTGGCTTGAGCATTCAATACAGACAAAGGGCTTTGTTCAGCACCTAGAATAGAATTAAATGTCTCAATAAATGCTAGCTACTGTTATTAGTCACCTGCCAATCAGTCTGTGTAGGTAGACTAGACTGGGGTAACTTGCATGTGACTATGATGGGGAAGCTATGCCGTAGCCACTCTGTTTTAAATGCCAGCAGGGTGACGTGGGGAGGAGGGGTTTCCATAGAGCTTCTGAAATCTGACCGGGGGCATGGTAAATCCAGGGTGCAGTGTGGCACCGACGAACCACCTAACCATCTTCTAGTTCTTTAATACTTCCTCCCTTTACTATTATGGTCTTTATTTGTTTTGCCTCGCTAGGTATGTTAGATTTGCGTCTGTTCCTTTGTATATTTAAGATCGTTCGGTACAGGAAAGTCAAGATAGAGAACCCTTCAGAAACAGTAACAGGAGTAATGGCTCCCTGAGGGCACGGGAAGAGAGTGTGGCAGGGAAGGGGGAGCTCTTAGCATTGATGATTGTATAACGCCACTCAATGGGATCGGATAACAGAATGGTATGTGAATGGATATATTGGATTGTGTAAGAAATGCCAACGAACAAACTAGTATAGAAAAGAAAATAATAAGGGTTCTGAGGGGGTATAGTCGGGGATGGAGCAGATAAAGGGGAGCTGATATCAAGGAGTTCCAGAAAAAAGAAACTGGTTTGAAGCTGATTGTGGTGGCAATTGTACAATACTGCTTGGTGTGATTGAACCGTGGAATGTCATGCTATCTGTAAGTTCCCAAATAAAATGATGTATCAGGCATATTTGTACATATGTCGCCATCATCATTTCCAAAACATTTTCTACTTGAGCCCTTGGTATATGCTCCTCTTTTGCCCCCTCCCTTCCCCACCCCCCGACCCTCATGAATCCTTGATCAATTATATATTGTTACTATCATTTTGTATATTACACTGTCCATTGTCTCCCTTCTCCCACATTTCTGTTATTCGTTCCCTTCATGGGGGGCGGGGCTATATAACCAACCTTGTGATGGGTTCCCCCATTCTCCCTCTTCCCTCTCCCAGACAACTATCCCCCTTACCCTCATGACATCGCTACTCCCACTACTGTTCCCGAGGGGTTTATCTGTCCTGAATTCCATGTGTCGAGCACTCTTATCTGTACACATGTGTGATCTCTGGTCTAGCCAGATTTGTCATGTAGAGCTGGCCATGGGGGTGGGGGTGGGGAGGCAGGAAGCATTCAGGAACTAGAGGAATGATGTGTGCCTCCCCAGTGCTAGACTGCACCTTGGTTGAATCATCCTTTCCTTGTAACCTTTCTGCCGGGGGTCATATCCAACGGTTTACACATGGGCTTTGGGTCTCCACTCCAACCCCCCCTCCTGCACACCAAGGTAGTTGTTTTAAATAGTTTTTTTAACTTAAAAAATACTATTAATAAAATAAAATCTGACTAAGAAGAAAGGCCTGATCAGCTTCAAAAAATTAACCAACCAAACCCCCCCCCATGGGGAAAACAAAACAAAACCCCATGGATGCTCAATAAATGGCAACTGAAGACCACCCTGCTTGTGCTTTTTCCATCCTCCCTCTGCCTTTTGATGGCACGTGTAGTTCAGTCCTGCCTTTGTCAGGGAGTGTGTTAGACAGGGTTCTCTAGAGAGACAAAACCAGATCGCTAGTAATCATATATAAATATATTTATAAAGATAGATATATAACACAAGAAATGAACCGCTAACTTATATACAGATAGATAATACAAGAAATGAACAGTTAAATTATAAATTATAAAGCAGTGAGACACTAGCAGTCCTTTAAGTCTTGAGAGCCGCCAGTCCCTTTCTGTAGAGAGAGTTGGGCTATATATACCCAGGCAGCAAACCGCAAGGCAGGTCACCAACTATCACCAAATGTCAGTCCCCAGCTCCAGAGACGAACATTCCAATGGTGTGGGCTTAAAGGGACCTTAACTTACAGCGACACAGTCCACACACTAGGCGCCCCAAGGTAGTGTACCCTTTAAATTAAGGCACAGAATTAGCAAGGCGAGGGTCACTGAGCCATTTATCTCTCCGCCCTTCAATTAATCCTACTTGTGTTTTTCAGCCAGGCTGGCACAATAAACTTTCACAGGGAGCATGTCGGAAGTGTTTCCCTATATTCAACCCTCGTTGAAAATGGTGTGCAGTCACCTAAGTTGTTAGATGCGTACAGATCAACAATCCGTGTATTTTTGGTCTAAGCAACTGTCCTCTACACGTATCGTTTCTTTTTCTCTTTTTTCTTCTTTTTTTAAATTCTAAACCCATTGACTAGATTCATCTTCCTATCAATAGAACGACCACGTGCCCCCCGGGGATCATTTATAGCGTCTCTCAATAAAAGTCTCTCAATAAAACGACGTCTGTTAAGTGAACCAGGGGCATAGAGAACCCACAGCTATCTGGGCCCTGAGCTTGCACTGAATCGTAGCTCTAATCTCAGAAGAATTATCTCCTGTGCCATGGCCCTGCTTGATGCTCAGCCTTGGGAAGAGATCACGGAAGATATGGGGACTACAGCAAAGAGTGATGAAGAAAGCAGATGATGTCCAGTGGCTACCAGAAAAAAAAAAGCTCCTGGGATTCTCAAGCCTTGTCTTCAGACAAGCAGTCATCTAAGCGAGCTGCCAGCTAAGTAAGTCCACACGGAAGAAGCACCCCTGCTTATGCGATCCAAGGATTGTAAAT
The DNA here is from genome assembly GCF_050624435.1 of Tenrec ecaudatus. Lineage (NCBI taxonomy): Eukaryota > Metazoa > Chordata > Mammalia > Afrosoricida > Tenrecidae > Tenrec > Tenrec ecaudatus. The sequence goes on from NC_134547.1 coordinate 11,537,512, forward strand.
AGTAAGATCACACTCCGAGGCGGGATCGCCTGTGAGCTTATCTTCTGAGCACTTGGTTTGCAGAAGGCGATGGATGATCGGCTCACTGTCACCGTGTCCTTTCCAAGTCCTAGTGACCCTCGCGGACAGGGCAGGACTGCCCCTGTGGGTTTCTGAGATGGCCACTCTTTCCAGGAATAGCACATGAACCAAGTCTTTCTCCCTCGGGGAAGCTGCTGGTTTCAAGCCGCTGACCGCGTGCTTAGCAGTCCCCATTGTAGCCTCTACGCCCCAGGGGCGCAGTGAAAGCCCAAACCCACTCCCAGGATCCCTCTTGAGGACAAAGCCTCTGTGGAGCAGGGGTGGGAAAGCCTGGTGTCAGAGAGAGCACATGTAAGGGGGATGCCTGCCGGGGTAGGTCCGTCAACACGTGATACCTTGTCATTAGATTCCCTCTCGATCCAATGCATCATAGTTCCCATTTTGAACATTTTCTGCTTTGTTCTCGATCCACGTGTTTCTCCGGTTCATTCCGTCCTTGATGGGCTGTTTGTATGAGCTCTGTCTTGATTTTGTATGTTTTTGTTTTGTTTTATATGAAAGCCTGGATAGGCAAACCTATGGAGACAACTGTGGGGAGCAGAGAATGGGAAGGGAGTGTCTACGGATGAATCCTTTATTCTCATCTAGTAAGGAGCCTGGCAGGCTGGGTCTCTGGGGTGGAGGGAGGCCTTCACCCTTGGGAGTTGCAGGTGAGTCCCAATCCTAGTCTCATCATTAACATTGTTCCTCACGATAGCCTCCCCTCACGGTGCTGCCTGAAAGTGACCTCTGACCGGGAGACGCCGGGCAGTATAAGATAAGATAAAATAATTATTTATAAACTATTAAGGGACCCGGGGAAAGGGGGCAACAGGGAGGGAGGGGGAGGGGAAAAAAAGGGAAACCGAGCTGATTCCAGAAACCCAAGTGGAAGGCGAATTTTGAGAATGACGGATGCAACAAATGTATAAGGGTGCTTTGCTCAATTGATGTATGTATGGATTGTGATAAGAGTTGTATGAGCCCCAATAAAAAGATTTATTAATTTTTAAAAAGTGGCCTCTGACAAACACCGGGCTGACTGTTACTGAGCCGGCAGCTTGAACTATCGAAGCCAACATCCTCCTGCTCTCTCTCTTCCCGCCACAACACCTGCTTTAAAGAGCGTTCCCACAGATTCTCCCTGTGTTAGGCAGGGTTCTCTAGAGAGATAAAACCAGATTGCTGATCATTTTATATACATATTTATATTTATATTTAAAGATAGATATATAACACAAGAAATTGTAAATAGATATATAATACAAGAAATGAACAGTTAAGTTATAAACAGATTGATATATAATACAAGAAATGAACAGTTAAATTATAAAGCAGTACCAATGGCTCAGTGCGACTCACTCCCATGAGAGAGTTGTGAGACACTGGCAGTCCTTCAAGTCTTGAGGGCCGCCAGGTAGTCCTCTGTCCCAGCATAGGCAGCAAACAACAAGACAGGTCACCAACCGTCAGCCAGGTCACCAACTGTCAGTCCCCAGCTCCAGAGATGTAAATTCCAACCATGTGGTCTTAAAGGGACTTCAACTTACAGCGACACAGTCCACAGCCTAGGCGTCCCACAGGTAGTGTGCCCTTTAAATTGAGGCACAGAACAAGCAAGGCAGCCGCACACTGGTCCGATGATTAGAGAGCGAGAGACAAGAAAGGCGAGGCTCACAGAGCCACTTATCTCTCCGCCCTTCAATTCATCCCACTTGTGTTTATCAGCCAGGCTGGCTCAATAAACTCTCTCACTCTCGTAACAGCTATTAAAGTGAGCACACGGTTGACTTTATCTTCCTATAGAAGCAGACAGGCTTTTGCTCTGTCCGCCTGTCGTGTTGTGTTACCTGGCTCCCCTCCTACCTTCCCCCAATGCAGGTATTAGGTTTTCTCACCTGTGAGCTTAGGGACGTTACTGTCAACACCACCTACCTTGTGACGCATGTAACTACTGAAGATGCACGTCTTATGGCTACCTATAAATGTCCCAAGACAGTAAAGGCTCTCTCTCACTTCTCCCAGGTCCACGTGGTCCTTCAAGAGGAACTGAGGTGAGCCTGCCACCATACCATGTGTCTGACTCCTTAATTTCACTCTCTCCTATCTCTCTTAACCTCAGTGACTTTGCTATCTTCTTTATAGGTCATTACTGTACAATCGCACCTACTGGCCCTTCGGCTGTTGGAGGCTGGTTTCCTCCGACTGACAACAACTGGGTGAATTGCGTCCAAGAGACATGGCAGGGGCGCCGGGCCGGAAATGGAGAGCTCCCAAGGAATGCCAGGAAGAGGAAACGTCTGGGAACGGAGGGTGATGGCTGTGGCAAACTGCTTGGGAATGTGATTCAACTATTGAAAGGTCAGAGCTGTGACTTGTACGCCGGCGAAATGGTTGGAAAAAAAATAAATCAATGAATGACTGTTTTCTACATTCTGCCCATCTGTATGGGATATATTCTGATGTCATGCTAAGAAGATAGTATAAGGCCCCTCACCCCATGCCTCCCAAACCCCTAGTTCAAAGGTGAGAGGTGTTCAGGTGACACGGAGGTTATGACCATGACCCTGTGCAGAGCAGCGAGGATGGTGAAGATGGTGGAGGACAGGGGGCATCTCCCTGTGGAGCACAGTGAAACCGGCGAGCGCTGAACTTGTCCAGATGGTCCGGCTTCTCTGCATCTCTGAGAAGATGCAACCTTGCTCGCCGAACCTTGAAGCCCTTGCTGATGAAGAACAAGGACTGCAGCCTTCTGTACGACTTAGAACTCCGTGCAAAGAGAACCAAGATCCTCACAATTGGACCCCTCGGTAAACCACCTCCTCATAAGGGAAGTTTAAGGATGAGTTTGTCGGGGATGCGGACTTTCTGGGACCCACAGTCAGCGCTCGCTCCTAGAAGCCACCTGCGGGACAGCGAATGACGCCTGGTATCGGGTCATTGAGCTGCACAAAGATCTATTGAGAATTCAGAAAACATGGATGTCACTTTGGGTGAAAGTTGGACACGGAAGCTCCAAGAGCAGCGGTTCTCAACCCGTGGGTCGCGACCCCTTTGGGGGTGTCAAACGACCCTTTCACAGGGGTTGCCCGAGTCATCACAGGAGCAACATGACAGTGATGTAGTAGCCGTGAAGATAATTTGAAGCAAAAAACACAGACGCTGTCTCTGTTGTCAGCTGACATTGAGTTGGTTCCGGCCCATAGCGTGACCCTGTGCCCCAGAGAACACCACCACCCCGTCCTGCCATCCTCTTGTTGAGGTTCTTCCTCTTTTTCACTGCCCCTCCTTTCTCCACCCCCACCCCACCCCCACACACCTTACCTAGCACCCTGTCCTTCTCCCGGGACTTTCTCTCCCAACAACATGTCTACCACTATAGGTGAGTGCCAGGGGAAGCCAGTCCAGAGCACATCATCATGGGTCCAGTAGGCACAACTGTACAGCGATAATTTATAGTAAAGTTATAGAGAGCATGAGAGATAGAAGAGAGAGTCGAATAATGGAGTCAGACATATTTTATAGTAGCATGCTCACCTCAGCCCCGCTTGGTGGTCCACGTGGAGAGAGAGAGATTTAATGTTAACCAAGGCTTTGATATTCTCTGGGGACATGCAAGGCTCTAATTATGGGTGAGGACATAGGTCACAGGAAGGGGTTGTGCTATAGGTAATACAGCAGTGAGAGGGGGTGGTCTAGGAACGTACACGCAATAGGAAGAGGAGAGATTGGGAGTATTCATGTGACAAGATGGGCGGATCCTAGAGTCAGGATAGAAGCTGGATCTCCCTAAGAACCATTAGCAGTCGGGTGTAAGCCCCACCTACAGGAACCAAATCAATGACTGCAGGCCTGTCCATTGTCCTTAACAGCAGCTAGCGGGGCCTACTCCCAGGTGACTGACTGTCTTCAGGGAGGATGTCTATAAGCATCTGACTTTCCCCCACAGGTGAGACAAAGTCTCATCATCCTGGTCTTGAAGGAACATTCTGGCTAGATCTCTTCCAAGCCAGCTCTGTTTGTTCTTTCGGCAGTCTGGGGTACATTCATCCCACTTGTGTTTATCAGCCAGGCTGGCTCAATAAACTGGGGTACATTCGATACCCACACCATAGTTTAAAAGCATCCATTCTTCTTCAACTTGTCTTACTCCGTGGCCAACTTTCACACGCATATGAGACCATGGAAAGGACCATGGTGTGGGGCAGGCGCACCTTAGTCCTCAAAGTAACATCCTGGTGTTTCAACTTTAAAGAGATCTGCAGCCGATTTGTCCGATGCAACGCGCCCATAGCCGATAGATCTCTTAACTGCTGCATCCATGAGCATTGACTACGGAGCCAAGCAAGACAAAATCCTTGACAACATGAGTGCTATAAAACACACACACACATATGCGAAGGGTCCCTAAAAACCCCTGATGCTCATTTGTTTTGTTGAGGGGAGGGGGGTCGTGCATTTGGAGTTTGTGCAGGCCAGACTGTTCACCAAATTTTCTATTTAGAGGTTCTGAAAAGATTACACACACACAAAAAAAGCTTGCTTTTTGGCAAACGAGGGGCTGGTTTTGCCACCCGGACAACGCACCTGCTCACGCAGCCATCTCAGTGTGCCAGTTTGGGGGGGGGGGAATCCCAGCATGCCTCTCTTGCCCCACGCACCTTACTCACCTCACCTTGCTCTGTGCGACTTCTTTTTGTTTCTGTGACTGCAGAGGGAGGACTTGACGATGTGAGGAAGTGTGACAAAAGAACAAGGGAGGTGCTGTCAGCCATCCAAGCAGATGAGTCTGGAAAATGTTTCCAAGCATGGAATCGCAGATTTGACAAACGTCTTAAGTGTTATGGAGAGTCCTTTGTAGGTGATAAGGTTGTTTTGTGGGAAAAAAAAGAAATGCATAGTTTTGAAAAAAATCTGTTTGGGGAGTTGGGGTACATCTGGATATCTTTTTCTCCCAGTATAGTCTCTGTGATTTCCCTGCTGTTCTGGGTGGTTTGTGCCCCTCCCCCTTCTCAGACGTGATTGCCGAGACACCCCCCCACCCCCGCTTCCCCACCCCTATACCCCCCTGCTTCAGCCACTCTGTCAATTACAGAGACTTCCAGTTTGAAACCTGGAGCCCACAGCACTCCCCTCCTGCTCCCCTCCTGCTCTCTCCCTCTTTTCCTGTGGGATTTGGGAAGCCAGGCCCCTGCTTTGTGCCAGGAGGGTGCTAGAAGCCACAGGCCCTGGAAGCTTTGTCGGTTACCCGTCGGGCTGCAAAACCCAAGGCCAGCAGTTCAAACCCACCAGTCACTCCTCCGGGGAAAGATGGGACTTTCTGCTCCCTTCAAGAGTGTCAGCCTCAGACACCCTCAAGGCCAGTTTTACCCTGTCCTATAGGGTCTCGTTATGGGGGGTTTCTGAGTAGACCCCCACGGTTTCAGTGGTGAGGATGGAGCAGGATTAGGCGGTGCTTTGTTCTGTGGGACCTGAGGTCACTGTGAGTCCGCACCTCACAACAACATTTTCTAACAACCCACCAAAGGCTGCCCGACCTGCTCCCCCTCTCCCCCAGTCCTAAGTGCTGGGCTCCCCACCTCTTCTACCAGCTCGGTAGACTTTACCCAGACCCTGTTAATCAGCACTCTGAATGGCCCTTTGTTTGGGGGCTAAGTGCAAATCTTGGCACCTCTCAGACCCAGGCCTCCCCGGGCCCAGCTTTCCCCAAAGTCAGTCAAGGGATCTTTGGACCTTGCTTGCTGGGATCTTGCTGATTGTGTTTGAGGAGGCCGTGGGGGCAGGGGGGTGGGGGGCTCATCTTGTCCTGGGGCTGTCTGAACCACCACCTTGGTCCTCCTACTCCCTGGTGGAGTGGTGGTTGCCCGTTGAGCCGCTAGCTGCAAGGGCAGCTGTTCAAAGCCCGCAGCCGCTCCTTGGGAGAAAGTTGAGGCTGTCTGGGAATAGTTCCAGTCTCTGAAACCCACAGAGACAGTTCTGCTCCCGGGCAGTGAGCTGGGGCTTTGTTTTCCAGACTGTTACGTCGCTTCTTGGCCTCAGGGGATGACACCCACAGAGCCACTGTGAAATGGGCTGTGTGGGAATCCGGCCTCAGAGTGACACTGGTTAGTGCCCTGCCTTCTCAGATACCCCCAGGGCCGGATTCTGATTCCTCAGGCTCCTTATACTGGGCCATGTCTCCCCCATGGCAGTGTTATAGCCCCTCAGACTCAGCCTGGGCACACTCTGATCCCTCACACCCCCTAATACAGGGCCACAGACCCGCAGGTCCTACAGCAAGGTGATGTCTCCTGACACCTCTCTATTCAGGAGCATGTCCTCCCAGATCCCAGATTAGGAATGCATCTCCTCAGACCACCCAGGAAGGACCACGGCCCCCCAGATCCAAGGGAGGGTCATTTCCCCCACCCCAGACTCTCTAATCAGGGTCCTGTTCCCTCAGACCCCAGGGTAGATTTGTGTCCCCTAAGAACCTCCAGTTCAGGATCTTGTCCCTTTGATTCCAGGTCAGGGCTGTGTCCCCTCAGTGCCCCCTCTCCCAATTTCAGGACTTTGTCCCCCTAGACTCCAGGAGAGGGCTCTTTTCCCTTCAAACATCCCCTCCGCCCTCACTCTAATTCAAGGCCACATCCCCTCAGGTCCCCAGGGTGCAACCTGAGGGACCTCAGCATCTGGCCGAGGGAAAAGCCAATAAAGTTTCCCAGACACACTGCTGTCTTGCCGTATTCCCCAGGCTGGTGGACCCCGTTTCACACTTAGGTCCCCCCACTCCTGTCTCCTCGGCGGGCCTGCTTCCATTTCAGACACAGACACAGATTCAGGGCTCAAAGGGGAGCCCCTTGTCCAGCCCCCTCTCTCTTCCTCTGCACCCCCACCCCTGACCATTCCTGGCTCTCAGCCTGGCTCTCAGCAGGTATCAAATATCCTCTCTGTGCGTCATTTGAGCCTGTGAACCCGTGGGGTCCCAGGCAGAACCAGGAGAGGTAACAGGGGTGACTGCCCTGAGACCCAACCTGGCTCCCATGGACCTGAGGACAGGGGCGGGTGGGGAGGACCGAGCCTGACACCCCTGCTCTGGGGCCCAAGGCCTGGAAACCCAAGTGAGGGCTATACCATAAGCCACCTGGGCCTGCAGCTGCGGGGAGGGGGGTGGAGTGGCCTGGACAAGCTAGCTCTTAAATAAATAACTAGGACCGTAGGAAGGACAGGTCTGGGCCCTTCTCCAGTTCCAGAGACTTCAAGTTCCTGGGCAGGCCAGAGAGCATGAAGCTCAAGTGGGTCCTGAAACCAGACTGGTGGAAGGCTCTCCCTCTCCCTCTATCTGTCTGTCTGGAAGGAGAAACCCACCCTCCCTGAGCCCCGATGTGTTTGCCTGGTGGCGCCACGAGACCCCAGCCCTGCCGTCAGTGGCTTGAAGCTCAGTGACGGAGACAGGCCAGCCCCCAGACACTGATGACCAGGGAGTCCAGGGCCCTGACCCAGCCTGCGGGGCCCTGAGGTCTCAGCGGATCCCTGAGTCAAAATCAGAAGATGGTGGTCGGGCGAAGAGACCAACATTCCCCCAATCACCAATTACTTTGGGGATTCTGGCAGGTGCCATTGGGTTCCCATGCACGTTTGTTGACAGGAAACCCTGGAGTGATGAACCTAAAGAGACAGCAAGGGGAGTAAGGGGTTCGGGGGGAGAGGGCGTTTCAGTGGTTGAGGCCGGTGATGGGGAGGCGATGTCAAGGGGTTCATGTAGAAGACGAATGTTTGGAAATTGATTGACGTGACAGACTGAAGGGATGATATGAGATATATATTAATAACAAAAGACAAGAGTGAAAGGTTTTTTTAAAAAATATATTTTATTGGGAGCTCTTACATATATCATAGCATGAAAGTTTTTTAATGAAACAAAATGTAACACCTTATCATCGGGTCTCCCCTCTGATTCATTTTACATTTGTTCTTTTTGCTTTTCCTGTTTTCTGCTGTATTTTCAGTTGAGGTTTTCAGCTGCCTGACTTTGGTAGTGGTATTAGTTTTTTTGTTTGTTTGTGTTTTAAATGTTTTCCTGTATATGAAATCTGGGATAGATAACTCTATAGGAATAGTCACTGGATTGAAGTTTCCTTGGTGGGGGGGATGGCAGGGGAAGCTGGGAGGGGGGATGAGGAGCTAAAAACATTAAAATGAGCTGATGCCAGGGGCTTAAGTGGAGAGCAAGCGTTCTGAGAATGTTGAGGGCAACGAATGTACAAATGTGCTTTACACAATTGATGTCTGTATGGATTGTGATGGGAGGTGTATGAGTCCCTAATAAAATGATTTTTTTAATTCTACCTGACCCAAACCTGGATCAATCACAGAAATGTCCAATTGCCCATAAGCATACAAAGGCTGTACAATAGATAGGGTAAACCAAAAAATAACCACAAACAAAATCACCTTTCCATTCTACTCCATTGTTAAGACATCGCTGTCCAGGCGTAATCAAACGTCCCATGGTTTTTAAAGCAATGCTTTCTGACTTGCCACTGTCTGGAAAAGATCGACATGTGAAGCTTCCAGTCTTGTTTTGAATTCTGTGCTCTTTAACGGACACCCCATTGAGATGACAGGCTGGGCCTCCTCCAGGGACTCAAAGTGTGCTTCTCTGGAATGTTCTCTGAGTTCTGAGAAGATCAAGAAGTCTAGAGGGGCATGGTGGATGGGGTCAGGTGACCCAACAAATGTCTGTAGGACAGCCTTGGCCACCACACAAGGAGGAGCAGGGACATTACTGGGATGGGTGGATTGCCTCACCAGTGAGTTTTCTCAGATTCTTTCACAATGGGTACCACCACCACCCCCACCTCACCCCCACCCCATGACTGTCCAGTGTCTTTGAGAAAGTCCATCAAGATGATCCTGTTGTTGATGTTAAGTGCTAGCGAGTTGGTTTTAACCCAGCGGTTCTCAACCTGTGGGTGGTGACCCCTTTGTGGGGTCGAACACCTATTTCCAATGGTCTTAGGAACACATGGCTCCTCGATCTCCAGACGGGTCCGCCCACATGCAGACACGCCCACCTACAAGTACCTGGCATGAAGACTATTATTACCCAAGCAACACCATGCTTCAAGACACAATGTCATTGATTTTTTCATTAGCAAGAAATAGCTCACAATCTATAATGACATCTTGTTTTTGTGATGAATCATGATGCTTTCATGATGTTCCATTTGTAACCATGAAGGTATATCCCATCAGCTATTTACATGACGATTCACCACAGTAGCAAAATGACCGTGATGAAGTAGCAACAAAAATACTTTTATGGTGGGGGGGGGTCCCCACCACAGGAGGAACTGTATGAAAGGGTCATGGTACCAGGAAGGTGGAGAACCACTGTTCCAGCCCAGAGCACCCTTCTGCATAACAGAACCCTGCCCGGTCCTGTGCCCGCTGTACTCACCTTGGCCCCTGTGCCTGAGCCCACTGCTGCAGCCGCTGTGCCCACCCACCTCCTGGAAGGCCTGCCCCTCCTCCGCTGCCCTTCCACTTTACAAAGCATGATGTCCTTCTCCAGGGACTGGTCTCTCCGGTCCAAAGTATGTGAGACAAAGTCTGGCCATCCTGGCCTCTCAGGAGCCTTCTGGCTGTCCTTCTGTGACAGATCTGTTTGTTCTTTTGGCCATCCAGGGTGCTTTTGCCTGTACCATCATTCAAACACAGTCCCCCTTATAGACCTAATTGCCCCGATGTATATGAGTTCAATTCCAGTTCTGAAGGGTGAGTAAGGAACCAGTCATCCTGTGTTTGCTTTCTTTTCTCTCGGAGATACTGTTTGTTCCAAGTGACCCCTTTCAGAGCACTTGGCAGTGGTAGTTGGGCACCATCTAGTTTTCCCGGTCTCAGGGATCTTCCAGGAACTCTTCAAAGTCCCACCCCCACCCGCTCCATAGAACTCCCCCCAACTTCTGTGAATCTTTATGGGATCGGGATGCCTCCTCTTTCGTCCTCTGAGGAGAGAATGGGCTCAAACCAAGCTCAACCAGCCCCCTAGGCCTTCTCTATGAGTCAGCTCTGAGTCAGAACATTACCCATTTTACAGGGGGCGAGCTGAGGTCACAAAGGGCCTCCTTGATCTCTAGGGCCCCATTCCCTGCTGCTCAGCCCAGTCTCCTCTTTAGGGCCCCTCTCACCCTGCTTCCTGGAAGCTCTGGAGCATGTTTTCCAGCAAAGAAATCGGAATCTGGGTGGGAGGTATGGCTGCAGGAGAGCAGGGTTGTGTGGGACCAGTTCCTTTATTTTCCTTCCCAGTCAGTTTAGGAGCTAGAGGTGGGGTCTGCCCCAGCAATCCCGAGCCAAACCCTAAGATTCTGGGGGGCTGTCCCCCCATCCTGGAGGCTTCTCCTCCTCCATTTTGGGAGACTCCTTCATTTCTGGCACCCTGCCCTTGGAGTGGATAGACAGCTGCCAGGGCTGACCCCATCTAGGCCTCCACCCAGATGGCCCAACAGGTCTGGGTTCCTCCCCTTTACTCACCCTAGGGCTTTACTCACCCCTACTGCGCTTAAGACTCAGTGGCTATGCATGCCCGGGGACCCCTCAGGTCTCCTCTGGGTCTGACCCTCTCAGGGGGATCAGTCTGGGACACAGTCTGTAAGTAATACAACAATGAAGAAGCTTCTTTTTTTTCTTCTGGTTTTAGTTATAGAAATATATTTAAATTCTGGCATTTTGAGGGTTTTTTTGACTTGCTTTTTAAAAATTAATTGAAAGAACATTTTATTGGGGGCTCTCATAGCTCTTATAACAAATCCGTACATTGACTGTATCCAGCCTATTGGTCCGTGTGTCGCCAGCATCATTTTCTAAACATTTACTTTCTATTGGAGCCCTTGGGATCAGCTCCTCTTTTTTCCTCTCCCTCCCTCACTCTCCACCCTCATGGCCCCTCGATAAATTATTATTTTCATATCTGACACCAATCACTGTCTCCCTTCACCCCAGGTTTCTGTTGTTCTTCCCCCTGTGTGTGTGTGTGTGTGTGTGTGTGTGTGGTTATGTGTTGGTCATTGCGATCAGTTTCCCCTTCCTCCCTTCCTCTCCCCACCTCCCCCCTACCCTCCAGGTATCCCTGCTCCCATTCTGTTCCTGGATCCCGCGTGTCTTTTTTTTTTAAACATCGCTTTATACATCCATCCTAAGGATCCCCAGTGGCGTAGTGGGTTACATTGGATGCTAACTGCAAGGTCAGCAGTTCAAATCCTCCAGGGAGAAAGACGAAGCCTTCTACTCCCGGAAAGAGTTACAGTCTCTGAAACTCACAGGGCCAGCCCTGCTCTGTCCTGTAGGGTCTCTCTGAGTCAGAACTGAGTCGATGGCAGGGCGTTTAGTTTTACTGTGGTTATTGTATCAGGCGATAACAGCTTACCATGCCACGGGGCTTTCAGATTGCGAGGTGTTCACCAAAGCACCCTACTTGGGTAGAACTGGGCCCCAGGGCTCCTGGGTCTCTCTCCAGGGTGCCCGCTACAATTCTTTCCACCACATAGCTGGCTCAAACCGAGGCCAGAGAGCAAGCAGGCTTTTGCCCTGCCCCGCTGGGCAGGGAGGCCCAAAGCCACAGAAGACAGATGTCACTAAGGTCCCTACACCGACTCACAGCGCTGCAGCTGTGCTTTCTGAAAGCAACAGCATCTAGCGGCACCTGTGAGCCCCTCACCGAGACCGGGCACCGGAAACCGGTGCTGCCACCTCTTCCTTCACCTTCTCCACAGACGGTGGTCAACATAGTCTCCGACCCCCTGCTTTTCCACGGTATCTCTCAATCCTGGAAGTCGGCAAGGATTTCGTCTTACTCCGATCCAGAATCAATGCTCATGGGAGCGGCAGTCAAGAGATCAAACGGCTCATCATACCTGGCAAACCTGCTGCCTAAGACCTCTTTAGAGGATTGAACAGCAAGGATGAGACTTTGAGGACCCAAACCAGGGTACTTTCTTTCTTTCTTTGTCTCTTAATCACTTTATTTGGGGGCTCTTACAGCTCTGATAACATTTCACACAAGCCGATTTGTACCATTTTCTAAACATTTCCTTTTGATTTGAGACCTTGGTAGCAGCTTCTTTTCCCCCTTCTTCCACACCCCCCGCCCATGGCCCCTCGATAACTTATAAATTATTGTTTTCATGTCTTACACCGACCACTGTCTCCCTTCACCCATGTTTTTGTGGTTCATTCCCCTGGGAAGGGATTCTACATCGATCACTGCGATCAGTTCCCGTTTCCTCCCCTCTTCCCACCTTTCCCTACCCTCCTGGGATCCCTACTCCCAATTCTGTTCCTGAGGGGTTTATTTGACCTGTATTCCAGCTCCTATCTGTACCAGTGCACATGCTACCGTCTAGCCTGAACTGAAAGGCAGCACTGGGGTCATGGTAGTGGGGGGGGGGGGGGGAGAAGCCTCAAGGAGCCAGAGGAATACTGTGTGTTTCATCGGTGCTGTACTGCGCCCTGGTTGGCTCATCCCTTCCTTGTGACATTCCTGTGAGGGGAGTTCTGGTGCTGTCAGTCGCCTCCCATCTGTGTGAAAATTGGACGGGCATTTCAAACCCACCGGCCACCACCTCCTTGGGAGGAACAAGTGGCCGCCTGCTCTCATAAAGATCTACAGTCTAACCACTGTGCGCACAGCAGAACGAAACACTGCCTGGTCCTGGAGCATCCTCAAAATCACTTCTGTGTCGAACCCATTCTTGCAGCCACCGTGTCAGTCCATCTCCTGGAAGGCCTGCCTCTTTTTGCTCTGTGTGTGTGTATAAGTTTATAAAATATTAGTGCGTGGCTTTTCCTGCCACATTGGAACCTGTGGAGGTGGGCGATCCTCCAATTGCTAAAAATGTGTGCAGCCTGCTGGGAATAGGATTTCTAAATGGCAAATGTGTCTGGAAGGCTATGGTCCATGGTCATCTCTGCTGGCTCTCAACAGGGTCTCCAGAACCAGAGGGAGGACACGGCTCCCCCCTAGAGTTGAAGGTGTTTATGCCCGAGATGAAATGGAATTCTATTTAGGCAAGAGATGTGCTTCTGGGTGCAAAGCAAAGAACAACACGGTGACTCCCGGCGGCCAGGCCAACCTCACAGAACCAGAGTCCCCTGGGGCAAGGTAGCTCGTGCCCGTGGAAAGAGTGGCATGGTTTGGGCCAAATCCTGGAGCAACCTGCCCACTAATGCTATTGGACATGGAATTGATGTGATGCTGTACCCCTTAAGGATTTAAACTTATAGAAAAGTAAATAACTAAAAGTGTGCCTCTGTTAAAAAAATAGAATTAAATGAAAATTTAAAAAACCATTAATACTTGATAAAATTAATATAAATGTAAGGGATATTTCTGCATAGAGGACACTGGTTAAGAGGATTGAAATAAAAAAATTTAAAAACCAAAAAAATAAAAATAAAGGACTGAAATTGTTCAAAGACATTTGAAACGGAACTTTTCTTTTTCTCCTAAATATTCCTACAAGACACTTAAAATGTGCTTCCGACTTATTTTCAAACGCGGGTCTCGTGTTTGGAAATTTATCACCACCAACTTAACATCGACTTATAGGCCAATGGCTCTGGAAGTTTGGGTATCGCAAGCCCCGGGAGACCATGTGTTGAAATGTTCCCAGGGCCGTCCTTCCTTTAATTCTCTGCTGACCTTTTGTGCGCGGGAAATAAATCAATACAAGTAAAGATTTACCGTCTCGCAAACCCCGAGGCGCAGTTCCACTCTGTCCTATACGCTCACTATGCGTCGGAATCGACTCGATGGCAGTGAGTTTGGCTTTTGATTTCTCACCAGCTACCCTACTGGAGCGTGGGCAGAAGTCACAGCGTGGCGCCCCCCGCGGCTCCTGGGGAGAAAGATGGGGCCGTGAGTTTGGGTTGAGAGTTGCCTGCGATGTCGCTGGTTGGATTTTAAACCATCCACTGGCTTTAGCAGCCCAGAGCATTCCCTGCTCCTTTTTTTAAGTCCCCAGAAAACTCCTCCAGGTCCTCCCAAGGAGGCAGGCGGGGCTGTCTACTCCCGTCCAGAGTTAGTCTTAGAAACCCACAGGACGTTTCACACCTGCTCTATAGGGTGTGGGGAGCAGACTGGACGGCAATAATGGGTTTATTTGTTGCTTCACTCATTACTCTTATCTGCTCTCACAGATAAGATAATTGCCTGGGGATCCTGCCGTTGTAACTGGGCCACTTCCTGTGGCCTCCCCGGCTGTGCACCTGCTCCTGAGGCTTGGCCTGGGGCTGAACTTGGTCTTCTCATTCAGGTCTATCTCAGGGTCAATGTCACTGTGGTCCACCCTGACCACACCCCATCCTTTTCTGACCTCACAACGCCTTAGTTTTTTCCCTCCAGCTTCTGATGCCAACCGTAAGTCTCAGTTTATAGCCTTGCTTTACTGGCTGTCTCTCTCTCTCTCTCTCACACACACACACACACCCCTGCCCCTCACTCAGGAGCCCCTATGGTGGGTGGTGCTGCCAGGTAAGACTTGAACTTGAACTGCTAACCACTAGGTGGATGGTTCAAACCCACCAGCCACTCCAGGGGAGAAAGACAGGGCTGGGTGTTCCTCTAAAGACTTCCAGTCTCAGAAACCCTTTATAGGGTTGCCCTGAGCCAGAATCAGATGGCAGTGGGTTTGGTTTGGGGGGGTTCCCGCTCACTAGGATGGAAGCTGCATGTGGGGCAGGGAGTGGTGGGTGTTGCTTGTGTTGGGTGTGATTTGAATAAAAATGTACTGGTGATGTCATGGTTACACACTGGGCTGCGACCCACAAGGTCAGCAGTTCAAAGGCACCAGCCGGCTCTGCGGGATAAAGACGAGGCTTTTCTACTCCGGTGAACAGTTACCATCTTGGAAACTCACAGTGGCAGGATCGCGGTCCAGTAGGGTTGCTAGGCGTTAGTATTGACTCAATAACAGTGAGTTTGGTTTTTTTTTTTTTGGTACAGAATAGAGCAGATTTCCATTCACCAGTCAAGTACATTTTTGTTTGGTGACATGGATGGCGGTCCCCACAATGTCACGGTCCTCTTCTCACTTCCACCCTGTGCTTCCCGTTCCCACTCAGCCCTTTGGATCTCAGACGGCGCTTGTTCTGAGTTCACCCTTCCCCGGGTCACTGTGTGCCTTCCTAGGCCTGCCTGAAAGTTGAGCCCTGGGGGTGAATTTAGTTCCAGGCTTGGAAGGAGAGTAAGGACACAGCGGTGGGAATCCCGAGTCGGAATCAACCTGATGGCAGCGAGTCTACGTTTTGATTGATTGATTTATTTTGGCACCGTACTGGAACAGAGGTAGAAGTTACAGGTTTCTTAAAAATCATTTTATTGAGAGCTCTTCGTTCTCTGTAGTTCAATCACATCAAGCAGTGCTGTACACAATAGTCAGTTTCAGAACATTTTCTTCCTAGAGCTCCTTGATCCCAGCCCCCCTTAACCCCCTCCCTCCATCCCTCCCCATACCCCCCCCCCCCCCCAGGAACACTTATTTCCAAGTATGGACCACCAGGAGGACACTGATTGAGGAGATCAGGAGGAAATGCATGCATAGCACAGAGAACTGGGCCGGAGATAAGAGTTAGCAATCCTATGGGTTAGCATTTTAGCCTAAACTAAGCATTTGATCGACAACACCCTCAGACTACCGAGTTGCTTTCAAACTTTGAAAACTGCATGCGCGCACGTGAAGACACACATACACTTGGGATGGGTCAGGCCAGCCCCAGTGCTCCCCCACCCCCTACAAGCTCTTCCCCAGACAGGCCTAGGTATAGACTAGGGGAGTGGCCACCAAGGCTAGGAGGGTCTCGCATTGGTCAGGACCCGAACCATATTAGGTAAGAGACCGACACATAGCACCCCAATATGACAGAGTGGAATTGCCCCACAGAACTTCTAGGTGCCGGGTAGTGTAGTGTTACAAGTGGAGCTGCAAACCACGAAGTCAACAGTTTGAACTCACCAGCCTCTGGGTGAGGGGGGGGGCGAGAAAGATGGGGCTGTCTGCTCCCTGCTCCCATCAAAACTTGAACAGTCTCAGAAACGCGCGAGAGAGTCCTTAAATCAGTGGGTTTGGTTTTTAATCTGTTGGCCAATTCTTTTTTGGGGGGTGGAGGGAAGAGTCCCCTAGCAATGCCCTGCCCCTCCAGGCCCCGCCCCGAGACCGGGCATTGTTAGTCCGCCTTTTATGGATACTTGGCGCGCCTCCAGCCTCAGCCCCCGCCCAAGCTAGCAGAGGGCCTCCCGACGCCCCAGCCAATCGGCACCAGCGATCCGGTCCCGCCTTCTCAAGCCCCGCCCCCGACTTTAATCCTAGCAGCTTCCGCCACGCCGGCTCAGAGCCACGCTGCGCGCCTTGGGGACTCCCTGTCTCCAAGCAGCCGCTACTTCTCCGAACTTTCACTGCCGCCTTCCTCCTCCAGGGACCTGGGTCCCCATTCTGTGACCCAAGAGCCTGGGTCCCTTCCTGCCGGGTCTCCGTCCCAGGCCGTCAGATCCAGTCACCCCAGTTCTGGGTAACCACAACCCAGGTATCTGGGTTCCCGCGTCCCGGATCTACGCGCCCAGGACCGAGCCTTCAAACTTCGGCCACCTGGGCCAAGAACCCTACCAACCTACGGATCTCCGGTGTTCCCAGGGCCAAGAAACCCAGGCGCTCCCAGCGCCTGGCAGCTCGCTTCCCGATCTGGAGGGATCCGAGGGGCCCCAGCACCCACGCTAACGAACCGGCACACTCCAGCCGCCACCAGCCTGGAGACCAGGAGGCTGTGAAGCCCCGGCTCTAAGGAAACCGCCCACCCAGAGTGCCAGTCCGCAGTCACCTCGGCGTCCTGGGAAGGCTCCCCGGGCGCACTCAGCTTCTAGGCGCCAAGGAACCCCGGTGCTTTCCGGCATGGTGGCCGATCCTCCCAGAGGAGACCCCAAGAGGTTCTCGGCGGCAGAGCCCACTGCGAACGGGGCCTCGACGGTCATCCCCATGGACGACCCAGACCCGGCGACCCGCGGCTGCTGCCGCTCCCGCGACCAGGTGCTCCGCTGCGTGCGCGCCAACCTGCTGGTGCTGCTGACGGTGTTGGCCGTGGTGGCGGGCCTGGCGCTCGGGCTGGGGGTGTCCCAGGCCGGCGGCGCGCAGGCCCTGGGCCCCGCGCGCCTGGCGGCCTTCACCTTCCCGGGCGAGCTGCTGCTGCGGCTCCTGCGCATGATCATCCTACCGCTGGTGGTCTGCAGCCTGGTGGGCGGCGCCGCCAGCCTGGACCCCAGCGCGCTCGGCCGCCTGGGCGCCTGGGCGCTGCTCTTCTTCCTGGTGACCACGCTGCTCGCGTCTACCCTCGGCGTGGGCTTGGCGCTGGCGCTGCAACCGGGAGCCGCCTTGACCACCCTTGCCGCCAGCAACTCGTCGGTCGGGGGCCAGGGGGACGGCCCGCCCGCACCGCACAAGGAGGTGTTGGACTCGTTCCTGGATCTCTTAAGGTCAGACCCCGCCCACCGCGTTGTGGGGAGGGACCGCGGGCTTGGGGCGATGGCGGGAATGGCCACGTGGACAAGAGCGCGGCGTTGGGACTCCATCCCAGCTAGACGTCTTGGTGGCGCCGTGGACTAAGCGGTAGGCTCAAGCCGCAGAGTCGGCCGAGGGCGATGCAGGGGGAAATGCTGGGAGATAGTTCTCTGTCCTATTGGGTCGCTGTGAGCGGAAATCCACTCTCTAGCAGTGGGGTCAAGCAGTGATGTCCCCAGGTCCTGGGGGAGGGGGACCTCCACCGCCAGAGGGTGAGGACAGACTGCTGGGGAAAGGACTTCTCAATTGGGGGTGGGGGGAGGCTGAGTCCGAGCTGGGGACCACAGATGAGTATGATAGGCAGTGAGGATTCGTAGGAGTTTGTGGCAGGGTTTGGGGGCACATAGGACGGATTTTGGGCCCCTCCAAGGACCCTCGCCCTGATGGGACTCAGGAGAAAGGTTTGCAGCCAACGAGTCAGAGGGCCTAGGACCCCAGGGAGACCCTAGAGGAACTCAAGGTGGGGGAAAATCCCCTCCTGGTTCCTCACACCCCAAGGCTCCAGCGGGGCCGCTTGACCAGTCCCTTGGCACATCAAGTGTCATCCTGTATCCTTCCTCACTGCCCAGAAAGGGACCATTCCCATCCCACCGCACCCCACCTCTGCCAACTGCCCTCCCACACCTTGAGGCAGTCGTCTGGTCCACGTGGCCCAGCCTTTCCAGCCTGCTGATTCAGTGTCTCCAGGTGGGGGGGACTTCCTGGATGTAGGGGCCCCTGCTGTGGGGAGGAAGTAGTGAGTCACAAGAAGGGATCCCCCGCCTCTGGGTGGAAACAGAAGTCACAGTGACTGAGAGCGAGCTATTGGTCAGGAACTGTCTCTGGCCCGGTCTGGCCCAGGGAGATTAGTCGAGCCCCAGCCCAGGCTACAACTGGGTGGGTACAGGGCTGCACACCCGCACAGTGGTTGTTTACACACAGGATCCTGCTGTGTGCCAAGGGAGCTAGAATCCAGACCCACCCGCACACTTACGCATGCGGTAACATCTAGCACAGCCACACATAACTGGACACAGGCCCTCAGCCACAGCTGTTGCAGCTCGCACAGCTACACTGCCGTGTAACGAGTCAAGTCACACAACTTGTCACAGGCACACCACCGTGGAACCAGCTGAAAGGCAGCTGTAACCTCTCACACACCACGTCATAAGGGAGTCACACGCACCTGGACCAGACACGCCTGGGCACAGATGTCACACGCACCTGGACCAGACACGCCTGGGCACAGATGTCACACCTCATACCGCTCCACGCAAGCCTCCACTGTGGGACACAGCCACACGAAGGAACATTCAGCCCCAGCTGTCACATACCAGCTGTCACCCCCAGGCCGTTGTGTACTCGGCTGCTGTAGGACAAACACTGTGACCTCACTGGTCACACCTACACACACGTCTGCGTTGCATGCGCTTTCACTTGTGGGACATCCTTGTTCTGCTACCGTGGCACATGACCTGGTCACCCACTGACCCTGCCCCCCCCCATACCAGCCCCTAATACACTGCCCACTGGCTCACATCATTGGTGAGAAGCAATATGGGTAAAGGCAAGGATTCCCAAGCCCTGTCTTGTGAGTTCCTCACTGGACACGGTTTTTTGAGCAATCAAATGGAAATAAACATGCTCATCCCAATTGGACAAGAGAAAAAGGAAGCAAAAGTAACAACCTTGGGGACCCACAGGGGCAGCTCTCCCCTGTCCTACATAGAGCTGCTGTGATCCAGACCGACTTGATGGCGGTGAGTTTGGTTTTAGACCAGTGATGGTGAAGGTAGCCCAGGCAGGACTTGGTAGTCAGCAGCCCAATGCGTAGCCCACTAGGCATCCGGGGCTCCTGTGTGTGTTCACACATACCTATATACTTGAGTATAAGTCGACCTGAATATCAGCCGAGGCACCTAATTTTAGCACAAAAATGGCTTTAAAAAGTAAACACTTGGCTTATACTCAAGTATATATGGATACATTGTATATATACATCTATACATGTATACATACATTGTATGTATACAATGTAGCCACATATACTTGAGTGTATATACATATGTACACACATATGTAACAAGTTCCTAGGGGGAAATTTTTTCATTATCTTTCGATTCCATTTTGCCACGGGGTTTTGAAGGCTGAGTGTGTGTGTGTGTGTGTGTGTGTGTGTGTGTGTGTGTGTGACCACCTGTGGTGCTGGAAGCTAGACTGCGGATATTTCAAATACCAGCAGGGTCGCCTGAGATAGGTTTTAGTGGTGTTAAGAGTAGGAAGAAAGGCCTGGGGAACAACTTTGGAAAGCAAGCCAAGGAAAACCTCTTGGGTCCCCACCAACCATTGTCCAGCCAGCTGCTCGGGCTGAAAGCACTCAGCGCCGCCTCAGTGGACATGCGCGTACCTGAGACGGATCCCTGGTGGCGCAGGGACTTAGTGCCTGGCACACAGACTTGCTAGCTGTTTTCACCTCCTTTGAGTCTCAGCATGAGGCCCATCCCACAAGAGTAGCCCCAGCAGCTCCGGTGTCGCTCACAGCATGCACAGTCATCCCTGTCACTCTCTGTCTGCCACCACACCCTCCCCACCCACATACCCACCAACCCCCAAGGGGCCAGCCCTCTCAGACCTGAGCTCCCTAGCTCTCCAAAAGGAAGTTGCTGATGCAAGACATCCAGAGTATTAAGTTTGCCCTGAGGGGTGGAGCTGAGGCCCAGGCTGACCCTGCCAGAACCAGCCCTGGGAAACCAGCCTTCCTGCCCCAACCCAGAATCCCTCGGGGCTGGGATTCTAGCCTCCTGGGGCCAGAGGCAACCAGCTCAGCTTCCCCACGTGTGCGGTCCACCTGGAAGCTGGCTGAGCTTGGGTGGGGACTGCCTGCGAGCAAAGCTTCTAGTGTTCCCTCTCAAGCACCCACTGCTCTGCCACCGCCCCCCTCCCCAGGCTCTAACAAAGGCCCGTATGTTTGTCTCTGCAGAAATATCTTCCCTTCCAACTTGGTGACGGCAGCCTTCCGCTCAGTGAGTCCTGGGGGTGCCCTGGGAGGTGGGGGCTAGGGCGGGAGATCGCCAGCTGCAGTCCCCGATGCCTGGTTTAAGGTGGTGTCTGAGTAAAAGGCAGGTGTTTCCATGTTTACAGCAGTTCATGGAGGGTTCTTCAGGGGGTAGGAGGGGTGGGGTGCTGACCCCCACGCAGGCCCCTCCCCATCAAGCACTGAGAATGCAGGCCCTGAGCCCCTTCTGAGATGTCATTCTCCATACAGCTGCGGGGCCCAGGGCCGGTGCCTTGACCTCTCAGAGTCTCGGTTTCCACCTCTGGAGAATGGGGGCGGTAGTCTTGTTTCAGTGGGTTGCCCGCAGGATGGCTTGAGACTGCTGAGGGGTGTTAGGGCAGGAGGAGACAGGGGAAAGGTGAGGCCATCAGCTCCCGATCTAGCTTCAGTCTGGGTCAGAAGTGATCACAAGGGCAGTAGGTCTCCTTTGTCGTGCCCTGGGGGCGGAGGGCTCAGACTGTGGTTGACCAGCAGAATTTGGAGGTGGGGGAGCCTCTAAAATTAGATGCTCACGAGTCCTTTCCCACGTTCCTGTCGCCCCACCCCCCTGCAGTATACCACCTCCTACAAAACCATTGAGGATGGAACGGGAATCCAAAACAGCACCAAGATTAAGGTGAGGACCCGGCCGGGGTGGGGAGGGAGTGTGGGCATCAGCCCCCAGGTCCACTTCCCTGGCCATTTTTTTGCTGCACCACCACCACCCCCGCCTCCGAGTTACCTAAGTGGTACCATCAGTTGACCCGCCATGATGCACTGACAGTTGGCTGTTAGAACTCACCTTGCTGTGCCTTAGAAGAAAGGCCTGGCAAACCTGCTCCCCTGAAATATTTTTTAAAGGGCCATGTCTCTAAAACTTGGAGGACCGGTGGGTTCAGTGTGGGTGGATTTTATTTAACAGCCCCCCCCCCCACACACACACACACCACTTCAATGCCAGCCTTTGTCTACCCTCTCCATCTTCTGAGATTGGATCTACTCTCCCCCAATTTCTGTATTTATTTATTATTTTTAACCCTTTGTTGTTTGAAAAGCTTTGTACGTTGCCCCTTACCCCTTCCTTTCCCTCTTCCTCTCTGGTGTGCTATGCCAGACCTACCCTCTCCCACCCACCCTCATCTTGGTGAACACAGGAGTCTTTCGAATGAAGACATGGAAGACATTTTATATTACTTGCCCTGGTGGTGGTGGTGGTGGTAGGGGGGTTTGCATGAGTTCGACTGCTAATCAGTCGGCAGTTCAAACCCACCAAGAGAAAGATGAGTCTTTCTGCTCCTGTAAAGAATAACAGCCTCAGAAACGTACAGGGGCAGTTCTACTGTGTCCTGCTGGGAGGGTCGTTTTGAGTTAGAATGGACATGGCTGGCAGTGTTTGTTTTGGGGGCGCTGTGGACTGAGCACTGAACTGCCAAGTGCAAGGCTGGCAGTTCACACTCACAGGAGAAAGACGAGGCTCTCTGCTCCGGAGAGGTTTACAACTTTGGAAACTCACAGGCGCAGTTCTGGGTGTGCTCTGGCTATAGGCTCGCTAGGAAGCAGAGTGTCAGTGGGTGGGTTTGGGTGTTGTAAGGTGTGGGGTACCAGCCCCCACAATCGAATGGATCCAAGGGGCCGTTGTGTCATTGAGGGGTAAAATTAAAGCGACATCAGACAAGATAAAGCATGCACATGCTCACCTCCGGGACCGCCATGACTTCAGGGGTCAGGTTCGTGCAGAGAGAGAGAGAGAGAGAGAGAGAGAGAATATATTTCCAACCAATGCTTATATACTCTCCGGGGGCATGCACATATGTAACAAAGTGGGGTGTGCTCTAACCCAGGGGTTCTCAGCCTTCTTCCTAAGACTGTGACCCTTTAATGCAGTTCCTCATGTGGTGGTGACCCCTCCAACCATAACAGTATTTTTGTTGCTACTTCATCACTGTCATTTTGCTACTGTGTTGAATCGGGCAACCCTGTGAAAAGTCATTCGACCCTCAGAGGGGTCTTGACCCACTCATTGAGATGCTCCACCCTTGACTCACAGAGTAAAACACCCTCCGGCAGCGAGTTCTTAGAGGCAGCTCCCCAGGCCACCTGAAGCACCTGGCTGGGTTTGATCCACCAGGCTTCCATCCAACAGACGAGCATTTCATCATTTGTTCCACCCAGGGAATCAACAAAGGGGGTCTGCCTTTGAGAGGGCAGATCTGGGGGCTACCTCTCTGCTTGCCCCAAAGCCCTGCTATGGCTCCCTAGCACCCTCGGGAGGAAGAAAACCCGCCTTGTTCACCACAGTCCATGAGGTTGGGTCCCGGCCTGCCTGCCCACTTAGCCTGGCCTCAGGACCCTTGCTTCAGGCTTTTGGGCTCCAGCCACAGTGGGCTTCATTCCATTCCTGGAATGCCCACGCAGGCCTCTCTACCTGGACCTCTGGATTCTATGATGCCTTGCACTGCCCACAGGGAGCTCGCAGACAGTCGTCCTGATCACAGGGTTCCGGGAGGAAGCTAAACAGGCTGCCACGCAGGCGAGAAAGACATGGGATCACTTGCTCGGCCTGCACCTATGAACAGTTCTTTTGGGGCGGCTAAAAGGTGCCTAATGGTGACAGAGTGGTTTGCGCAGCAGGCTGCTAGCCGCAGGTCAGCGGCACAAAATCGCCAGACCCTTCTACGGGGCTGTTTCCCCCCGTAAAGGGACAGTCTCAGAAACTCTAGGGTGCAGTTCTGCCCTGTCCTGTAGGGTCCCCGAAGTCAGGATAGACTTGGTGGTAGTGATGATATAATGCCCAAAGAACATGCCACTCCCCCTCTCTGCCAGCCTCAACCTGAAGGCATTCGGATGAAGCTCTGTGGGTTCGCAAGCCCAGCTCCCTGAATCAAGTGCCCAAAGGTGCTCAGCTTCACCTCCATGGGTTAGGGAGCCCAGCTCCCCCAATTAAGAACCTTCTACCCCACCGCTTTACTCAATTTACCTTCCTGTTTCCTAGGTGTCAGCGACACATACTCCTTGCTCCAGGGAGCCCTCCCTTACTCACTCCAAGCTGACCCCCATCTCCATTTCCATGTTCCCCTGGGCCCCCTCTCCTGTCCCTTCCCCTTTGGACCCGGACGGTGACCGGTGGGTGGTTGGGGTCTGAAGAGCTGTCTTGTCAGTAATGAGTCACAGCTGTTTCCAGGACAGGCTGAGCCCCTGACCCCTCGTCTGTGCCTGCCCCCAGGTGCCCTACGGGGCCGAGGAGGAGGGCATGAACATCCTGGGCCTGGTGGTGTTTGCCATAGTGTTTGGCGTGGCGCTGCGGAAGCTGGGTCCTGACGGGGAGCTGCTCATCCGATTCTTCAACTCCTTCAACGAAGCCACCATGGTGCTGGTCTCCTGGATCATGTGGTAGGTGGCCGGAGAGGGGGCTACAGGGCAGGGCTGGCCAGAGGCAGGCACGTAGGGATACATCTGTGTGGATGGAGGGAGGGAGGGCACAGCAACTGTACACAAGCAAAGGGCCACAACTTTCCCCCTCAGCAGCTGGTGGGTTCAAACCATTGACCTTGTGGTTAGCAGTCTAATGCTTAACCCACTGAGCCATGTGCAGCAAAATGTATGCAGATTCAGGCCTTGCGATGTATTCCATCCTTAGACGTTCTTTGAGCCAGGCAAACCTTCTCCACCTCCCCCACCCCGAGGTATTTTTCCCCTTTGAGCATAAATTCACTGCCCCCTCAATTTCTCATCTAGTCTTTCAGGTGGCTGTGGTCAGTTTGACCTATTTTGTTTGTTTTTGGGGGTACCATTGAGTTAGTGTCCTACAGAAGGAGGCACTGATGAGGGTCCTGAGCCTTCCTCACCATTGTTCCTATATTTGCGCCTGTTGTCCTAACGACCGTGTCAGTCTGTCTCGTCAGGGGTCTTCCTCTTTTTCGCTGAACCACGACCAAGGATGAGGCCCTTATCCAGGAAACGGTCTCCTGATAACATGTCCAAAGGATGTGAGACAAGAGTCTCACCATCCTCCAGTCTAAGGTGCATCCTGACTTGTATTCCTTCCAAGACAGGCTTGTTTGTTCTTCTGAATCCACGATGCTTTTTCATTATTGATCCCATGCAGCTGGTTCATGTAGCACACTGCTTAGGGCAGACATTCTAGTTAAGCACAACTATTGTTTGAATGTGAAATAGATTTTTTTGTGTGTGGCTTACCATGATAAAGATGATCTCAAACAATTGAGCGGATTATCTCACCTCCATGACTCCATAGATGCTGGGGTCCATGAGATTTTGATACTCTGTTGTGCATTTTCTCTCTCTTTGACCAGGCATCTTGGATCAAAACGTGCAATAGAGGGTGGGAGAGGGTGGGGTTTAAAGAGGAGCAGATACCAAGGGCTCAAGTAGAAAATGTCTTGGAAATGATGATGGCAACGTATGTACACATATGCTTGATACAGTTGATGTACGGAATGTTGTAAGCGCCCCCAATAAAATGATTTTTTTTTAATGCCCAGTAGTGGGGCACCATCCAGTTTTTCTGGTCTCATGACAAAAGAGGCCGTTGTCATGAAGGGGATTAGCCACATGTTCTGTCTCCTACCAAGGCATCAGTCCTTGGATTTCGGGTCTGCCCTAAGGCCAGGATGATCTCTTCTCAAAATCCTTAACAAATAACATCTGCAAAGAACCTGTTTCCAAATATGGTCCCATTCTGTGGATACGGTGGACTGGGGGCAAGGTCTGGGCAGGCTTCCTGGCTAGGGAGCCAGGGCTCTCAGGATTGTCACTGACAATGATAACCCAGACTGCGCTTTTCTGATCATCCAACTGTGTACATAAAAGGAGCCCTAGTGGCACAGCGCTTAAGCATTAGGCTGCTAAACCATAAGGTCGGCGGTTCGAATCCACCAGCAGCCTCGAGGGAGCATGGTGTGGCATCTGCTTCCATAAAGAGTGCCAGTCTTGGGAAAATC
Source organism: Tenrec ecaudatus (assembly GCF_050624435.1). Taxonomy (NCBI): domain Eukaryota; kingdom Metazoa; phylum Chordata; class Mammalia; order Afrosoricida; family Tenrecidae; genus Tenrec; species Tenrec ecaudatus. The sequence continues at coordinate 11,563,131 of NC_134547.1, forward strand.
CCAGGGAAACAGTTTTCTTCTATCCTGCAGGGTTCTTTGGGGTTGAGATCAACCCGGCAGCGGGTTTAGGGTGTTTTCGGGGTGTGTGTTATTTATTTGGTGTGTTTATTGTCTCATTGAATTCTTCCGACATTCCCTTGAAACTTAGCATTATCATCCCTGTTTTCCAAATTGGTTAGGTTTTGATTCCAAGAGGACCGCAAGGCAATCTTGAGACTGCCCCCCTGAGAGTTTTTTTGGCAAAGATTCGGTCACATGTAAGGATCCAGGTGAATCATCATCAGTGCAAATACCTTCTTCTATAGTAGTCAAGGAGTGGAGCCCCTTCTGGCTCATGGGTGTTACGGATCCTCCATGTCAGCTTTTTATCAAAGCAGGTCTCCAGGCCACAGAGTCAAACTGCTCACCATCCATTGAGCACAAACCCATTTGAACTCCAAGCTGGTAATTAAGCCCTGAACCTTGGCCTCTTAAGTTTTCACAACAGGGTAAGAGAACCTATGGGGTCGAGTCAATATTCGCAAAACAAACTGCCATCAAGTTAATGCTGACTCATGACGACCCCTTGGGGCAGGGAGAACTGCCCCTGTGGGTTTCCGTGATGAAGACAACTCTTGATAGGAGTAGAAAGCCTCATCTTTCTTCCTGTGACCGGTAGGTTCGAACCGCTGACATTGCAGTTAGCAGCCCAATGGGTAAGCCCTAAACCGCAGGGGTCTCCTTGAAAATCAATCCAAACTTGGAAGCCCCAGGCTGTTTCCTTAAGTTGGCGCTGCAAGCCTGGCAGATGGCTCTGGAAGTTTCCATAATCCATGCCTGGAAGTGGTGGGCAAAGTGTGGTCAGCTGTGTGCTGAACCAGCACCCCCAGTCTCTCCGCTGGCCCCTCCCCACCCGCTCAAGGCTCCGCCCACCACCCTAGAACCCTCCTGGTTGAATCTGTTCCCCTCACAGGGTCACATTGAGTCCTACTGACGCTCTAGGACGGTGGCTCTCAGCCTTCCTCATGCCACGACCCTTTTAATTCAGTTCCTCATGTGGTGGTGACCCCCCCCCCCCAACCATAAAATCATTTTTGTTGCTACTTCATCCCTGTCATGTTGCTACTGTTATGAATTGTCTGATAGGCAGGATGTATTTCCATGGTTACTGAGGTCAACACTGAAACACTGAATGGAGATAGAATTGAGACAAAGATTGTGAGGTTAAGAGCGGCTTTATTAGGGTAGGGAAAGAGCTGGGGGGGGGGGGCAGTGGAAGGAAGAGCAGAGAGAGGCATAAGAGCATCTTCAGCTCCAGGGCGGTTCTGAGGCCCAAGGAGTTAGGTCAGGGAAATCACGCCCATCGGTGGGGCAGTGGGATATTTGTAGGATTGGGGTCAAGGAAATATGCAAATAAGGGGAAGAGAGCTGCTAATAAGGAGAAGGGAGGCTTCCTGGTGCTGCAGCTGCAGAGCCTGAAGCCCTTCCCAGACCAGCTTCTTGGAATGTGGGGGAGAGGCCGCCCAGTCCAGCTCTGGCCTTGAGAGGGAGTGGGGGGGCTGTGTGGACCCTGCCCTGAGAGATAAGCTCCTTGGAATGCTGGAGACAGGGACTGCAAAGTCCAGCCGATCACTTGTTGTTCTGAGAGGCTGGGGGAAGGGGCTGCATGGTCCAGCCCGGCACAAACAGCTACTCATTGACCAAAATGAAAGCATAGTGATTCATCACCAAACAATGTGTCATTCTGGATTGTGAAATATTGATGTGTTTTCGATGGGCTTAGGCGACCTCTGTGAAAGGGTCGTTCGACTGCCCCCCTCCCCAAGGGGTCTCGAACCACTGGTTGAGAACCGCTGCTGTAAGATAAAGTGGAACAATCCCTGGGAGAGGGTGGGGAGGAAATGCCTAAAGCCTCATCTTTCACCTGCTCAACTGCTGGTGGTTTCCAGCCCCTGGGTGCAATGAACAGCCCCACCCTAATCCACTACCCTGTCTGGAAAGTGCGTGTGTGTGTGTGTGTGTGTGTGTGTGTGTGTGTTTGCGCCCGGCAAGTGCTGAGACGCAGCAATCTGTCTCCCGGTAATTAGGTACGCCCCCGTGGGCATCATGTTCCTGGTGGCCGGCAAGATCATGGAGATGGAGGATGTGGGGATGCTCTTTGCCAGCCTGGGCAAGTACATCCTGTGCTGCCTGCTGGGCCACGCCATCCACGGGCTCCTGGTGCTGCCTCTCATCTACTTCCTGTTCACTCGCAAGAACCCCTACCACTTCCTATGGGGCATCGTGACCCCGCTGGTCACCGCCTTCGGAACCTCCTCTAGGTATGGCCAAGAGGTGGGCGGGCCAGTGCAGGGCTGTAGACTCCCAAGGGGCGGGGCTTGGGTGGTAGGTGTGGGTGGGTGTCTGAAGGCCCCCAGAGATGGCGTGTTTGAGATGTTAGGGACAACAACAGAACAACTCTCTGCTGGGAAGTTAATTCTAACTCACCAAGACCCTGTAGGGCAGGGTCGAACTGCCCCTGCGGAATACTGGTAATGCCACTCTGGACGGGAGTAGAAAGCCTGGTCATCCGCCCTCAGAGTCCCTGGTGCTTTCCAACCCTTGGCCTCGTGGTTCGCAGCCCGACGTGTAATCCCTACTGCTGGGTCTCCTCGTTATTACGTACAGAGGACGTCCTTTCCTACGTTTTTCGAAGGCTCTGAATCTCACTGCCCAGAGACGCTGTAGAAACGCCTTCCTTCCTAGGACAAGAGTCCTATCGACTCACCTCCTCTTTCCCCACCCCGGGGGACTGCCCCCCTAGACCCTCTTTAGAATCTGGGTGCAAACTCTGGTGTCTATTTGGAACGGAAAGCCGCCCCTGTCCTCCTTGGGAGGGATGCGGACTCAGCCCTGGACCCTGGAGGGCGGGGCAGGTGGGAGTGGTAAAGGGGTAGGGCCTGCTGGTGGGCGGGGCCTCCAGGGTGAGTCTCTTGGTCCCTGTACCCGCCTCCCGCCGCAGCTCGGCCACCCTGCCACTGATGATGAAGTGCGTGGAGGAGAAGAACGGCGTGTCCAAGCACATCAGTCGGTTCATCCTGCCCATCGGCGCCACGGTCAACATGGACGGCGCGGCGCTCTTCCAGTGTGTGGCGGCCGTGTTCATTGCCCAGCTCAACCAGCACCCCTTGGACCTGGTGCAGGTCATCACCATCCTGTGAGTGGGAGCGACCCCTGACACACCTGACCCCCTCTTGGCCCGCTCGGTCCACGCCCTCTGTGACCGCCCGTTTTCTCCCCAGGGTCACCGCCACAGCGTCCAGCGTCGGGGCAGCGGGCATCCCTGCTGGTGGGGTCCTTACGCTGTCTATCATCCTTGAAGCCATCAGTCTGCCTACCCGGGACCTCTCCTTGATCCTCGCTGTGGATTGGCTGGTGTGAGTTTGAGTCGGGGACTTCTGGGGGGTGAGGGGAGAGAGGTACTCTGAGGAAAACCAGTTAGCCAGAGAAAGGATCATTGCAGGAGGGTCCTTGGGAGCCTCCCAGTGGACAAGGGGAAGAAGGTAAAAAGTTCTAGAGGCAAGGGGAGAAGGACCTTAAATAAAGGGTGGAGGCTTTGGGTTTCTACCGCAGAAAGGAAACCACCCCGGTGGCTAAAAGAAGACTGATTAGCCACACTGCCTGGGTTCAAATCCCAGCACCATCCCCATGCTTGGTACTATGACTTTCGACTGGTAGGTAAGTCTGGAGCCTCCGTGTCTCCATCTATGCAATGGGGAGAGTCGTTCTCCTTTGTGGGGAGATCCTGATGAGGATTAGATTGCTTCAAAATACAATGGGGCTCAAAATTTCCTGAGGAAATGCCTTTATCGTTTAATCCTGACCAGCTTCTGAAGCCCCACTTATATGCCACTCCCCCCCCCCAAAAAAAAAACAAGAAAACCACTGAGTTGATTCTAATTCATAGGAACTTTATCTAGGATTTCTTTTTTTAATCATATATATATGATTTCTAAGGAGGTCTTTCTTCACCCAGATAGCCTCATCGTTCCCCATGGAACGGCGGGCTTGGTGGCTAGCCGCCCAAGAATTACCCACCAGCACTGCCAGGCAGGACTCCCTTAAACAAAGCCCAGCAGCACTCACTGCCAGCGAGTCAGCACTTTCCCATAGTGACCCTACAGGACCTGGCAGAACCACCCCTGTGAGTTTCTAAGACTGTAACTGTTGATGGGAGTAGAAAGTCCCATCTGTCTCCTGCGGAGCTGCTGGTGGTTTTGAACTGCCCACCTTGAGGATCGCAGCCTAACTCCTAACAACTGAATCGCCAGGATTCCTACACAATGGCCAGTAAATGCTGCATCACCTTGGTGAGCCGTAAAGTAGAGTTTAAAGATTGGGAAGTGGTCTGTCAATTCCTCAAGAAGTTCAAAACTGGGTAGCTATTGTACAACGTTGCTTGATAGGATGGAACTGTGGAATACTATGGGATGGTATGATGTCTGGATTAGCTCCTGATGAAAGGGGTGGGGGGATAGAAAGTTAAAAGCAGAGGAATTCCTGAGTAGAGCAAAGAAGTAAAGCACCCAGACACTGACACAGAGGTTGGTGCCGTTCCAGTCTACCCAGAGGCCGCTTAGAAAGCGCTGGGTTGTTTGGCTTTTTAAGTGACTAAGGGGGGAGATAAAAGAGGCAGAGGATTCCCGGACGTAGAAAGGCTTGATGGCAAAGTTTCAGCTTCCAAGGAGGGGAGGAAGACTCAATGGGTCTCTCCTGGGCTTCCAGAAAAGGGGAAGAATTTGAAATCCAGCAGAAGCAAATCATTGGTATTGTTCAAAGAGGGATTCTCTGGGGGTCCTGGTTGGCTAGAAGAGGAGCTTTGGGGGGTTCTTACGCAGAGTTTGGATCCAGTTCAGCCCAGTCCAGACTTGACCCAAGAAATGACAGTGAGGCAGGTGGGTTTCACTGGGTAAATGAAGGGGGAATGGAATGGTAACTGGAACGGGTTGAAGACCTGCCAGAAACTTCACCGCCCTCTTAGAAAAGACAGGGGCTGCGTGCTTACTGAGAATGTTGCATGGTAACAGTCTCTTGACCCAGCAGAGTAGGTCCCCGGTTCAAAGATGGCGGTCGCCCTACTCAAAGATGGCAACTGCCCTCAACCGCCCCACCATCCCCTGACCCTCGCAATAATCACTGTCACACATCATGCGCCTTGAAAGAGCTCCCTACTCATCTTTTTAGTGAGCACTCCAGATCACCCCAACTTTTAAAACCGTGGGCCTCTTCAAGTTTTGCTTCCTTGGTCATGGCCAAACCGGTCTGAAGCTGTGATGGGACGCTTTGGACTTCCAGGGGAGGCAAGGAGGGAAGGGACCGGTCTGGTGGGATTCCTAAAGAAAAGACTGTTGAGGTTCTACAAGGAAAGGACATTGAGGATCCTGTGAGGGTCGAGGGCAGAGCGCCTCTGAATGGGGAGGAGGTCAAGAGGGGTGCTTGAAGATTTCAGAGGGAGGAAAGAAGGGGAGCCTTGGTTTCTCTGGTCTTCCCTGTCCTCTCACTTCCTCCTGGCTCCTTTCTCCTCAGGGACCGATCCTGCACAATCCTCAACGTGGAAGGGGACGCCTTGGGAGCAGGGCTTCTCCAACATTACGTGGACCGCTCAGAGTCGGGGAGCTCAGCACCTGAGCTGATCAATGTGAAGAGGGAGGTGTCCTTGACTCAGCTGCAGGTGCCCCCCGAGGAGGGGAACCCCCTCCTCAAGTCCCACCCAGGTGCCGCGGGGGATGCGGGCGCCTTCGAGAAGGAATCTGTCATGTAAATGCTGTTGGGGCGCCTTCCCTGCCCCGATGAGAGATATGTGGAATGCAAGCTAAATGGACAAAATGGGATTCGAAAGCCACCCCCACCCACTCACTCCGGGAAGACAGAGGCCCCAGCCTCCAGCCCTACATCAGATCTCAGAAGCTGCCCTGTGAGGGGTGTATGGGAATAGGTCTATGAATATGTCCCCCTACACTCCTCAGTCCTGGCCCCCATGCAAGGACAACCCCAACCCCATTCCAGAAGCCAAGCTCCACCAGTTCTCAGGGTACACATCCCGATGTGAAATTGTCCCTTGTTGCGGGAAGGACAATCCAACATGAGGATAGCCACTTTGCTTGTGATGGTTGGCGACCATGGTGTGTGTGTGCCTGTGTGTGACTTGTAGCTCCTGCGACCACCTACTGTCTGTTGCCGCAATGCATCCTCCCCCTGTCCTCAGGACCCTGGAGGGAGGCCAAGGACAAATACTGCTGTCACTCCAAAGGACATTTTTTTAAGAATATCCAAATAAAATTCATTCAGAAAGCACAATGAGCTGACGAAATTTGGAAACGGGAGCCTGGGCATGGTTGTCCCACGTGATGTCCATCGGGAATGTCGCTGATGGATTAATTCTGCGGGTAAACATGGTCAATCAGCAAGTGTCTGTATATTTACAACAACCTTAAGAACTTGAACGCACAAAGAGGAAATCCCCATGAGGTTCTTCCACTCACGACAGCTATCAGAAAGGCTACAAGCAACCTAATGAAAAGGAAAACAAGTAATACTAAGTGCTGGTGAGGATAAGGAGCAACGGGAGCTCATCTCCACCTTCAGGGTTACACACTGGTATAGTGACTGCAGAAAACAGGTGGACAGTTCCCTGTGGAGTTCCACGGCACTCAGCAAACTCACACCTAGGTGCAGACAACACCTGAGTGGGGAACACCTGACTCAGTGACAACGCAGTGCACCATCATGGCTGTTGACATGAAACAAGAACAGACCGGAACGTCTCTTTTTTTTAAATCATTTTACTGGGGGCTCGTACAACTCATCATGAGCCAGCAAGCCAGCCATTGTGTCAAGCACGTTTGTACATTTGTTTTTTTTAATCATTTTATTAGGGGCTCATTCAACTTGTCACAATCCATACATACATCAATTGTGTAAAGCACATCTGTACATTCATTGCCCTCATCGTTCTCAAAACATTTGCTCTCCACTTAAGCCCCTGGCATCAGCTCCTCATTTTTCCTTCCCCTCTCCCTGCTCATGAACCCTAGATAATTTATAAATTATTTTATCATATCTTGCACTGTCCAATGTCTCCACCCATTTTCTGTCCCCCAGGGAAGAGGTTATATTGCCTACAGATGGGCTTTGGGTCTCTACTCTGCGCTCCCACCTCATTTACAATGATAGGATTTTTTTTTTGTTGTTCTGATGATACCTGATCCCTTTGACACCTTGTGATCGCACAGGCTGGTGTGTTTCTTCCATGTGGGCTTTGTTGCTTCTGAGCTAGATGGCCGCTTGTTTACCTTCAAGCCTTTAAGACTCCAGACCTTATATATTTTGATAGCCAGGCACCATCACTTTTCTTCACATTTGCTTATGCACCGGCTTTGACTTCAGTGATTGTGTCGGGAAGGTGAGCATCATGGAATGCCAGTTTAATAGAAGAAAGTGTTCATGCATTGAGGGAGTACTTGAGTGGAGGCCCAATGTCCATCTGCTACCTTAATACTAAAACTACATATATTCACATAGATCTGTTTCCCCATCCTCATATATAAATATTTACATGTGCACATGTCTTTATTTAGACCTCTATAAATGTCCTTTACCTCCTAGTTCTTTCCTCTATTTCCTTTTACTTTCCTCTTGTCCCACTATCATGGTCAGCCTTCATTTGGGTTTCAGTAATTCCTCTTGGTTACATTACCCTTGATCACGTCCTACCAGGCCTCCTACACCTTCCTTACCACCAATTTGGATCATTTGTTCCCTTGTCCCTGGGTTTAACACCACTACCTTTCCCCCATCTCCCCCTCTCCTATGTCCCCCGAAACTGTCAGTCTCATTGTTTTCTCCTCCAGATTGTTCTTCCAGCCTATCTTATTTGGACAGACCTGCGGAGATAACATGCACAAAAACAAGACAGCAAACCAAGCAACAAAATAAAACAAACCAATCACAAAACAGCAACAAGAATGAAGCTTGTAGTTAGTTCAAGGACTGTTGGCCTTTAGGAGTATTTTCCAGTCACGTCTGTTGGGGCGCCAAGCCCTGGCCCTAAACTCTATTTTTGGTATTCTCTGGGGACTTCGTTGCTCTGTTCCCCTTGCTGTTCTGTTCCATGCCCTTAGTGTTTTCCCTCGGTGTGGTGGGATCAGATCGGGCGCAGTTCCCTCACTGTGTCTCCAGTTTTGTCCCCTGTAGGGCTATGGGTCAGTGAGGAACATTTGTACATGTGTTGCCCTCATCATTCTCAAAATATTTGCTTTCTACTTGAGCCCTTGATATCAGCTCCTTGTTCCCCCTCCCTCATGAACCCTTGATAATTTATAAATTATTTATTTTGTCATGTCTTAGATGCTGTCCAATGTCTCCCTTCACCCACTTTTCTGTTGTCTGTTCCCCAGGGAGGGGGTTACATAGAAAGCCTTGGTGGTCCTGAGAGGTTTATCTGTCCTTGATTCCATGTGTTTCCAGTTCCTCTCTGTACCCGTGTACATTCTCTGGTCTAGATGGGGCCGGCCATATTGTCCTTATTGTGCATTGGCTGCTCTGAGCAGGAATTTCATCCTCAGGGCTTGGTGGGCCAGGTTGTGCTCCACTCTCTCTTCTTCCCCCTTCATTTGCTCCTGTGTGCTCTGATCAGACATGCCCCTCTCCCCTAGCTGTAGCTTCAGTGCTGTCCTCTGAAGTGAATTCTTCTGGTGGGGGGAGGTGGCGGAACATAATTTCTACCTCACCTTACCCTCCCGGTATTGCCACATGCCTGTGTCTAGATCTCTAGAAATGCCCTTTGCCTCCTAGTTATTTCCTCTATTTCTTTTTACTCTCCTGGAGAAGAGCTTACGGGCACTGAAGGTCAAGCCAAGGTTAGGCTGCCATCTTGACTCTAGAAACGGCCCATCTTGTTACATATGCACCTTCCTGTCACATGTTGCCCCTAGTACCTCCCCTTCCAATGCATGCACACCCCTAGCTCGTCCCCCTCATGCTAGGCGTATCCCTCAAATGCAATCCCTTCCTGGTATGTATGTGCTTACTGTGGCTTGCATGCCTGAGATGCTATAAGACTGCAAGAATACATCACTGTATTCTTGTTCCACCTCCATCAGAAGAGGTGAGCCCTTGCAGGCCTTGTTTATGCCTTTTCATTTACCCCTCAATTACACAACTGCCCCCTGAGGACCCATGCAGATGTGGGGCTGGACCTCACAGCGAGACTGATGGCAGACAGTGGATTGTTGACCTTTTGGGCACATTCAGAGTGCGGTGGTTCGCCGCCATCTTTGAGCCGGGTGCCGCCATCTTTGAAGCTAAGTACTTGAATGTTCCATACTTTTGCCCTTGCTTTGAAAAGACCGGAGTAACCGCTCGAAAACAAGAAAGCGTACTATCGTCAAGTCGATTCCGACTCAGCGAGCCTTAGCAGACAGAGTGAAACGACCTCTTTGGGTGTCCCGGATTAATCTTTATGGGAGCAAACAGCCTGGCTTTCTCTTGCAGAGGGAATAGTGGGTTGGAACCATTGATCTCGGTGGCTCCAGGTGAAGCCCACCATGTCCCAAGGTTTCTTTTATTTAATCATTTTACTGGGGGCTCATACAATTCTTATCACAATCCATACCTCCATCCATGGTGTCAAGAACATACGTACATTTGTTGCCATCATCCTTCTCAAAACATTTGCCTTCTACTTGAGCCCCTAATATCTGCTGCTCATTTACCCCTCCCTCCCCATTGCTCCCTACCCCATGAACCCTTTATCATTCATAAATTATTATGTCTCAAGGTTTCTTGAAGCCACCCCTTTGCATATCCAGTTCTTTACCACAATCCTCTTCCTATACTGCGGGTGCGGTTTTAGAGAAGATCCGTGTGCATGTGTTCCGACTGACCCGGAAATTCACCTTGAAGTCACTTCCAGTCGCAGTGATCTCATTCCGAACCTGGGGACCGACCGCATTGAGCAGCCTGCGTTCCAGTGTTCTTTGCTGTTCTGTCTAGGACTGCCAAACTTTGGAGACAGGACCTTTGGCTAATTAGGGACATTCATACAATGGCGGGCCATTCAGGAACAAACAATGAAATTGATTCATGCAACAAGGTCAACCACGGGAGTGCGCGCAGTTCCGGTCTATTTACATGAAGGTCTGGAACAGGCTAAATTAGTCTGTGCTGAGAACTCAGACTAGACCTCTGGCGGGGGGGGGGGGGGGGGGGCGGCAGGACCAGGAGGGGCAACACAGAAAGCATTCCAGAATCTAGATGTTCAAGTGGTTGGTGTTTATTGTTTGAAACAAGCGAATGCTGAAGATGTATGCGCTTAAAAAAAATGAGTTGGGATTTAATACATATGTCTTATTTCATATTTCAATCATGTCAAATAGAAGGCATAGTTCAACCACAATCTGTTTCCATTCTTTTTCTACAAAGACTCCTTGATATCTCCCTTTTGCCCTCCCTCTACTATACCCGACTCCACCAAATTCCTTACTCTACTTGTTGTCCCTGTAGATTCATCAACCCTGGGTTTTGTTAGATTTCTCTGGAGTTACACCTCGGTCCTTGGTCCCGCGTGAGAAAGAATTCACGCCAAAGCCTGGTTCGTGATCCAAGTGAGTTTTATGAGAGTTAGAAGTTTCAGGTTTACACGGCACCCATAGGACTCCTCCCGACCATGCAGCCTGGCGGAAGCGTCTCAGCATCAGGCAAAGTTCTCTCTCTCTCTCTCTCCCTCTCCCTCTCCCTCTCTTTCTCTACTCTAGGCTCCTGGATTCCACGAGGAAGTGTGGCGGATGACCCCTGATCGACCCCATTGGCTGAATTGAATTCACCTGGCCTAGGTGGGCCAATCCAGGTTCAGCGCCCACCCATGCCTACCCGTGGGAAACCTGAGCCTCTGAGCATGTGCAGTGCACCACTCCTTTGTTTTCGGTGGCTTGGCTCTATGCTAGCCTACCTAACAGGTTTCATATACTGAAAAACGGAAAAGGATGTAGACACTTTTCTGAGTTTATTTTTTATTGTAATTTGAATGAGTCCTTAGGAGCCCTGACTGGGAGTTCCTTGTTGGGCTGTGAACCAGCAGAAAGGTCAGTGGCTAGAACCCAACAGCAGCCATGAAGAAGAAAGATGAGTCTGTCTGACTCCATAAAGCGTGGCTGCCTGAGTTTCCCCCTGGCAGCAGTTCTATACCGTCCTGTAGGGGGCCGCAGGAGCTGGCATGAGCTCATCAGCCGGGGGTGAGTTTGGTTTGTGACACTGATTGCTAGCTGAGCCCCCAAAATGACTGGCCTGAAGTAACATCCCAACCTTCCATCACAACGGTCTCCTGAAGTCATCTCAAAACCACACAAGAGTTTAGCTTCACAAGAGTTAGCTTCACTAGGAAAGATCGTATGGAAGCCCTGGTGGCCACAAAGGCAACATTTCCCAAGCACCGGCCACTCGTCGGGAGAAAGGAGGTTTCTATTCCCATACAGAGTCATGGTCCCAGCAACCCACAGAGCGGATCTACTCAGTCCCTTAGGTCTTTATGAGTCGGCATCCGCTCGATGGCCATGGGAGGAAAGACCGTTGGCTTTGGCCCTCGTGCTCCTTTAAGAAGCACCTTCCTAGGGATCAGTGTGAGAGTAGCTCGAAAGGTTAGATGCCAACCTGGAAGGATGATGTGTATGGGGAAGAACCGCTCAGAAAAGGAGTCCAAAAACAGTTACACCACCCAGAGCATGAGGTCACGGTCACTGACGTGTACACATAAAAACCTCAGGGGTGTAGGTGAAATTCAGCAGAGCAGCAAGGGGAGCAAAACAATGACCCCCCCCCCGAGGAATCCCTTAAACACTTTGGGGGCAGGGCGGGTCACCTCATCAGACAAGAAAACACTCGTAAAGATCAGCAGACAGATCTGGAACTATTTGTAGGCTTTCCTTTCTTGTTGTTGGGTTGTTTCTAGATAAGATAGGATAAATAATCCGGAGGAGAAAACAACAGGACCGACAGATTGGGGGGGGGGGCATGGAAGAGGGGGAGACAGGGGAAAGTCAGGGGGGGAGCCAAAAAACCCAGGGACAAGGGAACAAGTGATCTAACATCAATGGTGAGGATGGCGAAGGATGCCGGGTGGGGCTTGATCAAGGGCAATGTAGCCAAGAGGAATTCATGACAGGGGGATGAAGGTCGTATATGATAGTGGGACACGAGGAAAGTAAAAGGAAATAGAGGAAAGAACTAGGAGGCAAAGGACATTTATAGAAGTCTAAATACAGGGAAGTACATATGTAAATATATTTTTATATCATGATAAGGAAATAGATCTATGTACAGATATTTATATGTTAAGTATTAAGGTAGCAGATGGACATTGGTTCTCTAATCAAGTACTCCCTCAAAGCAAGAACATTTTGTTCTGATAACCTAGCATTCCATGATGCTCACCTTCCCAACACGACCACTGAAGACAAATGTGTGCATAAGCAAATGTGGTGAAGAAAGCTAATGGTGCCTGGCTACCAAAAGATATAGCATCTGGGGTCTTAAAGGCTTGAAGATAAACAAGTTGCCATCTAGCTGAGAAGTAACAAAATTCACATGGAAGAAACACATCAGCCTGTGTGATCACCAGGTGTCTATGGGATCAGGTATCAGGCATCAAAAGACCAAAACAATCATATTGTGAACAAGGGGGAGGGCAGGGTAGAGACCCAAAGTCCATCTGTAGACAATTGGACATCCCCTTACAGAAGGGTCACAAGGAAGGTACAAGCCAGCCAGGGTGCAATATAGCACTGACAAAACATACAACATTCCTCTAGTTCTTTAATGCTCTCTTACCCCCAATATCATGACCCCAATTCTAGCTTACAAATCCGGCTACACCAGAGCATGTTTCATATACTGGTACAGGTAAGGCTCAAAACAGGGAATCCAAGACAGACAAACTCCTCAGGACCAATAATGAACGTAATCATACCAGGAGGGTAGGGGAAAGGTGGGGGAAGAAAGGGGGAACTGATCACAATGATTACATAGAACCCCCTCCAGGGAGATAGACAACAGAAAAGTGGGTGAAGGGAGACTGGTCAATGTAAGACATGAGAAAAATTTTTTAATAAAATATTAGGTAACATAAGGGAGGGAGAGTGGGAGAGAGAGGGAACAAAATAAGGAGCTGATACCAAGGGCTCAAATAGAAAGAAAATGTTTTGAAAATGATAATGGCAACATATGTATAAACGTGCTTGACACAGTGCACGGATGCATGGATTGTGATAAGACCTGTATGAGCAAGGTAAACAAGCGGCCATCGAGCTGAGAAGCAACACAGGCCACATGGAAGAAGCACACCAACCTGTGTGATCACAAGGTGTCAAAGGGATCAGGAATCAGGCATCAAAGAACAAAAAAATCATATCATTGTGAATGAGGGGGAGTGCAGAGTGGAGACCCAAAGTCCATCTGTAGACAACTAGACATCCCCTTACAGAAGGGTCGCGAAGAGGAGATGAGCCAGTTCCAAAATGCTTCCTCCCCCCCACCCCCCTTTCATGACCTTACAAGTCTGGCTAGACCAGAGGCTGTACACTGGTACAGATAGGAACTAGAAACACAGGGAACCCAGGGCGGATGATCCCTTCAGGACCAGTGGTGAGAGTGGTGATATCGGGAGAGTGGAGGGAAGGTGGGTGGAAAGGAGGAATCGATTACAAGGATCTACATATAACCTCCTTCCTGGGGGATGGACAACAGAAAAGTGGGCCAAGGGAGTGGGTAAGATATGACAAAATAATAATAACTTATAAATTGTCAAGGGTTCATGAGGGAGAGGGAACGGAGAGGGAGGTAGGGTGAAAAAAGAGCTGTAAGAGCCCCCAGTAAAATAATCAAATTAAAAAACATTACTGATATTATTGTCAACATCAATAACACTATCTCCTGTCGGGCTCCACCTTGATCTTTGAACTCTCAATACAAATAGTCCCACTAATGACTTACTTATTGTTTTGCTTTTTTTAACCAAAAATTTGCTGTCAGAGTTTTATAACCTGCTGTACAACTCTCTTCAGTGCCCGGGGAGTGCAGGCCGTGGACTAAGCTTCGGTGAGCTTGCACCTGCTCTCCTGGCCGGCTCCCACTTCGGCCTTCCTTGAGCGTGTTTGACACCATCCCATTATCTGATCTGATGTTCCCCTCCTACGTCATCGCTGTGCTGCCTACTGCCAGGTGCCTGGCAGCACCACCAGTCTGCGTCCAAAGATGTAGGAGGAATCTGGCATGTCTCCTAAACCTCTTCTTGGCCTTGTCTTTCGTAATCAACCATGACTTACAGCACAGTAGGGATTTCCCCACACAATGTCTGGCTCGCTGTTGGATTTGCTGCAGATGGCTTGTAAGGAGGTCAACTTTCTTAGGATGGCTCCTCTAGCCCCATCTCGGAGGATCCCTGGTGGTGTCGTGGTTAACAAGTTGGGCCGCCATCTGCGTGGTCGGCAGTTCAAAACCACCAGTATCTCCGTCGGAGCAAAGACTGGGCTTTCTACTCCCATAAGCAGTTACAGTCTCAGAAAACCAGTCGGGGCCACTAATGAGTTAGCATTGACTTGATGGCAGCGAGTTTCCGGTTTTTATTCACATCTATATACTCACTGCCTTTGCCATGAATCTGTAATCATACCAGATAGCACAAGGTAGAACTGCCCCTATGGGTTTCTGGGATATATATAAAATAAAGATATTAATATGATATTTAATTCTATATAATTAAATAATATATGATTGTCATTACATTATATATATATAATTTGCAATAAGTTTATTCTGTTGGCATGCCCCTCACTATCCCACCCCAAAACAAAGTAGCCAAACACAGTGGTCCCTGCGCCTCTTGAAGGAATGAGCAGGCACCATGCAAGACTGCAGCTTGTGGCAGGAATGGAAAGCCGCATCTTTCTCCCTCAGAGGGGCTGATGGTTCCTGGCTGCTGACATTGGGGTTTACCAGCCAAAAGTCCATCCCACATCTCTGTGATGCCCACCAAATGCTTGGGTGGGGCTATGCAAATAAGGTGGGCGGTGTGTAACACTAACAGAGGGGATTGGTCCGCTTTCGTTGCCACTCCCCTGCCTACAAGGATGAGCCATCTCACAAACAGAAATAAGGAAAAATCCCAGGTCCAGCAAGGGAGAGGCGCCACCACTGGAGAGCGCTGCAAGAGCTCTGTCTGAAGTGGCAGTGGTCAAGATCAGCGGCAGGCCAAGACAGATCAAGACAGAAGGGAGCAACAGGAGGCCATGGGACCCTGAAGCAGAGTGGCAGGTGGGCTTCCTGGCCCATAGAGGGACAGGTCAAGGAGCACGTGGCTGAGAACATAGAGACTTGGCTGCTGACTGATGGGAGATATCATTGTGGAGCAATGATTGTTTTCTGCTCCTGGTCTGTGGTAACCTGTTAGCTCCCCTGTGTGGCCATTTTAAGGGGTTAATCAAACCTAGCAGGGAAGCAGAGTTCATGGAAAGGGAATGGCTGGCGCCAGAACAGATGTAAGTGGAGGGTGGAGGGTGGAGGCACATCTGACCTTTTCCTGGGGGGCAAGAGGCAGTGGGCTCCTGAGGAGCTGGATTCTCCTTCTCCCTTGTGGGGCCAGAGGAGGTCAAAGGCGGCCCCTGGGTCTTCCATTCAGGCTTGAAGAATGAGCCCCTTGGTGTTTGAAAGGCTTTCTATGAGGCCAGTATGGAGTTCCGATAAATATTTGGGCCCATCAGCCACTGTGAGAGAGAACGATGAAGTTGCTTCTCCCGGGAAGATGTCCAACCTCAGAAACCCTGTGTGGGGACCCTGGGGACACTCACTGAATAGAGAGCAGGCCAGCGCTTTGCACCCCGCAGTGACTCCCTTGGGAGCCCTAAGGAGGCTGTCTGCTCCCTTGAAGACTGGGGCTGGGAGCATGCTCAGTTCCACGTGGCTTTGGGGAGGTGGGGCTGAGGATGAGCGTTTGGAACCGGGATGGTTGTAGAGAATCAGGAACAACAGATCGTGACGTCCTCTGAGTCAAGGGAACCAAAAGAAGGGATCTTAGAGGACGACCCACCGGAGGCAGCAGGATGAACGCCAGGCTGGAGGCAGAGCCGGAGCAGGGGCGAAGCCCAGCCCAGAAATAGAGGGAGACGCTGGCCACCAGGCACTCTCTTCAGTGATTTCTGAGTTTCAATGCGATTTTAAGAAAGAGCATTCCAGAGGGGCCTCGGGGAGGAGGTGGGTCAGTCAGGGTGCAGTGTAGCACCAACGAAGAATGCAGCTTTCCTCCAGTTCCTAAATGTTTCCTCCCCACCAACTACCATGATCCGAATTCTATCTTGCAAGTCTGGATAGAGCAGAGGATGTACACTGGTGCAGATAGGAGCTGGAGGCACAGGGAATCCAGGGCGATGATCCCTTCAGGACCAGGGTGTAAGCGACAATACTGGGAGGGTAGAAGGAGAGTGGGTTGGAAAGAGGGAACCGATTACAAGGATCCACATGTGACCTCCTCCCTCGGGGACAGACAAGAGAAAAGGGGGTGAAGGGAGACGTCGGACAGGGCAAGAGATGATAAAATAATAATTTATAAATTATCAAGGGCTCATGAGGGAGGGGGGAGCGGGGAGGGAGGGGAAAAAAAGAGGACCTGATGCCAAGGGCATAAGTGGAGAGCAAATGCTTTGAAAATGATTAGGGCAAAGAATGTACAGATGTGCTTTATACAATTGATGTATGTGATGAGTTGTATGAGCCCCTAATAAAACGTTTAAAAAGCAAAAGAAAGAGCATTCATGCAACTTGGCAGTCGTGTAATGAAGTGACCAGTCCTCCATGAAGTGACCAGAGGTAACCAGCTCTGATCCGATGCAAGGGGACTAATGCGGGGACCAGCCTCCACCACCGAGTGGGTCCCAAGGGGCGGTTGTGTAATTATTAAAGAATCATCAGACTAGGCTCATCAAGCAAGGACTCACCTCTTCCGTGGAGTCTGGAACCAGATGGAGAGTGTGAATGTATCCGCCGACAGGCTTATATAATCACTAGGCATGCAAGTCACGCCATCTAAGTATGTCATAGGAAGGGCATTGACAAGAGCAGCGGTTCCCAACCTTTGGGGGTCAAATGACCCTTTCCCAGGGGTCGCCTAAGACCATCAGAAAACACATATTCCAGATGGTCTTAGGAACCGAGACACCGCTCCTCCGTCCGCCCACATGCAGATACACCCACCTACAGAGTCCCTGGCGTGAAGACTATGACCCGTGCTCCACCGTGCTTCAAGACAAAATTTCATGCATTGGTAATTGGAAAGAAATATTTCACAATAAATGATTACATATTGTTTTTGTGATTATCCCTATGCTTTAATAAGGTTCAACTTGTAACCATGAAGATACATCCTGCAGATCAAATATTTACATGACGATTCATCACAGTAGCAAAATGACAGCGATGAAGTAGCACCGAAAAGAATTGTATCGTTGGGTGGGGGGGTCACCACCATGTAGGAACTTTATGACAGGATTGCAGCAGTAGGAAGGTTGAGAACCACCGCACTAGGGGCAGACATGTAATAGGAAGGGGACGTACTTGAAGCATATACGTGACAAGGAGGCACATATCCAATATGGTGGGTGGGTCCTAGAGTTAAGATGGCAGCTTAACCTTGGCCATCCCTGAACGGACTCGACCTTGGATGTCCTGAGCAATCTCTAGGGGGTCAGCATCAGAAGGGAGTTAGTTGGCTGCACCTAGGGTAGGGCAGACGGTAGGGTCTGATTGCTGCGGACCCCACATATCCTTCAAGCCTACAGTAAGCACCCGTGTGCTTGCTTGTAAGAAGCATCCTTTAGCACTCTTATGGGGGGAGATGGGGAGGATTTAGTCTGGAGAAGGTGACTGGGATTCATCTCCAGCTCACAAATGCAAAGGCCTTTCTCCACCAGAGCCTGCCTCCCAAACGGAATTACAAGCATAGAGAATTTGTCCGCAGGCATTTTCTTCCGGGTTCTCCATTTCCCACAGACTAAGCGGGGGCTGTTGGCTCAGGGCAACCCCATGTGCAATGGAATGGTCCACGCCACCCTCATAGTTGATCATATGCTTGAGCCCACTGGTGTAGCCACTGGCTAGATGAGGGTCGTCCTTCTGTCCCACTGCCCTTCCACTTTCCTCCAGGGACGGGTCTCTCCTGATCACATGTTGTGTGAGTCCGGGTTGACTAGAGAAACAAATCCAGAGACACTCATCTGTGTGTAAGAGAGAACTTTATATCAAAGAGTCCTTGTATATGAAGAAAACATCCCAGCTTAGTCCAGATCAAGTCCATAAGTCTGCTATGAACCCACAGGTCCCATACCAGTCTATAAATTCCTCTTCAGACTCATGCAACGATGCAGAATGCATGAAGATCACAGGCCAGTGGGTGGAAAGTCTTGGGCATCCAGTGGCGGTGGAAGCATCTCAGCACTGGCGTGGGTCTCCCTCCACGTGGCTCCTCCAGCTCCGGGCTCTCATTGGCATCAGCATGGCTCCGAGTGGCTTGTCAACAGGGGTGTCTCACAGAGAGCGTGTGTGTCCTGCTTCCAGGGAGGAAGACTGGAGTTCCCAGAATCCTCAGGAGAAGGCCAAGCCCACACAGAGGCCTCATTGGCTGTGACCTGATTGACAGGCTAAACTCCACCCCTTCACTCAAGTCAACAGGACATTATATAACGGCCATACAGGTCTAAAGTTTGTGATATGAAGTCTTGCCATTATTGCCTCTAAGGAGCATTCTGGCTGTAGGTCTAAAGCAGACGTCGTTTTTTTGTAGCCTATGATAATGTCAATATTCTTCAACAGAGCCGTTGTTCAAATGCATCTCTTCTTCTTTGGTCTTCCTTAGTGAATGTCTGGCTTTCACAGGTATATGCAACAATTGAAAATTCCATGGCATGGGTCACATACACCTTAGTCCTCAAAGTGTTAGGTAGCCGGAATAGGGACTAAGGGCCCCAACGCCTGCCGAGGGCCACAGCCAAGGGGTTGTAAAGAAATCAGGCTTAGGAGAGGAGATGGGTTAACTAGGGTGTGAGGTAGTATTGATGAAGAACACAGCTTTCCCCCAGATCCTGGATGCTTCCTCCCCCCAACTACCATGATCCGAATTCTACCTTGCAGGGCTGGATAGGACAGAGGCTGTACACTGGTACATATGAGGGTTGGAGGTACAGGGAATCCAGGGTGGATGATACCTTCAGGACCAAGGGTGTGAGGGACGATACTGGGAGAGTGGAGGGTGAGTGGGTTGGAAAGGGCGAACTGATTACAAGGATCCACATGTGACCTCTTCCCTGGGAGAGGGACAGCAGAGAAGGGGGGAAGGGAGACCCCGAATAGGGCAATATATGACAAAATAACGAGGTATGAATTACCAAGGGCATATGAGGGAGGGGGGAAGGGGGAGGGAGGGACGGGGGGGAAAAGAGGACCTGATGCAAGGGGCTTAAGTGGAGAGCAAATGCCTTGAGAATGATTGGGACAGGGAATGTATGGATGTGCTTTATACAATTGATGTATGTATATGTATGAACTGTGTAAAGAATTGTATCAGCCCCAATAAATTGTTAAAAAAAAAAAAAAAAAGAAATCAGGCACATTCATTAGATACCTGTGGAAAGATCCAAACTGAGCATGCTCAGATGCAAGCCTCCTAGGCTCAGGTGGGAGGTCCACCTGGGTGCACAGACTAGGCCCAGCCACATGACATCACCCAGGTGCACTTAAACTCAGTCAATGAGATCAGCCAAATACCGTCAGCCACGCCTCCCCAGCTGGAGGAGATGACCACAGGAAGGCCAACTCTAATTCTTCCCTTGTTCACGTAGCCTTTTGCAGGTCAGAGGGTGGGCCACACACACGCTGCCCAGGTCTGGGTCCTGAGCTCCATCTCAGATCTCTCTTTCAGGATGCACTTTTGGAATTTCCTGCTTTTGGCCCCTGGAATTTCCTGTGAAGACCTGAAACTTCCCTTTTCTTCCTAAAAGCCACTTGGATTATTGACGTGCTATTGCCGTGTGAATCCTTCCAGCGCGGTGACATAAGCACCCAGGGTATCAACTGTCAGGGGAGCCAGCCCCTAACACATTGTCATAGGCCCGGCAGGCGCAATTGTACAGCGACACCAAGATTACAGTAGAGTCATAGAGACTAAGAGAGAGGAGAGAATGCAAAACGAAGGAGTCAGACACATTTCATGGTAGCATGTCCCGCTTGATGGTCCATGTGGGGATGTGGAAGGAGGGACTTGCAGGAGAGCATCTTTATTGTTTGGGGGCTTTTATAGGTAGCCGTTAGTCATGCATATTCAGGAGTTACATAGGTCACAAGGTGGGTGGCCATCACAGTAAAGTCCCTAGGCTCCCAGGTGGGGAGACCCAATACCTGCATTGGGGGAAGGCATGAAGTGGGGGATGGGTGCCTCCGGGAGGAGATAATCAAGGAATGTCTGCTTCTACAGGGAGACAGAATCAGCCACGTGTTCACTTTCAGGCAGCATCGCTGCTGGGGGAGAATCTGCGGGAATGACGTTTGGTTGTTTCCCACAATAAACCACTCCAGACACCTAACAAAAGTAACCTCCTTGCTTTTCAACACGTGCAAGAGGTCTTGTGTGGCAGTTACCGGATGCCGGGCATCATTTGATCGACTGACGGCTGCTTCCATGAGCACTGATTGTGGATCCAAGCAAGCCGACACCCTTGACAACTTCCATCGTTTCTCCATTTGTCATGATGACCTACTGGTCCATCCAGTTGTGAGGCGTTGGGTTTGCCTGACATTGAGCTGTCATCCATACTGAAAGCTGCCCTCCTTGCCCTTCCTCAGCAAGGACTTCAAGTCCTCCTCACTTTCAGCAAGCAAGGGTGTATCATCTGCATATCACAGGTTGTTAATAAATCCTCCTCCAATCCTAATGCCCCCATTCTTTTTTTCCCCCAACAGTTTTATTAGCACCTCCTCCACACGCCATACAATTCAATCAGTCAATCGTATCAAGAAGAGCTGGACAATGGTCATTGTATTCAGTTCTAGAACATTTTCTTCTTCCCCATCGTCACGGTTCTTCGTGGGATAATTATTTTTTCTCTTGGTGGCCAAAATACACATAACAGAACCTTCTCTGGATCCACAACTTCTACTTGTATCATTCAGCGTCATCCCTTCTTTCTCACATAAGCCGGCTTCTCTCACTACTCAGCAGGCAGATTGAATCAGGATGGGGGGAGGAGGCAACCCCTTTCTCCACTGGAATATAAGACCTTTATTCGGATCACAGCAGGTGTGGGAGTTACATAATCTGGCGTCAATTGGAGACTTACGAGAGAAGGGGTGGGGTCTAGCCTGTCAATCAGGTCATAGTCAATGAGACCTCTGTGTGAGCATGGCCTTCTCCTGAGGATTCTGGGAAATCCTATATTTGCTCCCGGAGGCGGGAACCACTATCTCCCGGGAGACATTGCAGTTGACAAGACACATGGGACTCTGCTAGTGCCCTGAGCTGGAGGAGCCACGTGGAGACTCCTGCCAGCGATGAGATGCCTCTACTGCCACTGGATCCACAAGACTTCACACCCACTGGCCTGTGATCTTCCTGCATTTGGCATCATTGTATGGGCTTCGTGAGTTTGGTATCAGATAGATGGGCTTATATATATTATATCATTTTATTGGGGCTCATACAACTCTTATCACAATCCATACATACATCAAGTGTGTAAAGCACACTTATACATTCATTGCCCTCGTCATTCTCAAAATTTGCTTTCCTGGAATCAGCTCCTATTTCCTGGAATCAGCTCCTTAATTTCCTTTTCCCCTCCTCCTCCCTCCCCACTTCCCCTCCCTCATGAAGCCTTAATAATTTATAAATTATTATTTTATCTTGTCTTACACTGCCCAGCGTCTCCCTTCATCCACTTTTCTGTTGCCCATCTCCCAGAGAGGAGGTTATATGTAGATCGTTGTGATTGGTTCCCCCTTTCTACACCCCCTTCCCTCCAGGTATTGCCACTTTCACTGCTGGTCCTGAGGGGTTCATCTATCCTAGATTCCCTGTGTTTCCAGTTCCCATCTGTACCACTGTGCATCTTCTGGTCTAACCACGTTTGCAAGGTAGAATTGAGACCATGATAGCTGGGGGGAGGAAGCGTTTAAGAACTAGAGGAAGGTTGTGAGTTTCCTTATTGCTACACTGAACCCTGAGTGACTCATCTCCTCCCCACTACCCCTCTGCAAGGGATGTCCAGCTGTCTACAGATGGGCGTTGGGTCCCCATCATGCGCTTCCCTCATTCATGATGATGTGATTCCCACCCCGCCCCGCCTTTGGTGCTTGAAACCTGGGCCCCTCGGCCCTTCATGATCACACATGTTGGTGTGCTGCTTCCATGTGGACTTTGTTGCTTCTGGGGACTAGATGGGCTAATATTGGACTTATGGACTTGATCTGGACTGGGCTGGGCTGTTTTCTGAATGTTTAATTGCTCTTGTATAGAAAGCTCTTTCCCACGCACATGTAAGGGTCTGTGAATTTGTTTCTCTAGTCTCCTGGACTAGCACAGTCTGGATCTGATGTGAAGGGGGCTCCCTGGGTGTGGCCTGCAGAGAGCCTAGGGGATCTACTACCATCAAGCAAGACTAGCCCTGGTCCCTGAGCTGGTGCTGAAGGGAGACTAGGACCGTCCCTCAGAGCCGACAGAGAGGGGGCACTTCCCCTAGAGCTGGCGCCCGGGATTCTGACTGCTAGCCTTCTCGCGTGTGAGAGAATAAATTTCTGTTTGTGAAAGCCACCCCCTTTGTGGTATTTCTAGAGAACAAAGGTACTCAGCCAAGGCAAGCGTCCTGAAACGAGGTGTGCCTTTAATTATGAACTAAAAATAGCACCGTGTTTCAGGGAGCCGCCTTCCCTGTGCTGAAGTCTCCATGACAGGGTCCCTCTGGAGGCTCACAGGGACGCTAGGAGGTGGGCACCTTGACTCTTCCCATTTTGCAGATGGGCAAAGGGAGGCTTTCTGAAGGTCACAGTGGAGAGTGGCCAGCGTTGGGGAGGCTAAGCCTGCTGTCTTTCTCTCCACCATGCTCCCTGTCTCCGTCACTAACCCCCCTCCGTGGGTGTTAGAACATTCCAGCAGAGGCCCTCTGGCCTCTGGCACAACAGCAGGAGGTAAACACTCAGCTGCTGACTGAAAGGCCGGGGGTTCGAAGCCACCAGCCGCTCAGTCCGTGGGAGGAAGATGTGAGAGTAGAGACCATACAAATCTACTGCTCTGGAGACAGACCCTCAGGGCCATTCTACGCTGTTCTACAGGGTCACTGTGAGTCAGAAGGGACTCCATAATGGGTTTAAGGGTCCAGGGCCCCTGGGATCCATGGGTTCAAATGTTTTTATTAAATTATTATTAAATAATTTTATTGGGGGCTCTTATATCCCTTATCACAATTCATACATTCATCCAGCGTGTCAAGCACATATGCTGCCATCATCATTTTCAAAGCATTCTCTTCCCACTTAAACCCCTGATATCAGCTCCCATTCCCCCCACCCCATGCTCCCTCCCTCAGAAACCCTTGATAAGTTATAGATTATTATTTCCATATCTTAAATGGTCCTCAGCCACCCCTCACCCACTTTTCATTTGTTCGTCCCCCTGGGAGGGGGTCCTAGGTTGATCCTTGTGACTCACTCACCGTTTCTCCCCCCACCCTCTCCTAATCTTCCTGGTATCTCTACTCTCATTGACTGCCCTGAGGGGTTTATCTATGCTGCATTCCCCGTGTTGTGGGCACTTATCTGTTTGTCAGCTGATTCTCTTAGAATAGAAACTTTGATGGGAGGCCCTGGTGAACATTGAGAAGGGTTGCTTGGTTGAATGGGGTGGGTTGGGGTGGGGACCCCTCTGTGCCTCCCCACCCCAGAGCCTGGGGTTCAGAGAAGAACTTTCTGGAACAGGGCCCGTTATAGACAGGGACCTGGAAAGGCCCAGCTTGTGGTGACAGATTGGGGAACTTGGGAACTTCCCATTTCTCTGGAGTCGGTTCTGGCTGGATGTGGGCGTGTTTGGGGGTGTCTAGGAGCCAATACTTCCCCCTCATTGGAGACACCATCCTTGTCCTGTCTTGCCCCCCATTCAGGCTGCCAGCCATCCCATGTACAGAGCTGCTTCCAAAGGGCATCTCAAGTCTGCACCCTTGCATTACCCTCCATGCTGGCTGGCCCTTGAGTCCAGGGCCATCGGCACCAAGGCTGTCACTTTAGTGGTCCCTCTACCCCTACCCAGTCCCAGCCTCAGCGCTCACCCCCTCCGTTTGTTCTCCACGCAACCAGTAGAAGGAGCTGGTTCCCATTTAGAACATCTCAGGTGTCTGCTCAGAACCATCTCAGGCTCCTTCCTCGTTGTCACCTTGTGGTGAAGAAAGCTGAGGGTGCCCAGCTATCAAAAGATACAGCGTCTGTGGTATCAAAGGCTTGAAGCGGCCATCTAGCTCAGAAGCAACAAAGCCCACATGGAAGAAGCACACCAGCCTGTGCGATCATGAGGTGTCAAAAGGATCAGGTATCAGGCATCAAAGAATAAAAAATCATATCATTGTCAATGGAGCTGGAGTGCAGGGTGGGGACCCAAAGCCCACCTATAGGCAACTGGATATCCCCTTACTGAAGGGTCGAGGGGAGGAGATGAGCCAGTCTGGGTGCAGTGTAGCAATGATGAAACATGCAACTTTCCTCTAGTTCCTAAATGCTTCCTCTTCCCACTCCCACCCCCCACCCCACTATCATGATCCCAATTCTACCTTACAAATCTGGCTAGATGAGAGGATGTACACTGGTACAGATAGGAACTAGAAACACAGGGAATTCAGGATGGATGATCCCTTCAGGACCAGTGGTGAGAGTAGAAAGGGAGAACCGATTAGAGGAATCTACATATAAACTCCTCCCTGGGGGACAGACAACAGAAAAAGTGGGTGAAGGGAGATGTCGGACAGTGTAAGATATGACAAAATAATTATAAATTATCAAGGGGTGAGGGAGGGGTAGGAAAAAAAGGAAAATGAGCTGATTCCAGGAACCCAAGCAGAAGGCGAATTTTGAGAATGATGAGGGCAACGAATGTATAAGGGTGTTTTACTCAATTGATGTATGTATGGATTGTGATAAGAGTTGTATGAGCCCCAATAAAATGATATAAAAAATATCAAGAGTTCATGAGGGAGGTGGGAGCAGCGAGGGAGGGGGATAAATGAGGACCTGATGCCAGAGGATTAAGTGGAGAGCAAATGTTTTGAGAATGATGAGGGTAATGAATGTACAAATGTGCTTTATACAATTGATGCAAAAAGAGTTGTATAAGCCCCCAATAAAATGATTAATAAATAAAAAAACACACAAGTCAAAGAAAGAAACTACCACCTGCCGAGTTTTAATGATGTATGGAAAAAGAAATCCACAATTATCTGAAAGAGCTACGGAAACGCTTCTCCGTTTTCCACCGACAGAAAATAAAACAAGTCAAATCAAAACAAAACACAAGTCTTCTCCATGGCCCATAAGGCCCTGCGCGATGGGGCTCCCCATCCCAGGCGGCTTGTTGTTGCCATGCAACAGAAGGGAACACCAACACCAGCCAGTCCTGTGTCAGGCACACTATTCTTTCACAGAAGCCCATTGTTGCAGCCACAGGGTCAATCCATCTTGTCAATGGCCTTCCTCTTCTTCCCAGCATCCTCTACTTTACCATGCATGATGTCCTTCTCCAGGGCCTGGCCCCTCCTGATACTATGTCCCAAGGCCATGAGACGAAGTCTCATCATCTGTGTCTCTAAGGAGCATTCTGGTTCTACTTCGTCCAACACAGGTGTGTTGGAAGCCCATGGTACCTCCAGTATTCTTAGCCAGCCCCCCTAATTCAAACGCATCCATTCTTCTCCAGTCTTTCTGATCCGACGTCCAACCTTCACAAGCACCCGAGGCAATGGTGCAACTTGTTTGCCCAACAGGGTGCATGGTTTGGCGTTGATCTCTTGACTGCTGCTTCCGTGGGCAATGATTCTGGATCAAAGCTAGATTTGTTGGCGAATCTGAGCCTGTGGTGGCAGCCGCTGTATCAATCCATCTCATCCAGCGGCTTCCTCAGCAGCTAGGACGGGTGACCTTCGCCGGCTCTTGGTCTCTCCCAATGACATGTCCAAGGCCTCGCCAGCCTCGCCTTCTGAGAAGCCGTTGTGAGGGGCGAGCTCATCCCTGTTGGGATTTGCATCTCGGCGGGGGCTAGTGATTTTCATGTGTGTTGGCCCCTGGCTGCCTTCTTTGGGGAATTTCCTCTTCGTGTCTTCTGCCCATTTCTGGATTGGATTATTTGCTTTTCTTGGAGCAGGCACCTCCTTTCTTAGCCTCATTGTTTCTGCTTTGTCTGCCAGCTGGGGGCAAGTGGGGGTGGGGGTGGGGGTGGGGGGCCCGGTGCTCTTGATGGCTGAGGGCATGATGGCCTGTCCACCCCTGCATCCCCAGAGGACACAGACCCTTGCCCGGCACACAGTAGGTGCTCAGGAAGTTCTCTGCAGGTGAAAGAAATCCAGCTCAGGTTACTGGTGGGTGGAGGCCCTTCCCAAGCCTCAGGGCCTGCCTGTAGTTTGCTGGTTCTGTGACTTTGAATGACCCCTGCCAAGCCTAGTCCTGTGGTGACAGAGGCTGGGTTATGCGTCACCCAAGCGCTGCTGGGGAAGGTTACATAACAGAAGGGGACAGGGGATGAGATCTCCCTGCCTCCATCGCCCCGCCCACTCCTTCTAAGGCAAAACTGCATCCTCCAAGGATTCTGCGAGGGAGGACACTGGCTGGCCCTCTGCTGGTTCCAGGCTTGGGGTGGCAAGAGGGGGCACCAGTCAGACACAGGCCAACCCTCCCCACTGCTGGCATCCTGGAATTCCGCCACACTCCCAGTGACCCCACAGGACAGAATGGAAGTGCTCCCTGGGGTTTCCAAGGCTGTAACTCACCAGCCTTGGCTTTGCTTGGCTTGTAGAGCCGTCCTTCCAATCTCTGCCTCTGTCTTCAAAGAGCCCAGTTCCCGACCTGTTGCTGGGTTCTCCCCCTCCTGCCTCCTGCCTCCTGTCAGGACACCCCTCATAGCAACTGGGGCCCACCCTACATCCAGAGGATCCGATCTTAACATCTTGACCACAGCAACAAACAAGGTTATACCGTTGGGCAGCCAGAATAGGAACAAGGGTGGCCCCTCCCATGCCTGTAGAGGCCCCCCAGAAGAGGTCGGAAGGGAATCAGGTAAGTGCTAGCCACCCATGAAGACCCCTGAACTGGACATGCTCCAATTAAAGCGCCCAGCCAGGTGGGTGGTGCACCTGGGCGGCCCAAACAAGGCCCAGGCGGGCTTAATTCAGTCAATGGGGTCAACCTAGACCTTTGACCATGCCTCCCCATCCAGAGGTTTGAAGTACCATGGCGGCGGGAGGCCAGTCTCTTTTTACTCTGCTCCTGGTCAGAGGCAGACTCGTGCCACCTGGGTGGGCCCCCTCAGCACCAGGTCTATTTTGGGGCCCACAGTCTCTTTCTCACTTACCCCATCCTGGTCAGTGGCAGGCGGGAGGGGACTCTCTCTTCTCTCGTTTCCCCTGCGCCAGCCCCCGCTCATTGATGAGAGCATTACAAAACTACCTTGCAGGACATTGGACTCCCTTACAAGATGTGAACACAAGAAACTCTATTTTGGAAAAGAAGAAAGTATGATTTTGAGGCCCAGCACCAATGTTGGCCCAGCGCCAAGAGCCAACAGCTGCTCTGAAGAGCCACCCCCAGAAAGTCTGGGGGACCCTGATAAGACTTGGCTGGGTGCCGCGGAATTTCCAGAGTGACGTCAAGGAGCCAGCTGAAACCTGAATAGAGACACTGACTCTTCAGAGAGCTAGGACCCAAGGAGACTTCCACTCCTGCTCTGTCCGACTCTACCCGGGGGAGTCCACCCATAAAGGCAATGCTCATGGGGACTCGGATGCTGGAATAATAATGTCGTGTCTTTCCCCTTTACCTAATATTTGTTTTAAATGATATTCTAGTGTGAGTTAACATTAGGATTGCTAGATTGTTTGATGTGCAGTTAAGTAATTATTGATGACGAAACTAGTGACACTCTCTGGCTTTGGTTCACCATGTGTGGTGCGCTGTCCCACGAGGTTGCCTGAGAGCAGCTGGGAGCCCCGGTGTGAATTCCATGCGGCTCAGCATGCTTCCCTGAAATAGCGTGTACTCTTGAGACTGTCACACCTGAAACGTCTCCCGTACTTCCTAAAAACCCACTTGGGAGAATGACGAGGGCAATGAATATCCAAATGTGCTTTACACAATTGATGTATGTCTGCATTGTGATAAGAGTTGTAGGAGCCCCTAATAAAACGATTCAAAAAAAAAGAACCACTTGGATGATGTGGTAGTTACGTGATCTGGTGTCAATTTGAGGATTATGAATGAAGGGGTGGAGTCTGGCCTGTCAATCAAGACCTAGCCTAGCCTGGTGCAGCCCTGGGTGCTGGAGAAGTAACGTGGAGATCCCTGCCAGCTCTGAGATGCTTCCAATGCCACTGGATCCAGAAGACTTCCCACCCCCTGTCCCGTGCATTCGGCCTCATTGCATGTGTTTTGTGAATCAGAAGAGGACATTATAGACTGGAATCGGACCTATGGGCTAATATCAGACTTGTGGACTTGATCTGGACTGGGCTGGGATGTTTTCTCGATATCTAACTGCTCTTGTATATAAGGCTCTTTCTTTCTTCTTCTTTAAATCATTTTATTGAGGGCTCATACAACTCTTATCACAATCCATATAAACGTCTTATACACCTATGTGTTTCTATGGATTTGTTCCTCTGGTCTACCCGGATTAGCACAGATGACTGACCAGGCATTGGCGTGAATTCTTTCTTGTTCACCCCTCCCCCCATCCTGCAGCAACAACAAAAGGAAAATCAGTAATCAGAGGAGGATATGGAAAGGGAGGCTAATGACCTCTCTAGGAACAACGGCCTCGTTTGCCAAGAGACCAGAAGGACTAGGTGGTGCCCAGCTATCTTTACTGCTCCTTTGGACCAAAGATTCCACAGAAGAAACCTGCTCCAAAGCAGGGCTATGTACACCAGAATTTCACACTCTCCCATACCCCTGACTTTCTGGAGCCATGGAAGCTAGGCGAATCCCCCAAAATGATTGCCCAGAAATGATCTTTCAATCTCATGTCAAAAATACTCCCTGGAGCCTTCCTAAAACCAAACACCTTTAGTTTCACTAGTAAAGCCTGCCTGCCTTGAACACTGCCCTTTCTGAAGAGCTAGTTCTATGGGGCCAAATGGACAGCGGCAACCGGAAAGGTTCGATGGGAACTGTTAGGTAGCTAGAGGCAGAAACCAGGGGTTGCCCCTCTACACGCTAAGGCTTCCCTCCCTCCTTTACAGGAAGTGGGAAGCCAGTAAAAGCTAGGGGCGTGCCCAAATTCAGGCTTTTGAGACAGGAAGCCAGTACACCTGGGAGGACCCCAGTCTAGGTCAGCTGGGCTTAATTCAGCCAACAGGGTCAACCAGTACTGTTGACCACGCCTCCCAGCAAAGGGCCCTAAAAAGTCAGGATGGGGAGCCCACCTCCCTCTCTTCCAGCTACTTCTTGGCCAGTCATGCTGCGGTTCCTCTGTCCTCAGGTCTCCACGCGGGGGTGTGAAGTGCCCTGAGGGGGCCTGTGGAAACCCTGAAACTCCTTCTATCCTTTATAAAAACCCACTTGGATCACAAACCAGGCTTCAGAGTGAATGCTTTCTCCCACGAAGCCAAGGACCCAGGTATTTCCGCCCCAGGAATCTAGCAGAACCTTGGTCTGGGGGCAGAGCACGGACGTACATTGGGGAGGGACAACTCAGAAGAGGAGGGTGAGAATGGCTACAAAGCTCGAAGAACGGGATCCATGTCACTGACTCCGACGTGTAAACCTGGTGGAATTGGCGTATGTTTTGGTTTGTATATTCTTTATCAACGACCACCACAAAGGGGCATATTTTAAGAGGCAGCTCCTGGTCGTCCTTGGCAGTCCTTTCACCCACCACTGATCTGGTTTTGACCCCTATGGACTGTTGTCCTTGTTAACGGACCCCCAATTCTCATGGTAACCCCACACACGGCATACCGACACCCTGCCTGGGGTCTGTGTCATTCCCGAGATCCGTTGCACCTTGGAGACTGGACTGTCCTGATGTTTGGGGTTCCCAATGTGTTAGTCCAGGTAGACTAGAGAACTAAATTCACAGACACTCATATGTGCATAAGAGCTTTATATTAAAAAGTAATTGTCTATTGAGAAAACATCCCAGTCCAGATCAAGTCCATAGGTCTGATATGAGCCCATAGGTCTGATACTAGTCCATAAATTCCTCTTTAGACTCACGCAGCACATGCAATGATGCCGAATGCAGGACCATCTCAGGCCAGTGGGTAGAAAGTCTTGTGGATCTAGTGGCGGTAGGAGCATCCATGTGTCTCCTCCAGCTCTCTGAGTGTCTCAGCAGCAAGAAAGGGAAGTCAGAGAGAGTGGGTCTGAGCTCCAGTGAGCTATCGATTTCCAGCACTCCTCCAAATGAGGTCATCAAGCCGCAAGCTCATTGACAGGCTAGACTCCACCCCTTCACTCAAGTTGACAGGAGATTCTGTAACTGCCGCACAATGGCTGATCCTGACGTACATCACCAGACCTTTCTCCGTAATCCTTCTTGGTCGGGACAGGAAAGTCCACCGAAATCTGTTTAGCATCTTAGCAACAGCCAGTCCCATCAGACAGGCCACACACAGGCAGCCACAACACAGCCGCAATGGTTGGGAATCCAACTGGGCCTCCCTCCGGGCAAGTGAGAATTCTCTCCCTCCGCCTGCCTCCTCTCTCCTGACCCTTTATACCTCTTCTGGAATGTCCCATCAACAGCATCCTGCGGTGTGAAGCTTTGGCTGTCTGAATTCTTTTGTGATTCTTTAGTGAGGCTGCATTGGGTCTAGTCCTTCTGGACCACAGAAGGAGATTCCATACTCCTGGGGATGTGGCAGGTATGCGTGTCTGTGCTCTGTTTGCCTGGGTTTGGGTGGTCTTGGGTCACCAGTGATCACACACACAGGTGCGTCTGTGTAAAAGGCTTTGGGAACCGTCCAGTTTTCATTGTGAATGTTGTGTAACGCCCCGGGCCGGGTGCAAAATTCTGCGCTGCTCTGCACTGGCCTTCCCTGGGATGTAAATACGGGGCCTCCCCTCCACCTGCAGTGTTAACCACTCAGCTGCTGGAGGGCGTGAGGGCAGTGCTCCAGGGGGCTCCTGGGGAGACCCAGGATGAAAATAACACTCGGGGAGTTCTCAAAACTCATTGCCAGTCGAGTGGATTTTGAGTTTCCCAGACTTCAAACCTTTATGGGCACCTCATCATTCTCCCTGGAAACACTGTTGGATTCCAACTGCTGACCTTCGGATTAGCAGCTCAACACGCGTAGCCACCAGGGCTTCTCAGGGGCCTTAACGGGGGTGGTTTAATGCAGCTTAAAACCAGGAAGCCAAACTAACTTGCCATGGCGTCAGTTTTGACTCACAGCCACCCCTATAGGGCAGGGTATAACCGCTCCCGTGAGTTTCCATGATTGTACTTGAATTATTTATGGGAGTATTCGAATGCCTCATCTTTCTTCCGAGGAGCAGCTGGTTGGTTTTGCACAGCTGACCTTCCGGTGAGCAGGTCCATTCGTAATCACAAAGTCACCAGGACCCCTTAATGCAGCGTGGAAGACACAAAACCGGTAAAATGCCATTACCAGCGGAAAGGTTGGAGGTTCGAACCCACCCAGGGGTAGGTTGGGAGGCAGGCCTGGCGACCCACTTACAGCAGGCTCCCAGCCTTGACATCTCTGTGGAGCAGCTCAATTCTGCACACGTGGAGGCGACGTGGCAGAACTCACTCAGCCAAGTAGTAACGATCTAATCACCTGGCATCCAGCTTCACCCGTGGGTCAGTGCAGCCTGGTGTGTGGCTAACCAGACTAAGAAAGACTAGCAAGAAAGGACTGGTAATCTAGTTCTGAAAGCCCATGAGAACCCTAAACTCTCTGCAACGGAAGCAATGCTGATTTGTAACGATCCTATGGGACAGAGAAGAACTGCTCCCATGTATTTCTGAGGCTGTACGTCTTTATGGGAACAGAAAGCCTTATCTTTCTTCCCAGGCAGCAGCTGGGGGTTTTGAACTGCTGACTTTGTGGTTAGCGGCCCAACGCCTAGCCACCGGAGCCATGAATGGATCCACAGGGATCATGGGGACTACATTCATAAAGAAAGCACCCTGCCAAACAAAGAAGCAGGAGGTTGGTATAAAGACCAGAACCTTCATATACTGCTGGTGGGACGATAAAACCGTACAACCGTACAACCGCTGTGAAAAACGGTAGGGTGTTTCCTCAGACAATGGAGACTAGCACTATCCTATGACCCAGCAATCCCACTTCGCAGGATATGCCTGAAAGAAGTAAGAACCGAAGCGTGAGATGGGACATGCCCACCTGCGTTTATCGCAGGGCTGTACACAATAGCAAGGAGATGGGAACCTTCTCAGTGCCCATCCGCGCGAGAATGAGTGGGAAAAGAAATGTCGTAGGGCAACACAAGGGAATACGTCACCATTTTAATGAATAACCACGTGAAACACCTCGTGGCAGGGCAGCCCCAGAGGATGTTAGGCCGCTGTGAAGCTAGTCAATCACAAAAGGGCAAGCATTGTTTGGGGCCATTGTGAAGAAAGAGGAGGAGGAGGAGGAGAAAAGATTTCACACTACAAGAAATAGACTTTGATGCTTAAGGGTGGGGAGCAATAGACTAGAATCATGGGTTCCCCAACTTATTTGGCCTACCCGCTCCTTAAAAAAAAAAGTACTCTCCCCCCACCTTGCTGGAAATTAAAAACATTTGTACTATAGTTGTTAATCCATGCTACAGTGTAGGTATCTGTTTTTGCAGCACCCCCTGGACTGCTCCAGGAGCCCTGCTGACCAAGTGCATGGGGTTGCTAAGCACAAGGTCAGCAGTTCAAAACCAAGGGAGAAAGATGAGGCTTCCTACTCCTGTCAAGAGTTCTAGTCTCTGAAACTCACAGAGACAGTTCTACCTGCCCTGTAGGGTGGTCATGCATCTGATTCAGAATGAACCCAATGTAGTGTATGTTCCAGCAACCCCTAGGGGCGGCCTTGCCCACCTTGGGAAACACCAGGCTCGAGGGTAAACCGGTGTCAGCCAGGGTGAAGGGTGTGTTAGTCTCAGTAGACTAGAAAAACAAATCCAGGGAGACTTCTATGTGTATAAGAAAGAACTTTATATAGAGTAATTGTACATACAGACAACATCTCAGCCCAGTCCAGATCAAGTCCATAAGTCCAATATTAGCCCTTAGGTCCAATACCAGTCTATAGTCCTCTTCAGACTCACGCAGCACATGCAATGATGGCAAATGCAGAAAGCTCATAAGCCAGTCGGTGGAAGGTCTTGTGGATCCAGTGACGTTATAAGTGTCTTGGGACTGGCAGGGGTCTCCATATGGCTTCTCCATCTCCAAGGCTCTGAATGCCATTAGCCTGTCTCCATGTAGCTTGTCAACAAGAATGTCTCGCAAGACCCTGGGCCTCCACTCAAGTACTCCCTTAATGCAAGAATACTTTCTTCTATTAAATTGGCGTTCTATGATGCTCACCCTCCCGACACAACTGCTGAAGACAAAGTAGGTGAATAAGCAAATGTGGCGAAGAAAGCTGATGGTGCCCAGCTATCAAAAGAGATAGCGTCTGGGGTCTTAAAGGCTTGAAGGTAAACAAGTGGCCATCTAGCTCAGAAGCAACAAAGCCCACATGGAAAAAGCACACCAGCCTGTGTGATCACGAGGTGTGTCAAAGGGATCAGGCATAAGGCATCATCAGAACAAAAAAATCTTACCATAGTGAATGCAGGGGGAAGTGCAGAGTGGAGACCCAAAGCCCATTTGTCGGCCACTGGAGATCTCCTTGCAGAGGGGTCTAGGGGAGGAGATGAGTCAGTCAGGGTGCGATGTAGCACCGATGAAGAATACAGCTTTCCTCTAGTTCCTAAATGCTTCCTCCCCACTCCCCCCTCCCTCCGCATGACTATCATGATCCGAATTCTACCTTGCAAGTCTGGATAGACCAGAGGATGTACACTGGTGCAGACAGGAGCTGGAGGCACAAGGAATCCAGGGCAGATGATACCTTCAGGACCTGGGATGTGAAGGGCGATACTGGGAGGGTAGAGGGAGAGTGGGTTGGAAAGAGGGAACCGATTACAAGGATCTACATGTGACCTCCTCCCTGGGGTCGGACAAAAGAAAAGGGGGTGAAGGGAGACGTCAGACAGGGCAAGATATGACAAAATAGTAATTTATAAATTACCAAGGGCTCATGAGGGAGGGGGAAGCGGGAAGGGAGGGGGGAAAAAAGAGGACCTGATGCCAAGGGCTTAAGTGGAGAGCAAATGCTTTGAAAATGATGAGGGCAATGAATGTACAGATGTGCTTTACACAATTGATGTATGTATGGATTGTGATAAGAGTTGTATGAACCCCTAATAAAACATTTTTTTTAAAAAAAAGAATGTCTCACAAGGACTGAGCCTGTGTCCCACCTCCAGCGAGCTATTTATCTCCTTAGCGCCTCCTGATTGACAGGCTAAGCTCCACCCCTTGACTCTTAATCCTCTCAAATTGACAACAGATGATGTAACGACCACAAAGGGGAAGATCAAAGTCAAGAAGGAGGCGGGTGAAATCATGATGGAAACAGGGCGAGCCGCTGGGCAGTTGGATACATTGTGGAATAGGAACATGATAATCTGCTCTGTGAGCTCTCACCCAATTCACGAAAAGACGTTTAAGATAATATATATGTTTTTAAAGAATATAATCCAGCTTCCCATGACTTTGAAGAAGCCGTCTTTCAATTGCCCTAAGAGTTGGGTTGTAAATGACGTTTCAAAGGTTTCTGTGGCTTGAAGGATTGTAAAATAGAGGCCTATGAGGGCAGCAATAGTAAGCGCTTGAATCATTTGTTTACGATTCCTTTCATTAAACTCTGATGGGCTCAATGGATTGTAGCTCCAGAGGCTAATAAAACACAAGTGTCTGGTCAGGGGACTTTAAAGGACTGAGTGGGTGATCCCTGTGGGAGGTCAGCAGTTTGAAACCCCCATCCACTCCAAGGGAGAAAGTTGAGGCTTTCTGCTCCTGTCACGGTCGACACCCTTGGACACCCACAAGGGTGGTTCTTCTCTCTCCGGTAGGGTCAAAATGAGTCCGAATCAACTTCATGGAAGTTAATGTTTTGTTTTTGAAAGTTCAAAAGAACAATGAAATCCTTAAAAAAGAAAAGGCTTTGGGTTTGCATCAAGGAAGAACTAGGTGCTACACTCGGATATGTGTTCCCAGTTTTGTTTTGTCATTTCACCTCCCAAACCAAGCGCACTACCATTGAGTCTATGCCGATCCACAGTGACCCTATAGGACCGGGTAGAACTCCCCTGTAAAGACCTACAGCCCAGCAAGCCCTAAGGACCAGTTCTACTCTGTCCCGTAGGGTGACTGTGATGGAAGACGATGGGTTCTGCTACTTGCAAGATGGGAATTCTAGCACTGATTCACTTCTGCCCCCCGGTGTGGATGGACTGACGGCCAAATATTGAAACACCTCTTCTAAAATCAAATCCTGGCCATTGATTCATTCGGACACCCAGTGACCCTCTAGGACAGGTTAGAGCTGTCCCCGGGGGTTCCCGAAGCTGTTGGTCTTTACAGGAGCCGAAAGCTTCATCTCTCTCCCATAAAGCCCCTGCTCACCTTGCACAATGCGCACCCACCGTGCCTAATAGTATGGCCCAAAAGACCAACCCACTGCCAGGGACCCAATGCTGACTCACAGCGACCCCCTGTGGACTGAAAAAAGCATTGCTATAAAATCACAGACACCACGGAAGCTATTGATCTTCAACGTCTCCTTTATCTACACCATTCTTTAAGGCTCGCAGTTTGAAGCTCCCTGCAGTTCCGTGGTGAGGCTTTCTATTCTCACAAGAGTTCTAGACTCAGAAACCCACAGCCGTCGTGCTGCCCCTGCCCTATAGGGTCATTGTGAGTCGGAATCGACTCCCAGGCTGTGAGATTTTTGGTTTTGTCTTTTTGAGAATGTTTCCCTTAATAATCCTGGGCTCAGTCAGGGGGCAATAGAGCACTGATGAAATACACTACTTTCTTCTAGTTCTTTAAAGCTCCCCCCCCACCACTATCATGACCCCAATTCTACCTTACACATCTATCTGGCTAAAACAGAGCATGTACACAAGTACAGATAAGAGCTGGAAACACAGGGAATTCAGGACAGATAAACCTCTCAGGACCAATAATGGGAGTGGTGATACCAGGAGGGGAAGGGGAAGGTGGGGTAGAAAGAGGGATCTGATCACACTGATCTACCTATAACCCCCTCCCTGGGGGACGGACAACAGAAAAGTGGGTGAAGGGAGACATCAGTCAGTGTAAGACATGAAAAAAAAATCTATAAATTATCAAGGGTTTATGATGGAGGGAGGGGTGAGGGAGCGGGAAAATGAGGAGCCGATACCAAGGGCTCAACTAGAAAGAAAATGTTTTGCAAATGTCGGTGGCCGCAAATGTACAGATGTGCTTGACCCAATGGATGGATGGATGGATGGATGGATGGATGGATGGATGGATGGATGGATGGATGGATGGATGGATGGATTGTGATAAGGATAAGAGCTGTACGAGCCCCCCCAAAAATGATTTTTTTAAAAAATCCTAGCTTTTCGATGGACACCAAGTCAAAACCACAGAGCCAGCATCCTCGAGGACCTCAAAACGCATTCCCCTGAATTGCTCTTTGAGTTTGGGGAGCCAACAGAAGCCTGAAGGGACAAGATCAAGGCTGTAGGGTGAATGGTGTAAGGTTCTCAAATGGAATTCTGCTAGCACAGCCGTTGCTACTCCCGAAGAATGGCAGGTGCCTTGGTGCACTGAGGAAAGATCCCCCAGGGAAACTTCCCTGCGTTTTTCCTCGCCACACAGTTTTCCATTTTCTCCAGATGACTTCCCAAGTAGCCCCAGGGATCCTCCTGTGTCCCTTGAGAAAATCTGTCCAGAACCCTCCCCTTGGGAATTCCTCCCCCCCCGCCAAGAAAAGTCAGCCTAACCCTCTGAGCTGACTGGTTTGGCCCCAAAGAGCTCTGCAGATGTCATTCTTCGGACTGGACTGGTTTTGGTAGACACCTGAATGAGACGAAGGCAAGTGTATTCACGAGAGGACTTGTCTGTCGCCGTCCCACTGATCGCGGGCCATGTTTGGACATGGATTTTGTTTGCAATAAACCAGTGCATGCATGAACCGGGGCCTTGTCGCAGCATTTTGACGGGCCCTCATACAAGCGTCTAATGGGAACAGTGAAATCATCAAGCATGTGTAAATTGGATACCTAAAATTGAGGGGGGTGGTAAAGGCATGAGTGGTTGGTTTACAAACTTTCATAGGTGGGTGAACATATTCACAGGATTATAGGATTAAGGTGTAGGTGTTACTTGATTGCAATTGTGAAATTAAAGAATGATGTACAGGTGCCAAGTTGGCAAGGGGTGGATTGAGTTAAAGTTTATTGTCCCAACCTGGCCGATAAACACATGTGGGGTTAACTGAAGGGCAGAGGGATAAATGGCTTTGTGAGCCTCACCTTTCTAGTTCTCGGGTCTTTTGCTTTGTGATGGTCGGATCAGGGTGCAGCTGCTATAGCCAGTCCCCTGCTTCATCTGGCAAGGCTCACTTCCTGCAAGACATCCCCAGGGAGAAGCCTCATGGACCTACCCCAATGCAGCCCTGGGCGCTGGAGCAGCAGTGTGGAGACCCCTGCCAGTGCTGAGATGCTTACACATTCACTGATCCTCCTTTCCTTCTGCAGTTGGCATCATTGCATGTGTTTTGTGAGATGGAGGAGGACTTTGTGGATTGGTGTCGGACATATGGGTTAATGTTGGACTTGTGGGTTTGGGCAGCACTGAGTTTGGATATTTTCTTGATGTGCACTTACCCTTTCTATAAAACTCTCTCTTGTACATGAGTTTCTGTGGATTTGTTTCTCTAAAGTACCCAGACTAACACAATGTGAAATCTAGGATGAACTTGTGTTTATATCCAGTTGCGTTGAATGGAGTAGAGCTGCCCTCATGGGGCTCCCTAGACTGTCAACTTTAAGAACAGATCCGGAAATCTTGCTCCTGAGGAGCCTCTAGGTGGATTCGAACCATCAACCTTCCAGTTAGCAGTCACCCACTGACACTGAAACACCATCAAGGGGTCAAGCAAAATGGTGTCTTGTTCCCTGTCATAACTTAACTTGTTATTGTTGGGTGTGGAAAGTGGGTTTCTTGTGTCAACCAGGCTTTTGTGGGTGTGGGAATCAGACACAGGAAGAGAGTGTATGTGGATAAACTCTCAACATTCATATGTTAAGGTGGCTGGGAGGCCCGGAGTTCCAGTGGAGGGAAGCTTTACATTTGTGGGTTGGAGATACACCCCACTCACATTCTCCAACCCAAGTAAAAGCTCTTCCCCCTCAACGTCCCCCCATAATAATGCCGATTTTAAGGTGCTACTTGCAAGCACATGGCTGCTACTATATGCACTTGAAGGTCAACTGCTTGAAGGCTGTCTGCCTGAAGGTTGTCTACCTTCAAAAGCAATCAGACCATCTAATCCAAGTAGGGCCCACTCCTTCTGCTAAGGATCATAGATTGCTCCCCTGGAGAAGAGCTCAAAGACATCCAAGGTCAAGCCAACTCAGGGACGACTAAGGTTGGGCTACCATCTTGCTGCACACGCACCTTCCTGTCATATGTGCCTCTAGTGCTTCCCCTTCCTATTGCGTGTTCACCCCTAGCTCGCCCCCCTCCTGTTATGTACATCCCTGTAACACAACCCCTTCCTGTTACGTATGTGCTTAGTGTGGCTTGCATGCCCCAAGTTTTATAAGCTTGTGAGAGAATACATTATGTGCTCTCTCTGCTCAGACCTGGCTCCTGAAATTATGGCAGAGGTGAGCACCCCAAAACTTTTGTCCGTCTCTTATTTTCCTCCCCTTCCATTACTTGCTCATTCTGGTTCCAGTCAACATGAAAGAGGGGAGCCCTTGTGTGCTTTATCTTGTTTGATGTCTCTTTAATTTACCCCTCAATTGCACAACTCCCCCCTTTGGCCCATTCAGTTATTGGATGGAGGCTGGTCCCCCACACATAGGAATATGTGGGTGGAGTTTAATCAGGTCACGGCTTGATTGGAGGGTGACCAAGATAAATGCTTTCCAAGGCCAGCATCGGTCTCTCTTTCTCCCTGGTGGTAGGATCGGTGTGCTGCTGCTTGAGCTAATTCTTTGCCTCAATGGTGTGCTGCACTACCTGTGGGCTGAGCCAACCTGTGGATCATGTTGCCTTGCTGCATCCATAGAGCTTGAGGCTCCTTTGAGACCTGCTTTGCCACACTGTTGGTGGATCCTGTCGCCATAGAGACCCCATGGGGCCTGCTTCACTGTGTTTCCTTACTACTGACTGTTGATACCCCACCCTGCTGCCTGCTACCTGCAGGCCAACTCTGCCTTTCTTGTCTGAGGGCAGAATTTCTTCGCTGTCTGCTTCCTTGACCTTGGATGGGCCGTCCAAGGACCTTCAGTATATTAACTGTTCCACGAAAATGAGTTGAACTCAACCCTCTGTGCTGTTTTCTGGAATAATATCCCTTCTTGATATTTCTATATCTCTATCTATCTACCTATCTACCTATATATCATCATAAGTGTCCTGGTTTTGTTTCTCTAGAGAACCCTGCCTCGTACATGGGGTGTCCTTGAGTTAGTTCCAACCCACAGTGACCCTATGTATAACAGAGGGGAACTCTGCCCAGTCCTGTTCCACCCTCTTAATAGTTCTTTTGTTTGAGCCCATTGTTGCAACCACTGTGTCAATCCATCTCCTTGAGGGCCTTGCTCTTGTTTGGTGCTGTGTGAATCCAGGTTGACTAGAGAAATAAATCCAGAGACACTCATATGTGTATAAGAAAGATTTTATAGCAAAGAGTAATTGTATATGAAGAAAACATCCCCAGCCCAGTCAAGATCAAGTCAATAAGTTCGATATTAACCCATATGTCCCATACCAGTCTATAAATTCCTCTTCAGATCCACACAACATATGCAGTGATGCCAAATGCAGGAAGATGACAGGCCAGTGGATGGAAAGTCTTGTGGATCCAGTGGTGGCGGAAGCATCTCAGTGCTGGTGTGGGTCTCCTCGTGGCTAGTCTAGCTCCAGGGCTCTGGTTCCATCAGTGGAGCTCCATGTGGCTTGTCAACAGGAAGACAAGGCAGAGAGAGTATGTGTCCCACCTCCAGGGAGGAAGACCAAAGTTCCCAGAATCTTCAGGAGAAGGCCATGCCCACACAGAGGCATGATTGGCTATGACCTGATGAGCAGGCTAGACTCCACCCTTTCACTCAAATTGACAGGAGATGATGTCACTGCCGCAGGGGCCCCTCTACTTTATCAAGCATGATGTCTTTCCCCAGGGATGGGCTTCTCCTAATAATAAGTTCAAAAGATGACATCTCATTATCCTTGCTTCTTCTTCTTTTTTTTGGCGTCCCTGGGTGGGCACGAACCCCTTGCTTCTTTTTTTAAAGAAAAACATTTTATTAGGGACTCATACAACTCTTATCACAATCCATACATATACATACATCAATTGTATAAAGCACATCTGTACATTCTATGCCCTCATCATTTTCAAAGCATTTGCTCTCTACTTAAGCCCTTTGCATCAGGTCCTCTTTTTTCCCCTCCCTCCCTGCTCCCCCTCTCCCTCATGAGCCCTTGATAATTTATAAATTATTATTTTGTCATATCTTGCTCTATCCGGCATCTCCCCTCACCCCCGTTTCTGTTTTCCGTCCCCCAGGGAGGAGGTCACATGTAGATCCTTGTAATCGGTTCCCCCTTTCCAACCCACTCACCCTCTACTCTCCCAGTATCACCCCTCACACCCCTGGTCCTGAAGGTATCATCCACCCTGAATTCCCTGTGCCTCCAATTCCTATATGCACCAGTGTACATCCTCTGGTCTATCCAGACTTGCAAGGTAGAATTCGGATCATGGTAGCTGGGGGAGGGGCCATCCTTGCTTCTAAGGGGCATTCTGGCTGCCCTTCTCCCAAGACAGACTTGTTGGTTCTTTTGGCAGTCTACAGTACTTTCAAGAGTCTCCACCAGCAGAGCCGGAGCCTCGGAGTTAGGTAGAAGCAGCGCTATGCCCGCGGAAATCCCCGAGGCGGCCTCAGCGGAGGAGCAGAGGAAATGGAAGAGAAAGCAACTGGTCCGAAGAAAGCCGCAGAAGCAAAATTAAAAGAAGGTATCCTCATCTGAGACACAAGCCTGGAGGGTCCGATATTTTAAGGAACGGACTGCAGAAAGGGCAAACATAGTTTGCTTCTGGGGATGACAACATGGCTGAAGCAGAAATGAAAACAAGCAACTTCCTACTGCTGCCCCAGAGAAGACGGAGGTCACTGGTGACCACAGTCCCACTTCGCAGGCCCTTCCCCAGCGGAAGCCATTCCCTTGTTGTTCGCACGCTGGCTGGCTGGCTGATTAAACAGCTGAACTGCAAAAATAAAAAAAGATTCCCCACCAACATCCTCCTTCAACTGGACTGATTCTCCTTATTCACTGTCCAACTGCCACATGCCTACGAAGAGACTGACAATAGCGTGGCTTGCTTGGGTCGGGTGCCCCTTCGTCCTCAAAGTCACATCTCTGTCTTCCAACCCTTGAAACGGGTCTTGTGCAGCAGACGGACCCACTGGTGGTGGAGCAGGCAAGATAACTTCCCTGAGCCCTCATGGAAAGAAAACCAAGAGCAGGATTTTCTGGGCTAGACACTCCCCCCGCCCCCCCCCCGCCCCCATGTAATCACTATTCGTTCTCGAGCCGCTGGGAGAGATTAAACAGCCCAAATAATTTGTTTGATGCCAAGAGCAGCTCTTTGTGGAGATGAAGAGTGATCGGATGCCCCTCAGTGGGTTCCGAAGTTGCTGGTAACCTTTGATGGCTGCCTGGGTTCAATCCCACCAACTCAAGGGTCTCATTGTGAAACTCGTGAAAGCTGGTGTCCACCAGAAGGAAGGTCGCACCAACCATGTGTGTGGGTCATTGGCCTCTTTTTTTTCTTTTTAATCTTTTTATTGGGGATTTGTACAATTCTTATCACAATCCATATATACATCCATTGCGTTAAGCACACACACTTTATTTATTTCTTAAACATTTTATTAGGGGCTCATACAACTCTATCACAATCCATACATACACATACATCAATTGTATAAAGCACATCTGTACATTCTTTGCCCTAATCATTTTCAAAGCATTTGCTCTCCACTTAAGCCCTTTGCATCAGGTCCTCTTTTTTTCCCCCCTCCCTCATGAGCCCTTGATAATTTATAAATTATTATTTTGTCATATCTTGCCCTATCTGGCATCTCCCTTCACCCCCTTTTCTGTTGTTTGTCCCCCAGGGAGGAGGTCACATGTAGATCCCTGTAATCGGTTCCCCCTTTCCAAACCACTCACCCTCTACTCTCCCAGTATCGCCCCTCACCCACTGGTCCTGAAGGTATCATCCACCCTGGATTCCCTGTGCCTCCAGCTCCTATATGCACCAGTGTACATCCTCTGGTCTATCCAGACTTGCAAGGTAGAATTCGGATCATGGTAGTTGGGGGGGCATTGGCCTCTTTTGTGACCCATGACGACCTCACATATGACCCGGTAGAACGGTGCCTCAGTGGGGCTTCCCGGGCTAGTGTCTTTCTGCTACAACTTTCCTCATATTGTTGTCGCACATTGACCCAGCAAGACAGACACCAGTTCGATTGTTTCCCCCGTGTACCATGCAGCGGCCTTGGCTCCACGCCATTCCCACCTTCCTCTTCCCAGTTGAGTGGACTCCACCCCTCACCCCACTCCGCCAGACCCATAAGCTCCCTGCCCCTCCACCCCCACCCCCACTCCCACAGATTCCAATTGTACTATTGAACTTGCGGTCGTCAACCTCGATCCCTATAAGATCCAATCTCCAACCCCCAACAAGTTGATTCCAACCCACAGCGACCCTAGGTTGGGTTTCCAACGCTTTCTGCGTCTTCCCGGGAGCAGACGGTCTTATCTTTCTTTGTAGGAGTCACTGGTGGCTTTGAACCAATCGCTTGCCGCCCAGAGTCCAATGCGCACCCAACAGCATCCCCGGGGCTCCTCCTGAAAATCCAGAGAGATAGTTCTAGGTTTCCAGGGGTTGGAAACGAGCTCATGTCGGTTTCATCTGTCCCTGTCCTTCCTTTTTAACCACTCAGACCAGTGTTCAGATCAGATGGGTAAGGAAACGGGAGGGCTTCCTTCTGTTTTTAAAGGTATGGAAGCATAGATATCTCCCCCTTTCCGTTGTGGTGAATAACACATCCAAAGGAAAACTTATTAGACATAACTGTGTCGTCCATTGCTTCAGAACAGGGACAGGATCCCAGCAGCCTCTCCCCCCATGAAGATGGGAATTTCTTCTTTTTCTCTCCCACCTTCCCTTCCATCCCCTCCCCTTCCCTCTCCCATCCCCTCGGGCTTCAGCCTGGCCTCCAGAGTCTTTTTCTTTGGTGTGAAAAAACGCTTCCTTGTTTGTTTTTCCTAATCACGATGCCTTGAGATACTTATCTTTATGAGGCCGACTGACTCTGCTGAGCATAATGTCTTCCAAGTTTGATCCGTATTGCCAGGTGTTTGGCAGTCTCCTCGCTGGTTTGTCTTTTTCAGGGGTGCATCGTATTCCACTGTCTGCATGAACCAGAGTCTACTTGCTCCTCCCTCCATAGATGGGGTTTTCGGTTTGTGGTAAAGTGGATTATGCATTGGGCTGCTCACCACAAGGTCACCAGTTCAAAAGACACCAATGGCTCTGTGGGAGAAAGAGGAGGTTTTCTGCACCCCTTAAGAATGACAGTCCCGGGAACCCACCGGGGCAGTTCGACTCCATCCTAAAGGGTGATTGGTAGTCAGAATCTACTCGATGGCAGTGAGTTGGTTTTGTTTTGTTTGAGAGTTCTTTGGAGCGTCCGACTGCTCAAGGCATGCATCCGTTGGAGTCTCCAAGGTGACAGACGGCCAGGTCTGTGGGCTGGGCTCCAATCCCACCAGTTGAAAAATATTTTTAACACCCCTTTCCTTAGCCATATTCTGTGGAACATATGAAGGAACTGTACTATGTCCTTCTGGGCTGTCCTGCGCATACGGGGGAGGGGGGAAAGCGGAGGGCATGTCCATCCCACTGAGGAGAGCTGCTCAGCCCCTGCGTTGCCCCCAGATCACCCCAGACATTCCCAGCGTGTTCCGCTAGGCTGGGGCAGTGGCTCTGGGAACCCTCAGTGGGTTGGGTGGTGAAAAGCCGAGGTGGAGCTACAGACAGGAAGCCAGATCTGGCCCTCGGAGCCTCATAGACCCGCCCCCCACACTCCTCTTTGCTCCAGAGGCTGTGGAACATTTGATGCGTAGGAATTTCTCCTTGGCACGCCTGACCTAGCTGAATTCTTTGGGCAATTCTGCACTACTGCCATCCTCCTAGTTTAGCGGTTCTCCACCTTCCTCATGCCAGGGCCCTTTTATACAGTTCCTCATGTGGTGAAGACCCCCCCCCCAACCACAACATGATTTTCGT
Organism: Tenrec ecaudatus; assembly: GCF_050624435.1. Lineage (NCBI taxonomy): Eukaryota > Metazoa > Chordata > Mammalia > Afrosoricida > Tenrecidae > Tenrec > Tenrec ecaudatus. The sequence continues at coordinate 11,608,073 of NC_134547.1, forward strand.
TGCTGCTTCATCACTGTCATTTTGCTACTGTTATGAATCGGGTGACCCCAGTGAAAGGGTCGTTCGACCCCCAAAGGGGTCCCGACCCACAGGTTGAGAACCCTTGTCCTAGTTGGTAGTCCTGGGGACAGAAGTTAAAGGCAGCCCCCACACGCCACACCTCCTCCTGGTTCTGAGAAGACAGCTATGGATGACAGTGAAAGTCCCAAATCCATTAGCAGTATCCCCACGTGGATTTGTTATGGAGCTAGATTAGGGGGTTGTGCCTCTCATGCCTACAAAGACCAACTCCCCCCTCCCCTCATAAAGGAGGTTGGGAAGAACTCAGGCGACCAGTAGACACCTATGAAGACCCAAACTGGGCCTGCTCCAGATCAAACCACTACCACCAACCCACTGCCAAGTGGGAGGTAACACCTGGGTGGTCCAAACTAGGCCTGGGGCCCATGACATCACACAGGTGGGGTTAACAGCCAATGGGGATCAATCCATACCTTCAACCCCGCCTCTCCCAGCCAGAATAAAGGCAGGAAGCCCACTCTGGGACTTCCTCTTACTCTCTTCTCCCCTGCTCCTGGTCAACGGCAGGTGGGAGGGTGAGGGTCTCCCTCCCCCTTACACATTCACCCACCAGGCCTACTCTGGGCCACAGCCCCTCTTGACCTTCACTCTCTTGTGCCCCATGCTCTCTCCTGCCCCAGTTCTTTTGCCTTTTCTCCTTTGACCCTTTGGTCCCTGGGATCCCTGCCCCCCAGTTCAGCACGTGGGGGTGCACTGTCCCACAAGTTGCTCGTGTCCACTTGTGAGCCCTAGTGGGGCTTCCACGTGGCTCTGCACACTTCCCTGAAATAGCGTGTACTCTTTTGAGACGGTAAAACCTGAAACTTCTCCCGTCCTTCATGAATACCCACTTGAATGACAAACTGGGATTTGGTGTGAATTCTTTCTCCTGTCGGCTCTGGAAACCTTCAAGATTCAGCCTCTGCTGATTTCCTTCTGACCGTCAATCGGAGACGTGAACAGTCTTGCCCGCAGGCAGAGGGCATTGGAAAGAGATGGCCTCGCCCTCACCAGCCAGGGGTGGCAGGCTCCCTTAGAGGCTTGCCTGGGTGTGTCCTCGAGGGAGCAGAGTCGGGAATCATGCCCCTGCCTGCCTGGGTTGGAAGACCCTGGACGGATCTTGTGAATTCCTCCCATATCCTGTGTTCCAGTCACAATTCCACTGTCCCAACCTGTAACTGTGATGACGCATTGATCTCCACCCAACCATGATTTTGCGAGTTTCCTTTGCCCATCCATGCCCCCTTTACGACTCTGATGCCCCTTTGGATGCCATGATGATCTTCTGTGAATGGTCTCACTCACGCAGATGATGTGGCTTATCCTCTCTCAGACTTACTGTTCTCTGTACATTTGAGATGTGTGTGGGGGTCTCTTTTTGTACCCTAAAACAGTGAGGCCAGCACCCTCATGTCTCCCCCCACACCTTGGTGGCTGAGTACTGCCAACTCAATTACAACTCGTAGTGACAATCAGGGACAGTGTAGATCCACCTCACAGGCTCTTCTGGGCTGTCACCTCTTCAAGGGTAGAATGCCAGGACTTTTCTCCACTGGACCAGCTAGTTAGTATCAAATTGTCCACCCTTGGGTTGGCATTGGAGTGCTTAACCGTTGCGCCACGTCCCCTAGATTCAAAGAGGAGACACAGAGTCCAGGGTGGTTCCCAGCTGACACTGGGAGGAAGCAGCAGGAGCCCTGAGGTTTCAGCCTCAGCCTCTCTCTCTGCAACGCCTGTTTTTCCACCTGGGTTTTCCACAGCCAGCTCCTCATACCTGAAGCAAGGACCAGAGGGTGGTATCACCCCCTGGAGGGCACTGGGGTACTGCATCCTGGGGCTGTTTTCAATGACCAAAAGGGTGACTGAGTAGGTCATTTCCCCCCCCCCCCCCTTCTGGAAAAGGAGTGGTAGGTTACAGAACTTTGGGAACCTAGGGACTAGTCACTGGGCTGAGGCGGGAAAAAAATTACGACTGAGTTTCGGGTGGAATAATTTAATGTTTACTATTACCTGACACATACATTCTCAGCGGTACATGGATATGATTGGTAAACGTACACATATGGAGGGGCACAATCCCCAAACAGTACCCGCTCTCAGTTGCGCGAGCCAAACAGACAATGACATGCTGCCTTTCCTCGCTAAAGCGTTGGCTCCTCCAGCTCCAAAGCCCTTGGTGGGTACCATTGTAGTTGCTTGTCGGAGCTGCCAGTGGTTTTTGGCTCAGGGTTCTCCCACGGGACAGAGTAGGAGTGCCCCACTGCATTTTCTCTGCTTCCAGTGCCCCTAGAGCAGATTGCTTAACCTCTGTGCCACAAGGGCTCCTGCCCCCAAACTAGAGAACGGCCTCAAGTCAATTCTGTCCCATGGTGACCCCAAGTGTTTCGGAGTAGAAATGTACCCCAGGACATTCCTGGTGGCTTTTTTTGTGTAGGTTTCAGTGGCCTGAGGGTTTGGGTTTCAGCCCCTGCTCTGCCACTTCCTAAGCGATCTAATCCTGGCCGTGTGACTTCACAGTTCTGGCCTCGGTTTCCCCGGTCTGTAAAATGGGTAGAGTAGCAGCTCTCACCTCGGACGGGAGCGATCGAGCAGGCCATTCTCCCCGCTGCGCCCGCCCCGCCCCAGAGCACTGTGGAAGGAGCCTGTAAGCAGTCTGCGATCACGTAGGACGAGCTCGGGGTATTGGCCAACGCCCCTGCCCCTTCCATGTGGGGCAACCAGTGCGGATAACTGAAAGCAACGAGGTACTAAAGAGTTCATCAGGAGTGGGTTGGGTTTGTCACAGCTGTGCTTCGGAGGGGCTGCCTTCCTCGCCGAGGGAGGAAGAAAGGAGGTCGCGTGCCGCTTTCCACTGAAGGGAGGAGGGGCAAGCGGCCACGGCTGCCCCACGGGGGCTTGGAAGCCCCATGGGGGCTTGGACAGCAGATCCAAAGTTTCAAGAGTTCGCTGTGCAAACAGCAGCCCTGAGCTTCCAGTCCCCACAGGAGACGGGCAGAGACGCCCTCTAGTGGCCAAAACTGCCCCAGCCGCCAAGGGGCCCCACGGGCGTGGGTGCAAGGACAAGGGGGCCACTCACAGAACCTGCAGGACACTGAGGCCCTCACCCAGGCCTACAGAGCTAGTTCGTGACCGACATAGCCAGGGCTCCATCCCAGCTGGCCTGCACATGTGCAAATATTTCTTCCTGAACCCAGATGAAGAGCTCTGGGCATCTTTGGCGGAGACGTGCTGGGCCCTGCAGGGGCGGCTTGGCATCTTGGCTGTCCTCCAAATACCAGGGGCACCCCCAATGCCTAGGGTGACCCAGGGCGCACCCACACGTATCCACCGCCCACAGGTTGGTGCATTCATTTGAGCTCAGGCGTGGTTGGCCAGACCTCTCTGGGGTCACCCCTCGGATGGATTTCATTCTCGGTCAGTTTCACCCCAACCCTCTACCCCCTAGGCCCAATCAAACCAAGCATCCATACACCCCGAAAAAAGCCCCAAGGGAGTTTCCCGCGGCTGAATGAGCGCTCCCTGGCCCTCAGCCGCCCCCCGCCAGGCTCCGGAGGGCCGGGTTGGGGTACTCGGGGTTCTCGATGACCCCGGGCCCGAACTTGAGTTCTAGGAAGCGGCGGTAGTTGTTGGGGGCCTGGGCCACGAAGCCGGCGAAGGGCAGGGGCACCAGCGGCTGCAAGAAGTGCTCGGGGAACTCGACGTCCTGCCGGTGGTCCAGCCACGTGTCCTTGGTCATGACGCCGTTGCGGGGGTAGAAGGGCCACAGGTCCACGTGCAGGTGGTTGCTCTCGCTGTACTGCACGCGGAAGAAGTCCCCCTCCACCGCCTTCTCCCACACGAAGCCCCGCTCGTCCACCACCGAGCCCGCCTCGGCGCTGCGCAGCTGCTCGCAGTTGCCCACGTCTTCCAGGTAGATGCCCAGGTCCACGTCGTAGTCCCAGGGGATGATGTCGCCGTGGCGGGCGGCGCCCAGCAGCGAGCCGCCCTCCAGCCAGTAGCGCACGCCCGCCGCCTCCAGCACGCCCACCACGTAGTGGGCAGTCTCGCGCAGCGCGCGCAGGCAGCAGGGGGGCGTCCAGCGGTCCTCGTACAGGTAGGCCGGAGTGTCGCCCACCACCGTGCCGAAGCACCGCGCGCTCTCCTTGCTGCAGCCGAACCACTCGGCCCGCCCTCCAGTCCAGCTCACCAGGCGGATGCCCAGCGCCCGCAGCAGCGCCGCCCGCCGCGCGCGCCCCTCGCGCTCCGCCTTCCAGCGCGCGTGAGCTGTGGAGAGCGGCGGCTGGCGCGCGGCGGCGAAGGGCGGCTCCAGCAGGCGCAGCGCCCAGCCGCGCAGGGCCGTCTGCAGGAAGAGGCTGGTGCCCAGCGGCCGCGCCAGGGGCGCCGAGAGGTTGAAGAGGTCGCGCGCGCGCAGCAGCACCACGGCGTCCCCGTCCAGGGCGTCGCAGAGGGGCGCGTTGGGCGCCGGGCCGTAGCGGGCTGTCCACTCACGCAGGCTGACGTTCAAGGCCAGGCAGCGCGCGGGGTTGGCCGTGGCCACGGGCGCGGCCACCAGGCGGCTTCCTCCCGCGCGGAGCGCCTCCACCATGCGCTCCAGCTGGCCCGGGGCCTCGGCCCTGGCCCCATCAGGCACCAGGGCCACGAACTCAGTGGCCACGTAGGTCTCTGGGCGCGAGGCGGCGGCGGGCCGGTCCAGGGCGGGCTGAAGCAGCGCCAGGCGGACGTTGGGGAGGCGGGGCAGGGCCAGGGGCGGGTAGGGGAGGGTGTCCGCTGCCACCACCACTGGCTGGGTTGGGTCCTGGTGCAAGAAGGAATCTACCAGCTCTGGGACTGCATTGTCGAAGGCCTCAAATTCCCGCACTAGAATGGTAACCCGCGAACTGGTGGGGGACCCCCGGCGGGAGCCCCGCGCCCGGGCGCTCCTGGGCTGGTGTTGAAGCCAGGACACATACAAGAGGACCAGAAGGTTAAGGATGATGGCGGCCGCTAAGGCAGCCTGGCAGCGGGTGAGCCGCATGGGGCTGGCCTCAGGCCCTCTCTGGGGCTCCGGGCATCCTGGGTAGAGAGGAGAGAATGGGAGGGGGCTGAAGCTGGTTGCTGGAATTCAGAATCATCACACATTCGCTCCCACGCACGCGTGCGCGCACACACACACGCACGCGCCTTGCCTTCGCTCAGGCCCCTTCTCCATATTTGGTGTCAGTGATCACTTCCTCCAAGTACCCTCTGTGGTCCCTGAGGCTGGGTCATGGGTCCCTCTGGTCTTGTTCTGTCTCCTAGTTTCTCCTCCCCCAGCCCTTCACTCTGAATCATCCCGGGCTGGGGACAGCTCTGTGTCCCCCCCTACCCCCAATACAGGGTCCAGACACAGAGGGGTCCTGGGCACAGATGCAGGTATACAGTACACCCACTGCCATCAAGTCAGTTCTGACTCAGAACGAGCCCACAGGGACGAGTCGAACTGCTCTCGAGGGTTTCCAAAGGCTGCCGATCTTGGAAGAAACCTGAAAACCAAACTCACCGCCACGGAGTTGCTGCCGACTCACAGGGACGCTGTAGGACCGAGTAGAACTGCCCCCGTGGGTTTCTGAGGCTGTAAATCTTTACTGGAGCAGAAAGCTCCGTCTTTCTCTTGCAGGGCGCCAGGTGGTTTCAAACTCCTGACCTCCTGGTTAGCAGCCCAACTCATAACCTATGCTGGCAGGGGGCCTTGGAGGTAAATAAAAGCTCCCCTATCCCCCCAAAAATCACTTCTTTCTCCTCAGGAGCCCCGGGGAGAGGGGAGAAGGAGCAGGTTTCTGCTCCTGTGAGAGTTACAGCCGTGGAAACCCACAGGGGCCATTCTACCCGCTCCTGTAGGGTGACTATGGGTCAGAAGTGACCGGGTGGCACCGAGACTTTGTGAGCTTCCTCTCTACCTTGGTCAGCTCCACTTTTCCATTCTGTCTCCTTTTCATTCCAGTTCGCTTATAAACACCTCCTGTTCACACCTGCTCCAAGAAGCCAGCCCTGTCCTCCCTTCTGCCTTCCAGCCCCCTGGTTCCTCCCTGGACACCTCCTGGCCAAAGGGATGCTGTGCCCTTGGGCTTTAGCCACCATACCTATCCCTGGACCGAAGATCCCCAAATCCTCTATCATCAGGTCAGCTTTCCTCATGGTCAGCCAAAGGGCTTGAGTTTTTGCAAGAAAAGCCAGAGAGGGGGAAAAAACTCCAGTCTTTACTAATCAGCTCTAACCCAAGTTTTAAATGTTGGCAGCTAACTGGAAAAATAAGTAAATAAATAAAAATAACACGGAGGAGAAAGAAGAAAAAAAAATCACTATAATGGGAGAAACCTTAGAGTGCCCCCTCCCAGTTCAGGCTATCATCCCACGTGACCCCCAGAGGGCACTGTCCCACAGGCAAGGGGTGGGGCTCCCGAGTTCTGTGCACAGGCTGAGTATCCGCTCAAAGCACGAAACCAAATTCACAGCCATCGCGAGTGGATTCTGATTCCAACTCGACTCCTGGCCACCCTGGAGGACAGAGCTGAACTGCTCCTGTGGGTGCCCAAGTCTTTTATAAACTTTAAGGGAGCAGATGGTCTCCTCTCCCTCCAGCTCCTGTTTCCAAAGGAAGGCTTTTGTAAGTCTCTGCTCTTCCAGATGCATCAGAGACCCAGCCAATCACTGCATCTTTCTACTTTCTAAAATCCCTCTGGCTCCTCCTTCCTATGCCCACAGCCTGTAACCCTCACCCAGCCCCGAGCCCCTAACCCTACCCCCCACCCCCCTATGCCCCTCCTGGGTCCTGCCCCAGTCCTGTCTCCACATAGTCCCCTTCCTCATGGCAGCTAGACGGATCTTCCTAAAGCACAATCGGACCTGTCTCTTCCCTGCTCCGTGTCAGCCATAGCTCCCCAGTGCCCTGGGGAGGAAGTTTTAAGCATCTTCCCGCACCCTGCACAGCTAGCTCTGTGTGACCTGGCCCTTGGCGGTACCCTCCCCAAACTCCACCTCTCAGCCAGCCTAGACTTCTCATCCTCCAGCAGGTCTCGTGGCTCCAACTTCAAACCCCAAACCAAACGCAGTGCCATTGAGACGTTTGCCAACTCAGCGGCCCCATAAAACAGAGTCCAACGGCCCCTGTGGGATTCCAAGACTCAATCTTTACCAGAAGTAGAAAACCTTGTCTTTCTCCTGCGGAGCTGCTGGTGGTTTTGAACTGCTGGCCTTTCGGTTAGCAGCCTAGTGCACAGCCCACTAGGCCACCAGCATGTCATGTGCCTAGGCCTTTGCATAGTCTGTTCCCTCTGCCTGGAAGCAGCAGCGTCTCCTCCCTCGCCTCCTCTTAGCAACGACTTATGCTTCAGAACGTAGCTCCCTCCAGAAAGCCTTCCCTGACGCCCTGCCTCGCCCCCTCAGGGAAGTTACACTCTGGGGGTGGTCTGTCTCCCTTGAGGGACTGAGAGGCCTGGAAAGGCAGGACCAGGGTGGTCTCTGTCACTCTGTGTCCCCAGAGTGCAGTGAGACTGGACTTGGTTAAAAAATGATGGCGAGGTCATGGTTTCTGTGCATCTACGCAGGCTGGGAAAGCTCTGTTCCTGGGACCCCATCTCTGCCCGCGCTGCCTGGGGCCTAGGTCCTGCCCCTGCCCATCTCCTGCTTCCTTTCCCACCAGGGGTGGCGTCTGCCCCTGTCCCCATGCTGGTCCTGCTTGCCTGTCCTTGATCCCACACCACACGTAAGAACTGGAATGGCCCTTTCCGCATGATTTCCTCATCTTTACACCCAGCAGACATCAGCTGCAAACAGCTGCCGTCCGTCGGGTGAATTCCAACTCAAGGCGATGCACCTGTGTCAGAGTGACACTGCACCCTGTAGCTGGAGGGAGAGGAAGCCAAGGAAGACAGATCCAGAAGCTGAAGAGACCAATAACTTCTCCCAGAGTGGGCAGAGGCAAGTCCTCTCTTAGAGCCTGTGCCCGGAATTCAGTCCAGCCGCTCTGATTCTTCCTGAGGCTGGAACAGCGCTTCTTTCGGTCGCTCTAAGTCACAAGGGACTCGAAGCTGACTAGCAAGAATCACGGGTGAGAAAAATCCGTGTCTGTTCATCAAAGCCAACCCCTTGTGGTATTTCTGTGATCGGGACACTAGAGAACTCTGACCTGGTCAGGGAAGGAGACAGATAAAAATCAACTCAGGACAGGGGACCACAGGGGAGCAAAAAAGCAGGGGCTTGCTTTGGAAAAGGTGGTCAGGGAAGGAGCTGAGACCATCTTCCTCTCCCTGTTTCCCACAAAACACGGGAAGCAGACCCTGATTCACTTTGGGCCTGGGCTCTGATCTGGCTCAAGCCTCAGCTGCTCAACTGTGGAATGAGCATGTGGGGGCAGAGAAAGGGGGGAAGCAAAGGGCAGTTTCTCTGTGCCATGGACTGGGGCCATGGGGGAACTTCTTACCTTCTAGGCTGCAGGGCCCAGGGGCTCCTGGGAGGTGGTTCCAGCCCAGCGTGGTTGTACTGCTGTGGGAAGAACAAGAGAACCCTAAGTCAGCCAATTCTGTACCCCACAACCCAAGACCAAACCAGGGAGTTGATTTTGACCCCCTAGTGATCCCAAAGGACATGACAGAACTGTCCCGGTCGACTTTCCAAGCCTGTAATAGTTACAGAAGCAAATGGTCACCTCTCTCTTTCTCTCTCTCTCTCTCGGAACAGCTGGTAGATTTGAACTGAACAGCCAAGTGCTTAACCAGTGTGCCACCAGAGTTGCTTAGAATGGGGCATGGTTTCATCTTATCTATAGAAGTGGTACCCAGAGAATTGAGAATTCTTTCTCTGCTCCACCCCCTCCCCATGCCATGAGCTCAGGCACCACCTAGACCAGTGGATTCCCAACCTTCCTAATGCCTAGACCCTTGAATACAGTTCCTCATGTGGTGGTGACCCCCCCCCACCATAAATTATTTTTGTTGCTACTTCATCACTGTAATTTTGCTACTGTGATGAATTGGGCAACCCTGTGAAAGGGTCATTCCACCCCCAAGGAGTCCCAACCCACAGGTTGAGAACCGCTGACCTAGACAGGACAGGGGTAGGGTGGAGTTGGGGGGGGGGAGGACAGCATTTGTCATAGCAACCTGCAACTCCAATAAATGTGCCCAAAAAGGTGAAATGAGAAGGTATAGTACCTGTTACCATGACAACCCTGTCCCCAGACACCTTCCACCTCAAGAGACCATCCTAAAATGTCCCCTACCTTGGCAGGCCTGGTGACTTTAGGATCCCTGGGAAAGGGGGGTGGGACTGCCCCCATTTACCATAGCAACTAGGACTTGGCCCTGCTTGTTGCTAACCTTTGGGGGATGGTCCAGGCCCGGTAGCCATAACAACTGCTCCTCAGCAGAGCATCACTGCCTCTAAATAAAAAACACCTGGTCGGTTTGGCCTAGGGGCCTCCCACGGCAGGGAGAGGGGGCGATGGTTACCATGGCAATCCCATCTGAGGTGGTATGGGGGAGGGAGAGAAGCAAAGGTAGTCTCTCCCCAGGCCTTGGGTCCTTAGGAGCAGGTGTCAAGTGAGAGGGAGGTAGTTAGAGACAGAAGGACCACTGGGAACTCAGGTTACCTTAGCAACCTCCATCAGGTGTGGGGACTAGAGGTGAGGTATTGGGAGTCCAAAGCACAAAGGTGGAAAGGAGGAGGAGGAGAATGAGGTTGGCGAGGTGGGGAGGGGAAGGGGTGGGAGGGTGGCCTAGGCTGGGGAAGGGTTACCATGACAACCCACTGGGGCAAGAATTTGAGAAGATGAAGCAGCCCTTGCGGTCACCAAGATCGAAAGTGATGGTTGAGGGGAGGATTTGGGGCTGGAGAGGCAAAGCAGCTTTCGTATTGGGCGACGAGGGAAGGGGGGGGGGCGAAGGTGGCCCCTCCCCAAGGCTCCCTGCTCCGAAAGGGAAGCCTCACGCCTCGCCCGCCTGGGTCCCGCCGGCGGTCCTCGGGGCGCCGCTGCCGGACCCCCGCCCCTCCCTGCTCCCTCGCCTCGCGCACGCGCCTTCAGGGTCCAGCCCGGTGGGCGAGGCGCGCGCCCGCTGTGCCTCGCGCTCGGCGCGCGTCCCCGCCCCCGCCGGGCGCGCGCGGAGGTTGGCGCGGCCGCGCAGGCGCGCGAGGCACAGCGGGCGCGCGGGCCGGCCCCGGGGCCTCCATGATGGAGGAGCGAGCGGCCGCCGCGGTCGCCGCCGCCTCCTGCCGCCCGCTGGGCTCCGGCGCGGCTCCCGGCCCGACCGGAGCGGCCCCGGCCGCCGCCCCCGCCCCCGGGCCCGGCCCCGCAGGGAAGGGCGGCGGCGGCAGCCCCGGGCCCACGGCGGGGCCGGAGCCGCTGAGCCTGCCCGGGATCCTGCACTTCATCCAGCACGAGTGGGCGCGCTTCGAGGCCGAGAAGGCCCGCTGGGAGGCCGAGCGCGCCGAGCTGCAGGTGAGCGCCGCCCCGGGACCCCGGGACCCCGGCCCCGCCCGGCCCGGCCCGGCCTCGCCTCGCCTCACCCGCCGCCGCCGCCGCCGCCATCTTGGAGCAATGGCCGCCGGGACGGCCGGAGGGGGGGTGGCGGGAGGGGACGGCGACCGGCTCGCCGAGGGAGTCCGGGGACGCCCCGAGGGGGGTCCCCGGGGGGCCGGGGCTGGCTCGGGGTGGGTGTCGGGGAGCCCCGGTTGGGGCGCGGGGCCGGCCGGTAGGGGGAGTGGGGCGCCGGAGGGGAGGGGACCCGGGAGAACTCCGGGAAAGCCGGGGAGGGGAGTGTGAGGGGCCGAAGGGAGCCCACGGTGGTCCTGCGTGGAGGGGGCCAAAGGCTTGCAGGCGGCCGAGGGGACAGCCGAGGGACCCCCACCCCGCTCCTCAGGAGGTGAGGCCGGAGGGGCGCCAGGTGGGCGAGAGGGGGGGACTGGGGGACCCGCCGAGGGCGCAAGCGAGTGCTAGGGAGCCCCGGGCTGATGGTGGACGGAGCCTGGGATGGGGTTATGGTCGGAGTGAGGGTGGGCAGGTGGGACTGAAAGATGATTGTGTGAAGACTGGGGCCGGGGGTGTGTGAGAGAGGCCGATCCGGTCCGGGGGATCCTGGAGGCAGGTTGTGTACCTCTCCTGCAGGGAGCGGAAACTTTGGGGAGTCCCGGCTTGCAGGATTGCCGCGTGTGGGGAGGGGGACCCTCGGAGGGAGAGTGGACAGGGGACAGGATGCACCCATGGGAGACAGTGTGGGAGAGCGTCAGGGGCCGCTCGGGTTTGGGGGTGTGGAGGAGTGGGGGGGTGTCGGGTAGAGAAGCTGGAGCAGCGGGGGGCTCAGAAAGGAGGGGATCTTGGATGGGGGCGCCTGGGCAGGACCCTGGGGGAGAGGTGTTTGTGATGTGAAGTAGTTTGGAAGAGAGGTAGTATCTCCAGATGAGATGATGGGTGGAGGAAGCTGGTGGGGGTCTCGCTGGGCTTCATGACCTTGAGAAAGATGGGACCCTCAGCGAGGAGTGCCCCGAGGAGCCTGGGGATCAGAGATGGGTGAGTCTGAAGGGGTTCCGGGACAGCAGGCGGTGGCTGGGGGCGGGGCGCTTCCTGGTCCTGGGTGGTACACGTTGAGCTTCTCAGCCCCCCACCCCCTGCTTTTAAGAGCTCATCTTCCCCCTCAAGATGTGTGGTGTGGGGATCTCGCTGATGTGGAGACGACAATAAGTAACTGGTTCAGTTGTGTTCAGAGTGTGAATGAGGCAAGGCCCCTCCAAAGCCAAAGCCAGGGCTTCCAAGCGCATCCCACAAGCCTCCCACCCCTCCTGGGGATCCCAGCTGTGTAGGAGCTAGGCTCTGGCCAAACCAGGCCAGGGGAGAGGGGGGTCCTTCCCTAAGTGCCCCTCGCTTTCCTGTTCTGTTTCTCCGCTCCAAGCTCTCGCCCAGCTCACCTGCCTTGAGGTCCTCTCGACACCCCAGGAGGGAGCCAGGGCCTCCATCCTTACCACCCCTCACTCCCCCACCCCCCAGCAACACTGAGAAAACCAACACATCCACAGGTCCTGCTGTGCAGTCAACTCCGGACCGCCCGGTGGGGTTCCTGAGGCTGTGGTCTGCCTTTGTGGGAGCCAGTGGCCATCTCTCTCTCCCTCGGAGGGGCTGGTGGGTGCCAACCGCTGGCCTCTGGCTGGGCAGCTGAGCGGTTAACCACCACGCCAGCCAGACTCCTGCCACAGGGCTCTTCGTACCCGCAGGCGGAGCCCTGGTGGCCCAGTGGTTACGAGTGGGATTGTTAATCAGTGCAAGGTCAGCAGTTTGAAACCACCAGCCCTGAGGGAGAGAGATGGGCACTGGCAGGGGCAGCTCTGCCCTGTCCTCTAGAGTCACCGCGGGCGAGTTTGGCTTTTATGTGCCAGCCACTGGGTTAAACACTGCGTGGACATGCTGTCATTGTCAGTCCTTGCAATTGTCTAAGTAGGTGGTGCTTGGTGTGTCTCCCCGCCCCCCCCAATGGTTTTAAAACAAACAAACCAACTAGTCAGAAGAGGAAACAGACTTGAGGGTAAATAATTTATCCCGGATCACAGCCTGTGCGTGGCAGACTGGTCTTTGGACTGGCAAGCATGCTGCCAGGGCCTCTGCCACCCCGTGCTGATGACAAAAGCTAGCCCAGGGATGCCCGGTGGGCACCCCCAGAGTCTCCCCAGACAGCTGGGCATGAAGCCTGCTGCTCGCCTGCGCCCCCTACAGCTCCCACCTCAGCACCTTCTCCTCCTCTTCCGGGTCTGAATGAGTACAGCTGACACATTCTTGGTGAAAAGTCCATGAGCTTGGTGCTCTGTTTCCCCCAAGACATTTTGGGAGTCTCCTGGCATGTGTGACCCACCCCCCAGGGTGGCTCTCCTTGGTGTTTGAAGGAACCTGGGTGGGGGGAGCAGGAAGTGCCATGTCCCTCCTCACTTCCTCTGTTCATGTGTTTTCCTTTGTTCACCATGGCCATGGAGTCTGATGCCCGACCACCCCACCCCCTCTGCTGGGGTGGGAGGGTGTCACAGGGCTCTGAGGGGGCAGATAGATGTACATCTTTTTAGTCCCTGGAAGCAGACGGCCAGGCCTTTCTTGCGAGGTGCCTCCCAGTGGACTTCACCCGCCAGCCGGCCTTTTGGTGAGCAGTTGAGCTTGTCCCCGTTCGTTCTCACCACCCGGGGGCACCTTTTGTTCTGTTCCACACTTACATAAAAAGGGAAATAAAGGCAGGGCTGAGACTGGTGCCCCGTGTGGGTGAAGAGGGAGAATCCGCCTCAGACTGTCCTCTCTCTCCTGCCCCAGCGCTCTTTGTGCTGTTGGAAGTAGTTCGCTGGTGAGTGGGACCAGAGAGCCTGTAGCCTGGGGTTTTCCTGTCCCTTGCCGGTCAGCACAGAGTGAGTCCCCATCCTTCTTAATCATGACACAGCGCCCCATTGTATGTTGAGCCTGTGGCTGTTTGAATTTGACACCCCCCACTCTGCCCGGGCTGAACTCGTAAAAGGTCATTTTCAACTGTTTGCGCTCAGAACCGGCCACACTGGCCATTCTTAGGCACTCGGGGGACCATCTAGGACAGTGATTCCCAACCTTCCTAATGCCGCGACCCTTTCAGACAGTTCCTCATGTGGTTGTGACCCCCCCCCCCCAACCATAAGATTATTTTCGTTGCTACTTCATCACTGTCATTTTGCTATGGTGATGAACCGGGCGACCCTATGAAAGGGGTCGCCATCCACAGGTCAAGAACCACTGGTAGAAAGGTGGGTGGGCAAAGAGACGAGCGTGGCCGCCCGCTTTGGTAAATGTGCACAAGACCCCTTGGAAGCGTCGAAGAGGACCCATGGGGGCCTGACCCCGATCCCGGGTATTGTCAGTTGCCTCATGCCTATGAGAGCTGGCTGCCGGGCAAGGAAGACTTGCATTAGGGTGCTGGAGAGTCTTCCGAGGACCCCGGACCGCCCGAAGCACCCATAGATCCATCTCAGAAAGGAGTGCGGTCAGAGTGCTCCTTCAGGGCAGGATTGCCGAGACTTGGTCTCAGGAGAGACCAGTCCCTGGAGGAACACCTCATGGTTGGTGAAGCTGCGAGGAGGAGGAGGAGGAAGGCCCTTGGCATGATGGCTGGACACGGTGTCCGCCACAGTGGGCTCCAACAGGACAGTTGTAAGGACGGCACAGGGCCAGGCAGGGATGGGGTTAGGACAGTGGCCAATTTGAAGTTTAACTCTGTGCTTACCGTGTCGACAGGTGCTGCCAGAGGGGCCCCAAGTTTGGAACAGAGGCATTGTGGGTGTGGTCTGGCGATAGGAGCAGGGAGTACGAGAACTGTGGTTTCTGCCCTTCACAAACTTCCAGGGGGGGGGCTGCCTTATAAGAAAGTTCATGGGAGAATCCCGTTCTTCCACAGTCTTTTGGAGGCCTCACGGATACGTTTACCCTTGGCCACGCTCTCATTTGTGTGACACTGCTGGGAAGCGAAGCTCTCGAGGGATAGGAGGGACCCATGGAGGGGTCCTGAGAATGGAGCCTGAGAGTGTAGGGAGTGAGTGTGGCTGCAGGCCCTTCCTGCCCACTCAGCCTCCCAGGGAAGCACCCCACCAGGGGCCCCTGGAGCTTGGGGCGGAGGGGGAACCGAGATGTGGAGGTTTCTCAAGATCCCACTAGGTGCTGCCGGGCTGGGACAAAAGGCAGAGGAGAAATGACGGGGGGCTTCTAGGAGTACAGGGTCTCCATCATTCATTGCTGCCCCTCCACTGTACCCAGCAGGACGTCCTTTTCCAAGGACTGGTCTCTCCTGATACCATGTGCAGAATACATGAGAGGAAGTTTTGCCATGTGGTAGCTGTCTGTTATAAACTGAATGCCCCCCCCAAAAAATAATTCCCTGGTGGTGCAGTGGTGACGGACCAGTTGTGCTGTGGTCTGCGAGGTTGGCAGTTCAAGCCCACCTGCTGCTCAGTGAGAAAGAAGGGCTTTCTACTCCTGTAAACAGTTACAGTCTGGGCAGTTCCCGAGGGCAGTCCCACCCTGTCTTATAGGGTCGCTATGATTCAGCATCAACGCGGTGGCAGTGAGTTTGGGTTTTTTTGAATCCACCCAGTAGACTATTCCAGCCCACTTTGTTCAAGGCTGTGGCCTCTGCCGCCTCTGCCTGCAGATGAGGGCTCAGTGTTTGTGGAGGAAGGAAATTCACAGCCCAGCACGTGTCTCTCACACCTTCCTAGTTCACTGGACAGCCACTCGGAGCTTGCCTTGTTTCCTCTTAAGAGAATGCCAGGGAATCTCTCTGTTGGCGTGTGGATGGTCCCCGACTTGCAAAGGAGTTCCATCCCAAAGACGTGGCTTCCGTTGGTTCCTCCCTAAGTCAAACACTTCCCTTGCTTTCCCCAGCTTTTGCCATCACTGCCCTTTCTCATCCTTGCCTCTGCAAATCCAGTCCTTATTCGCCTTTGGGGGTTGGCACGGGCCCCTAATAACGAATGGCTGGCTGCGGCATTGCCCGTCTCGTAAGGTAAAGTAAATAAGTGAATAGCCCACGTTCTGCGAGTCGCCAGAATTCAAGTGCTTCGGAGTTACTGACTCTCTGTTTTGTAAAGGACCCTTCTCCAGAGGAATCGTGGGTTTAACCAGTTCTCCGGGTAGCTGGTTTCCTGGTTTGTCAGGGCGGCGAAGTGGGTTATACGTCTGCTACCAAGCCAGAAGTGGGTGGTTCCAGCCCCCAGGGGCTGCAGGGGAGAAAGAGGAGGCAGCCTGCTTCTGACGAGACTTACAGCTTCAGAGTCCCAGGGAGCAATCCTGCTGAGTCCTGTGATGGGGTTGGAAGAGGAGCCCTGGAATCATAGTGGTTATGCGAACCTCAAGGTCAGCAGTTTGAAACCCTCAGCCGCTCCATGGGAGGAAGACGAAGCTTTCTGTTTCATCAAGAGTTACCATCTCAGGGGCGGTTCTGTCCTGTCCTGTGGCGTCACCGCGAGTGGCATGGAGTGTGAGTTCTGAGGAGTTGTCATTGACAGGATGGCAGAGGGTGGGCCAGGGTGTCCTCTAGGAAAGCATTGTCACTCTAGGAGCCACCAGCAGTGTCCTGGGGCAGTGTGCCAGGGCCTCTGCCCCCCACTACTGCTAGTTACTGAGTCCTAAGAGACGAACCTGCAGTTTTGGGAGGGCTGTGGGGACAGGGCTGTGCTGGGCTCCAGGGACCCGGGCTGATGGTTCTGAGCCATGGGAGTCCCAGAGGAGGGACTCAGGGTAGGTGTGTCCCTGGACTGCGGCCTAACAGGTGTTGTGGGGAGTCGGGCTTTGAGGAGGAGCCCAAGCCAAGCCAAACTCTACTCACAGCGACCCTGTAGGGCAGAGGAGAAGAGCTCCTTAGGGGTTTTAAGATTGTTGGTCT
The DNA here is from genome assembly GCF_050624435.1 of Tenrec ecaudatus. Taxonomy (NCBI): domain Eukaryota; kingdom Metazoa; phylum Chordata; class Mammalia; order Afrosoricida; family Tenrecidae; genus Tenrec; species Tenrec ecaudatus. The sequence continues at coordinate 11,624,512 of NC_134547.1, forward strand.
TTATGGGAGCAGACAGCCTCAGCTTTCTTCTATAGAGCATCTGGTGGATTCGAACCTCCAGCCTTTTGATTAGTAACCCAGTGCTAACTGGCTCTGTCACTGGGACTCCATGGAGCGGATTCCAATTCATAGCCACCCTATCAAACTGTCAGTCTTCCCGGGAGCAGACAGCCTCATCTATCCCCATTGGAGGCACTGGTGGGTTTGAACCGCCAACTCCACAGTTCGTTAGCAGCTTGGCCTTTAACCCACGGAGCCACCAGAGCTCCTTTGGAGAAAAGAGACTAGAAAGGATGTCTGGGGTCCAAACTAGTGGCTTCGGAGAGCTGTGGAAGTTCTTGAGTGGGCATGTAGTATTTAAGGATGGGCCCCCCGAGAGGCAGCTGCCTGAGAGGGTGGGAAACCTGGAAGTTCCTAGCCTCCCCTGAGGGGAGGGGCTGGCATCGTTAACCTTTATTCTGGACTGAGGAGATGGAGTGCCCAGGGGGCTCCCAGCCACCCCATTTCCAAAGGGGGACCCTGTAGGCCCAAGGTTTTATGACCAGGACGGGGCTGAGGCGGGGTGGAGGGTGGGGGCTCTGGAAGCAAGGCCATCTGAATATGGCTAGGGACCAGCAGCCTGCCTCCAGGCTGGCTGACAGAAGCCTCCTGGCAGGTTGGCAAGAGCTAGGGCCACCACTCGCCCCGGCGGGTTGGTGGGAGAGCTTTGGCACTGGAGCCGAGCCACCCACGCCTGTCCCTGGGCTCCAGAAGTAACTTCCTACGCCTCCCGGAGACAGATGGCTGTGGTAGGGAAAGTGGGGTACAGGCTGCCTCCAGCAGACCGGGGGGCAGCACCTGCCTTGGAGGGAAAGTGGGAGTGAAGATGCAGCCTGTTGCTCCCTACCTGCTTCCCCTCCATCCTTGACCTGCACGCGTGCCCCTGCCCCCCTTCCCAAAGCCAGCAGGCTTTCATGGTGGGGGCTAGAAGCAGTCCCAGCACCGCCTGCACTCCTTGCTCCAGCTTGGTGGGGGCTGAGCGGGGCGCCCCAGCCCTCCTGCTCCCTCCTTTCTGTCCCCCTGCACATTCTCCCTCTCCCCGCAGGCTCAGGTGGCTTTTCTCCAGGGAGAGAGGAAAGGGCAAGAGAATCTAAAGACAGACCTGGTGCGGCGGATCAAGATGCTGGAATATGCGCTGAAGCAGGAGAGGTGAGGCCCAGCCTGAACATGGTCAGGAGGCCACCAGGCCAGGCTCCCCTCTGCGGGGACAGAGCTGGGGGCAAGTGTCCGCCCCATCATCCCAGGCCTCGGTGGCCTATAGGGGAGCCTGGTGCCCTGGGTGTCGCTGGGGTGGGGTCAGAAGCGACTCCAGCAGCTCTGCGTCCCAGCTCCCTGCCTGACTCGCCCTCCCATCAGGCAGCCTTCCCCAGATGCTGGCGGGCACAGGGCGTGAGGAGTGGATTCGGCAGGACACCTGGGGTTTGGGGTTCTTGAGGGGGGTTGACTCTGTGGTCTATTATTTGTTAATCATCTCTTCCCTTAGGGCCAAATATCATAAACTCAAGTTCGGGACAGACCTGAACCAGGGGGAGAAGAAACCAGATGTGACAGAACAAGGTACCTCGTACTCTCTGAGCTCCACCACCACCCCCTTTTTCCCTCCCCTGCCCCACCCCGTCTATCCCCTCCCCCAAAGTTGAATGCAGCATTCCCAAGGAGGCTGGGGTGGTGGCGGTGGGGGGTCTCCTTCCCAGTTCCCCCCCCCCCCCCCGAGGCTGAGTTATTCAGGGCCCCAAGGGGCTGGAGGTTGGGGAAGCAGCCAGGCTGGCAGGTGAGACAGGTGGGAGCGGGACACCGGGCAGGCCTGGGCTTCTCAGTCAGACCCTTCCTTCCTGCCCATCAGAGTCGAGTTTGAGGGTCACTGGCGGTGCTAGGTCAGGAAGCCAGCAGGATGGGCCGGTCCCTGAGAGCCGGAGCTCCATGGGAAGGGGAGGATTCTGTGTCTCGGTCAGAGTGAGGACCGATGCCTGCAGGGCAGGGGCAGGCTGTCGTCCTGTGTGACTTGGAAGCAGGGCAGAGGTAGCCGGTGGGGGGGGTGTCCTCAGTTGCTGGTCGACTAGACTAGTGGTGATTGTCATTATTTCATCCATCCATCCATCGGGGACGACGGCTGCCCCAGGGATGGCGATCTCTGTTCGCTGGTGTCGCCCTGGCAGCATGCCAGGCACAGATTAGATGCCGGGGAAGACTGCTGACTAAAACGGAGTGAAATGAATGGTCTAATTAAGTCTCACTCCGGTCCCAGGAGGTCGGTGCTGCGCTCAGGAGTGCGTGGAGGGGGAGCCTCCAAGCTCCTGCAGGGAAGGGCCAGAGCAGGAACTGTACCCAGGTCTGCCGCGCTTTGGGAACCAGACCAGTCTTTGCATTTTGGGGTGGGGGGTATTGGAGTATGACCAGTCAGGAGGCAAGAGGAAGGAATCTCAGAACAGAGTTGGGCAGGAGGGGGTCTGAGCCCTCCAGAAGTGAACCCCACAGGACCCTGAGTGCTATCTGGATTTGGGGGCGAGGGAGGGGGTGGGGCCTCCCATGACCAAGACAACCTGCTTCCTCCCCCGCCCCCTAGTCTCCAATGGCCCCGCGGACTCGGTCACGCTGGAGAACAGCCCACTGGTGTGGAAAGAGGGGCGGCAGCTTCTCCGACAGTGAGTGGGCAGGGGTGGGGGGGGAGTGGGGGTGCTGGGGGGCGTGTATGGCTCGGCAGGTAGACCTGGTGACACCACAGTCCTTCCTGTCCCCACTGGGAACCCCTGACCTGTCAGGATCCCAGCTGGGATGGCCTGGCCCCTTGCAGTTGGCCCCCTGCCTGGGGGTTCAAGACTAAAGCTCTGTGGGAGCAGATAGACTCTTCTTTCTCCTGGTCAGTGGCTGGGGGGTTAAACCGACAACCCCACGGTTTGCAGCCCGTCACTGTACCCCCTGCACCACCTGGGCTCCTCTGTTCCCCATGTGCAGTTGAGAGACTGGCAGTCTGTCCTGTGGGCAGCTCTAACGTCTAAGGCCAGGCCCTTGTGAGGTTCACGGAAGGCTGAGTGTTCAGCTCTACACTGTCAGGAGCAATGTTGACAAATACCAGGGCGCGGCGGGTGCGCCAGACTGGCCCATCAAAGCCTCTCGGAGTGCTCTCGCTGCCCTCTGACAGCAAAGCCGCTGTCCTAACCAGCAGCACTGACTGGGCAGCCGCCCAGGCCCCATGGTACAGTTTCCACACACTGGCCTGCTAACTCAAGGACAGTGGTTCAAATCCACCAGCCACGCAAATGGGAGCGAGTTGAAGCTTTCTCTTCCCACAGAGCAGCGGTTCTCAACCTTCCTAATGCTGCAACCCTTTCATACCTCATGTGGTGGTGACCCCCCGACCATAAAATTCTTTTCTTTTTTTTTTCATTTTCATTACTACTTCACAAGTGTAATTTTGCTACTATTATGAATTGGGTGACCATTCAGCCCCCAAAGCGGTCGCAACCCACAAGTTGAGTTACAGTCTCGGGAAGTCACAAGGGCATGTCTTCCCTGTCCTGTAAGGCCACTACAAGCCAGCGCTGACACTGTGGGTGGTCCTTCAGATCCCCACGAGGTGTAAGAAGAAACCAGCCTTCCCCTCTGGTCACAGGTTAAATAAATGGAGGGGCAGTGAGGGGGACAGGGTGTTAAGGGGCGAGGCCGAGGTCAGATCTTCGCAGTCCCAACTCCAGAGCCCAAACCTTGCCCAGGGTGCTACCCGCTGCCCTATTGGTGGGGAGGAAGGAAGCTCAGACGGACACAGCACCTCAGCAAGGTGGACAAGACAATGCAGTGTTAGCGGAGATGGCCAGGCGTCCTGAGGGACGAGGGCTTGGCCAGGGGTCCCAGGTGGGGGAACCTTTAAGGACCACTGTGGGCCTTTTCAAAGGTCCTTTGAAACTGGTCCTCATACTTTGATGCTTTCCCTCTTCCTGTCTAAAAAAATAAAATAAACTGTAGGTTGGTGTCAGTCAGCCTAATGTGCTTCATTGCAGAATTAGTGACTACTCAGGGGTAAGTGGTAAGTTCAGCAAGTCCCAGGGTTCTGGACGCCCTGCACAGACACCCCCACCAGCCAGAGCTAGCCCTCTAGTCCCAGGGACATCTGTCCCTAGTTGGAAAAGGTTGAACCAAGACCTGGGCCAAACCCAACCCACCACGACTGTGTGAGGCTGGGTTGATGAGAGAAACAAATTCAGAGACACCCATATGTGTGTAAGAAAGAGCTTTCAATAAACGAGCCATTGCATATTGAGAAAACAGCCCAGCCCAGTCCAGATCCAGCCCATAAGTCCGATATTAGTCCATAAGTTCCTGTTTAGACTCTCACAGCACATGCAGGGATGCCGAATGCAGGGCGATCTCAGGCCAGTGGGTAGGAGGTCTTGTGGATCCAGTGGCGCAGGTCTCCATGCGTCGCCTCCAGTTCTCAGAGTGGCTCCACAGCAGGAAAGGATAGGCAGAGAGACTGGGCCTGGCCTCCACATGAGGTCAGCAAGCTGCAACCTGATCGACAGGCTAAACTCCACCCCTTGCTCAAGTTGACAGGAGATGATGTCACTGCCACAAGGACCGACTGGATTCTGACTTGGGGCAACCCTGCAAAAGGTCTCTGAGCCGGGACACCTTCCTGGGAGCTGCCGGCCTTGTCTTTCTCCTGAAGAGCGAGTGGCTGGGTGGGCTTACACTTCCGACCTGTTAACAGCCCAGTGCCTGACCCACTGCGCCACCAGAGCTCCTGGCAACAAGCCCTTCCTCAGAAGCACCTTCACTGGTGCACGGGTGGCTGGGAAGTCAGGCAGGCATTGGGGAGCCTTGCTGGCTGCACGAATGCCAGGCTAAAGAGCACCTGTACATCTGGTCCAGGTTGCCTGCACCTGTACAGCCTGCAACCTACAGACTGACCTGCTTAGGGATGCGCCCAGAGGCTGCCTCATGCAAACCAGCCCACTGCCGTCACGTTCAGTGAGGCTCCTGTTGGCCCCACGGGACAAAAGCCTGTGGGATTTCTGAGTCCAATCTGGGCGCAGGCAGCCTCTCCTTTCTGTCCCTGGGCTTAGCTGGCTGGCACGTTCAAACCACTAATCTGTGGTTGGCAGCCAGGTCCTCAGCCCTCTGCGCCACCCAAACTCGCTGCCATCGAGGCGACCTGACAGGACAGTCGAGCGGCAGCCATGGGTTTCCAAGCCTCCGTCTTCACAGGCGCAGGCAGGCTCGCCGCTGGGCCACTGAACTGCTGATGGTTCTGCATTCCTGGCCTTTCGAGTCCCAGCCCAAGCCCAACTCGGGAACCCGCTACCCCACTAGGGCTTGCGCCACCCAGCTGCCTGTCAATTGCGATACTCCCTGCCATCCCATGGAGTCCACCTCATAGCAGCCCTCCAGGGCAGGATAGGGCTGCCCCTGCCGTGGGCTTGTTTCCGAGACTGTAACTCTTTACAGGGGTAGAAAGCCCCGGTGTTCTCCCGAACGGTGGCTGGTGGTTTTGAACCGCTGTCCTTGAAGTTAGCCGCGCAATGCTTAAACACTACACCACCAGACTCGAGCCCCTTTTAAGTCCCCAATCCCACTTTCCCCAGGTCACTGCTGTGAAGTGGAGCGCGTGACTCCACGGGCCTCTCAGAGGTGTGTGCAGCAAACTCGGGGCTGCGTGCTGACACAGACACGCACAGTGTGCAACTGCTAACCTAACCTGAGTCACACCAACCACATAACTCACAGTTTTATTCAGCCCTGGGTTCTGGCCCTCTGCTGGCATTCTGCCTTGTGCCCTCCCTAGCCGTCAGAATGCTCCCAGCAGGCGCTGCTTGCCCTGCAGAGCCTTCTCACACAACAGAGCGGCAGAGGCTGCCGGTCCGGCTGGGCCTGCTCTCCAGCCCTGTGTCCCTTCGGGGAGGGGTCCCCCCGAGGGGGCTGCCCTTGCCCTACCGTAGGCATTCTGACTCCAGCTGACTATGGCTCCCGCAGGTACCTGGAGGAGGTGGGCTACACGGACACCATCCTGGACATGCGGTCTAAGCGCGTCCGCTCGCTGCTGGGCCGCTCGCTGGAGCCCAACGGGGCCGTGGAACCCAGCGATGGGGGCCCCCGGGCCACGCCGGGCCCTGGGCCACTCAGCGGGGGCGAGTCTCTGCTGGTGCGGCAGATCGAGGAACAGATCAAGAGGTGAGCCTGTGGGCTGACTTGGCCTGGGGGGGTGGGGCGAGGACAACCGTGTGGGGGTCCCAGGGCTTGGTCTGAGCAACTGGGAGCGGCTCTTACTGAGTGTGGGATCTCAAGAGGCTTAGGAGGAGTGGGGCCTGTTTGACATCTGCGTGGAGATGCCGCAGGAGGCTTGGCGTCAGACCAGGTCACAACCTCTGCACCTCGAGTTCAGCTGCTGCGGCTCGGACCCAGACTCCGAGGGAGAGGGATGCTGTCACTGTGAAGAGACCCAGCGGGTGGGGGAGGATTTCAGAGAAAAGTCGGAGAGGCACAGCCTGCAGCTTGCTCTTACAGAGCCCTGTGCCTGACCCCCAGCGCCCCCAGGATGCCTGACCTGGAGGAGGGAGCGCTGCGGCTGAGTGGCACTGCCCGCCCTCCCCAGCGGGAGCCGTGAGCCAGGTGTTTGACAGAACTCCTCGAGTCTGCCGCCCCATGGCAGAGAGGGACCTTTTAACTAACTTCGAAAGTGTGACCCAAGTGATCCCGCCCCTCAGCTAAAGCCTGTCAGCGAGTCCAGCAGAGACCAGTCCCTCGTTCCCACCAGCCACACACTGGTGCCAATTGTGGTCACAGTTTTCCTGGCTGGGCACCGTGGGGCAGTCAGAGGGGCCAGGGCTCGTTCCTCGGAACTTCAGGCCCAGCCTGAAGGGGTCAGATGAGGGGGCTGTCCAAGGACAGGCCCCGCCTCTTCCCATCTGGGCTGTGTCACCTGGCTGCACCGACACCTTTGCCCCCTGTTGCTGCAGGAATGCGGCCGGCAAGGACGGCAAGGCCCGCCTGGGGGCCTCAGTGCTGGAGCAGGTCCCCTTCCTGCAGCGCTGCGAGGACGATGACAGCGATGAGGACGACGAGCTGGACAGTGTGCAGCACAAGAAGCAGCGTGTGAAGGTGGGCAGCCGGCAGCGCAGGGCTCCAGAACCACCCAAATAGGACAGGACAGAACTGGCCCTGCGGGTTTCTGAGACCATAGCTCTTTATGGGAGTAGAAAGCCTCATCTTTCTCCCTCGGAGCGGCTGGTGGTTTCGAACTGCCATCCGTGTGGTTAGCAGCCCAACACGAAACCATTACACCACCTTTCCCTACTGGAAGGGATGAATGTCATTGTTTTCCCCAGCCTCAAAGTGGTCGCAGCTCCTTGCCATGGCTGTGACCCCATGGGGTTTCAAACTGGGGGACCTTTCAGAGGCAGATGGTCTGCTCTGCCTGCCCAGGTTCCCCCAGGGGGTTTGAACTTCCCACTTCTTGGCTTAGTTGAGCACTTAACTGTTTGCATTATCCAGGAATTTCGTTCTAAAAGTAACACATACTTTTTATGTAGAAACCCCACTCACCCACCCTTTCTCCTCCCCTCCCTCCCAGAATAGTAAGGCTTAGAGACCCACAAATCTTCCTGGCCCCAGTGCTGCCCCTGGGTATAAGAACTAGCCCAGAATGTGGGACCTGAGGCAAGTGGCCTCCGCTGGGCCAGTGTCTGCTCGTCCTCACCTGGGCTGTGGCCTTCACAGCTCCAGTAATAACAGAGCCGCGAGTCTGCTGTGTGTTGCTCTGTGGAGCTCCCTGTGAGAGTGGGAACTGAGGGGAGCCTGACGCCACCCCACTCCTGGAGGGCGGGGGTGGGTGATGGGGGGGGCAGTCTTACCGCTCCTCCGTCAACTGTTTTCCTGGGGAATATTTGTGACTTCCTTTTCCGCCGGGTTTGCGCGCTCCAGTTTTTGGCTTTCATGGGTTTTGCTGTCGCGCTGTCATCATAAGCCTGGGCTGCAGGAGCCCCTGTGGGTGGTGGGTAAGCGAAGGGCATTAAAGCCCGCCAGCTCCTCCGCAGGAGAATATGGAGGTGCTTCAGCCTCTGGGACCCTAGCACAGTTCTGCCCGGCCCTGTAGGTGCCCTGGAGGTCGGAATTGCCTTGATGGAGACTGGTTTGGCTGCTTTTAAAATTTTTGTTCTTTCTCGTTTTTATGGTACACATGCATGGGCTCACTTACACACACACACACCACCACCACCACCCCTCATTTACACACACACACACCACGACCACCACCACCACCCCTTCACTGGCTCTTCTTCCTGAGGGGTCTGTGCTAAGGAGAAGGGGGCTGGAGGAGGCCTGGGAGTCTGAAGGGAGGGACAGATGTCCAGCCCCACTCCTGCACCAGTCCTCAAGGATGTCCTTAAACTTAAAACTTCACGCTTCCGACTCAGAGCAGCCCCGTAGGACAGAGTAGAACTGCCCCTGAGGCTCTCCACGACTGGGCAGCCTGCCGCATCTCCCTACCAGGCTGGAACCACTGCCCTATGCACAGCCTGCCACGCTTCCAGGGCTCCTTCCAACCCCTGCCGCAGTCCATTGGGATTCACCTTGACCCTGTAGGACAAGGGAGGGCTGCCTCTGTGGGTTTACAGACTGTAACTCTTTACAGGAGTATAAAGCTGAACTGCTCGTCGTGCAGTAGCAGCCATAGACGCAACCATGATACCCCAGGGCCCCTTAAGGCACCCTACGAGACCCACCAATGCAAAGCCCACGTCTGGGGCCTTAATAGGCCCCGCCCCCAGGAGGAGAGCACTTCCACAGGCCCCCAGCAGGGGGAGCGCCTCAGCCGCCTGTGGGGCTGCATGGGTTAGCAGTGGGAGGCTGAGGCCCTCGTCTGGCTACTTTGGTTTATCTGTCTCAGGGCCCCAGGAGGGCTTGCCCTCTAACCAGCCCTTCTCTGCGCAGCTCCCCTCCAAGGCCCTGCCCGAGATGGAGGACGAGGACGAAGAGGATGACTCGGAGGACGCCATCAACGAGTTTGACTTCCTAGGCTCTGGGGAGGATGGGGAAGGGTCCCCAGACCCCCGGCGTTGTACCGGAGACGGGAACCACCACGAACTGGGTGAGTCTGGCGTTGCCAGTCTGTCTCCTGTGCGGGGTGGGGGGGCAGACCCAGGCTCCACCCCCTCCACCCGCTGCACCCCCAGCTGCTTCCTGCCCAGGGCCTCTGCACCGGACGGATACGCTTCCTGAGAGGAGAGCTGCTGGCAGAGCGGGAGGCCCCTACCCCTTCCCTGGAAAATCCCGGGCCTGGGGACCCTGCCCCCACGACTGCTTGTCCGGTCCTTTGTGGCTCCAGGGAGGGAACGGATGAGGACTCCACAGGGCCCGGCTGCCTGTCTTCCTCCCTGCCCTCCTGGGGTGGTGGGGGGCTGGGCGTGCTGCCCCCACCAGGCCCAGTGCACCCTGGGTCGCAGGCAAGGCCGATGGCTGGCAGGGAGGGTGGAGATGCCCTGGCCTGGGGGGGTAGGAAATGGGTGGGTGACACCGATCTTGTACCTCTTCCCCTCCAGAGAGCCGTCGAGTCAAACTCCAGGGCATTTTAGCAGACCTTCGAGATGTGGACGGCCTCCCTCTCAAAGTGACTGGCCCGCCCCCTGGCACCCCCCAGCCCCGACCCCATGAAGGTAAGCCATGCTGCTCCCGCCGCCCCTGGGGGGTCCCCACCTGAGGGGGGCTGCAGTGCTGAGGGGGAGGGGTCTGAGTCCTCGGGGCGGAGGCCCTGCCTCTGCCCTGCTCGCAGCCTCCCTGTCCCAGAAGCCTGTCTGTTCGTCTCTTTTGGCCTGCCCTGCCCTGTCCATCTGCCTGCCTCTTTCATTCCAGCTGTCTGCTTGCCCTTATCCTCTCTCCCCCTTCCTTTCTCACTCCTCTCCTCCCCCTCCCCTGCGCCTGCCCTCCCCTCCCCCCACCAGGTTCCTTTGGCTTCTCCTCAGACGTGTTCATCATGGACACCATCGGGGGCGGGGAGGTGAGCCTGGGGGACTTGGCAGATCTCACCGTCACCAACGACAATGACCTCAGCTGTGACGTAAGTTCCCAGGGTGCCCCCACTCCATCGAGACTGGCGCTGACCCTCCTGCCTGAGTGTCAAGGGTCCCTCCCACTGCCTGGGAGTCCCAGCTTCCTGAACCCCCCTTGGACCAGCGGTTGGGGCCTCTGTCACGCCATTGGGCTCCACCCTCCTGACAAGTCCCCCTCACCCTGTGGGGGTGGGCCAAGGAGCAAAGGGCCAGGGGTGAGAGCCCCCTGTGGGGAACAGCCTGTGGAGGAAATGGGGCTCGTCAGCAGGGACACGTGGCATATGGGTTCAGGAAGGCAGCACACCAGACGTGTGAATTGGACTGATGGTGCCGACAGGCTGGGACCGGGTGTCCCATGGCCAGCATTCTGAGCCCAGGGCCTGGGACTAGCAAGTGAGTGTTTTCCTGAGAGTCCCACCACCTGGGACTTTATCCTGGGCCCTCACAGGGAGTTCTGCGGGGTGTGAACAAAAGGCCAGGAAGCAGAGCAGCACAGGAATGTGAGCAGGGGGTGTGGGCTCCCCAAGAAATCCCACTGCGCTCGGCAGGTGGTTGGGGAACATCACACACTACTCAAGGCCCCCTCCCTGCTGTATTAACTATGGTGATGGGCGAGGAGGGCCTGGACATGTGCAGGAGCAAGGAGGCCCAGGCGGGGGCAAATCCCTCCTCAGGACAGCTGAGGAACTTGCCCTTGCATTTGACTCAAGACAGCCACCCTGCTCAGTGAGCACCCGTGCCATCTGTGGGACCTGGAGACTCTCCCTAACTGCCCCACACCACCCACACAGGCACACCCCCTGGGACCTATTCTGGGTGTCCACTCTTCCTATCAGCTTCCTGGGGAGTCATCCCCACATTGTATCATTCCTCCTCCCTCCCCTCCCTGCAGACTAGGTCCACGGCTGTGCAGCCCCCACCACACAACCATAAGACAGTTTTGCCATCACCCTACCGAGGAACTCACCCACCTGTCACTTCTGGGCAGTGTCCCATCTCCAGGGACCCTAGGGAGAGCATCAGTCTGTTATGAGAGCGGCTTGCCACATCTTTCTCCTGCCGAACAGCTCGTGTGTTTGAACCACCGACCTTGTGGTTAGCAGCCCAGCCCCTCCCTAACCCACAGTGCCACCAGGGCCACTTAGCATGTCTCCCCCCACCCTACTACAATCCACCTGCATTGTGGCACATCCTGGCAGACCTCCCTGATCACCCTTCACAGGTAATGACATTTTTTATAAGCTTGAAAGCCAGTGGCAGTCCCGCCCCAAAGCACATCTACACCATCTTTCCAACAGCGCAAACTCACTTCCTGTCTCTGTGCTCACACAGGGAGCCCTCCCAGTAGTTCACACTGGTCTGTCCCTCTGTTGTACGATTTGTGACTTAATGGGCTGAGGTCCTGACTCCCCACACCCCAATACCTGGTAGTGAGCACCTTTCAGCAATCGCTGTCTAAGAAGCCCTGGCAGCGCTGTTGGCTGAGCTCCAGGCTGCTGAGCATGGTTCAAAACCACCAGCTGCTCCCCAGGAAACAGATGAGGCTTTCTGTTCACCCCAGAAACTATTCAGTCACTGTGAGTCAGGACAGATGCGGTGAAAGACAGTAGGCTTGGTGTGCAGAGTGGGTGTCCTGTGGCATCTCATCCTGGTTTAGCTTTCCATCTCCTTCGTGGCTAATAAGGGGAGGGAGCCCTGGTGGCCTCATGGGCAGTTCAAACCCACCAACAGGTCCTTAGCGGACTCTGTCTGGTCCCACAAAGAGTCACAATTTTGGGAACCCAGGAGTCGGAGGCTGCTCAGTGGCAGTGGGTTTGGTTTGGTTTTTGGAGTGACGCACAATGGAGCCTGAAAGCACCCACTGCTAATGGAGGGGCTAGCGGTTCAGGCCCACCAGCCGCTCTCTGTCACCCTTGAGCTCGTTCCCTCAAGATGACAGCCTTGGAAGCCCTGGGCAGTTCTGCTCTGTCCTGTGGGTCGCCGTGAGTCCGAACCCGCTGGCCTTGTAGACCTGTACAGCACCGGGCTGCCTGGGCCTGTCCTACTCTGCTGGCTATGCCCCCGTGCCCCTTCAGCCCCCAGCACAGAGCCTGGTGGCAAAGAATGCAGGGGTAGGCGGCTGCCGGGGAGGCCCTGTGACCCCAGGGGCACCGAGGGGCCCTTGGCTGCAGGGTGGGTGAGGAAGCCCTGAGGTGGCCCTTCCCTTCCAGGCAGCAGCCAGGGGCCGTGTGGGTGTGGCCTTGGGGACAGCAGGAGCCCTTGACTTTGAGGTGGGCGAGGAGGCCTTTCCAAACTGAGTGGCTGCAGGGGAGGCCATGTGGCCTCCGGGAGGTATGCCCCCTCCCCCCACCTAGCGGGTGGGCGAGGAGGTCCTGAGGTGTCCCTCCCCGCCCCCCACAGCTGTCCGACAGCAAAGACGCCTTCAAGAAGACGTGGAACCCCAGGTTCACGCTGCGCTCCCACTACGACGGCATCCGTGCGCTGGCTTTCCACCACAGCCAGGCCGCCCTGCTCACCGCCTCCGAGGATGGCACGCTCAAGCTCTGGAACCTGCAGAAGGCTGGCACAGCCAAGAAGTGAGGGCAGGGGGGAGCAGGGAACGAAGGGGCAGGGGGGAGGGCGGGCACGCCTGGGCCCAGGGCTGGGCCAGGGGGTCTTACCTCCTCCCGCCCCTTGATTTCCCCATAGGAACGCCGCGCTTGACGTCGAGCCCATCCATGCCTTCCGAGCTCACAGGTAGGGGAGGGCCCCCACCCTGACTTACCTCCTCAAGCTCCTAAAGGTTTGGGTGACCCTGGTGCGAGGCTGCCCTGCAGGGGAGGAAGTGAAGGCTGGTGGGGGCAGCCCCGGTGCGGAGTTCCCTCTGCCCCCCCACCCCAACCCCCGGAGAAACCGAGAGTGGAGAACTGGAAGGCTCCAAGGAACCAGGGGTGCGCTGAGCTTATTTTTACCACCATCCCCGTCCCTGTCCGCACCTCCAGGGGCCCCGTGCTGGCGGTGGCCATGGGCAACAACAGCGAGCACTGCTACAGCGGCGGGGCGGACGCCCGCATCCACAGCTGGAAGATTCCAGACCTCAACATGGACCCATACGATGGTTACGGTGAGGCTGCCCTGCTCTCTGTGCTAGGCAGTGACTGAGGGCATGTCTCGGGGAGGGCAAGACCAGTGGCCTCCGTCAGGGCCAGCCGGCTCTGTTGGGAGTGGGTCAGGCAGCAGCAGCAGAGGAGGGAGGCGAGCCGTGAGCTGAGTCGGGCAGGCCCAGGGGGTGGCATCTTGTCCTGGGTTGATGACTAGGAGTGACCGGCTGGTCCAAGGTCTATCCCCGCCACACAGGCTTGCCCCATTTTCCAGAGGTGTGTGTTGGGGGGCTGTCTTGCCCTGTGAGAGTGAGGGCCTGAGGGCCAAGAGCCACCTTTGTGGACTGGAGGGTCAGGGGGCAGTGGCACCTGTGAATGAGCCCCCCAGGTTGGACGGACTCACCTGGTCTCTGAGGGGACCTTGGATGCTGTGAGGAGAGGCTGCGTGACCCCAGGCCACCCTCTAATGACTCTCTTAGTCTTAAAATTGATGCCCAGCACCCGCTAGAGGTGGGGGATGGGGGCAGGGGGCAGAGACCTGCCTGCCAGCGCTTCCATGCTGGGTGTCGTGGGCCCTGGATGCTTGTTGAACACACTGGTGGTCAGATTGGCTGCCCGAGGGGGTAAGGGAGGGCGTCTGTAGGGATGAGGGGCGATGACTCCAGCCAGTCTGGCCTGCAGACCTGACCCGCCCGTTTCCTCCCTGCGCCCGGGCCAGACCCCAGTGTGCTGAGCCATGTCCTGGAGGGCCACGGGGACGCCGTCTGGGGCTTGGCCTTCAGCCCCTCCTCCCAGCGTCTGGCCTCCTGCTCAGCTGACGGCACCGTGCGCATCTGGGACCCCAGTAGCAGCAGCCCCACCTGCCTCCGAACCTTCCCCGCCGCTGCTGGTAAGAGCAGCAGGGCCTGTCCCCTGGGGGAGGGGGGCCTTGGTGAGGCTCCTCAGACAGCCTTCTCTCCTTCTGCCCCAGAGCACGGCGTCCCCACCTCAGTGGCCTTTGCCAGCTCCGACCCTGCCCACGGTGTGGCTGCCTTCCGCTCAGGTGACACGGTCCTGTACGACCTGGAGGCCGGCAGCGCCCTCCTCACGCTGGAGTCTCGGGGGAGCAGCGGTAAGGGGCTGCTGGACCCGGGCTGGGGCCACAGGGCCCCGTCACATCCCCTCACCTAGTTCCTGCAGGGGCTTTGACGGGCTCCCATCCCTCCTCGGGGGCTCTGTGCCTGGGCTGCCTGCTTCAGTCGTGTACGGAGCAGGGCGAGGGCCTCACGTGATCCATGCCTGTTACAGAGGCAACGCTAATGCCCAGTGAGGCCTGGGGGACTGTCTCTTTTCTGGCCTCTCTGCCCTGAACTCCCTGACCTTCCCCAAAGCGTCCCTCCCTCTGTCGCCTTCTCCATGCAGGCCCAACCCAGATCAACCAGGTGGTGAGCCACCCCAGCCAGCCCATCACCATCACCGCCCACGATGACAGAGGCATCCGTTTCCTGGACAATCGGACAGGTGAAGGCTCTGCCCTGTCCCCCCTTAGGGGGCTCCCTCTTAGCACCTCCAGTGCCCCTCACCCTCCCTGTCTCCCCTCAAGGCTCAGTAAGCTGGGGTAGGGATGGGGGGCATCTCAGCACCTCCTTAAGCCCCCCGCCCTCCCTGCTTCCTCCCTCAGGGAAGTCCGTGCACTCCATGGTGGCTCACCTGGATGCCGTCACCTGCCTAGCTGTGGACCCCAATGGCGTGTTCCTGATGTCAGGAAGTAAGTTGGGCATCCCCAGTCCCACTTGTGCCTGCTGGGTCCCCTAGCCCAGACATTGGTCCCATGAAGGTGTTCTGGGACCTGCTGAGTCTGGAGCTGGTGGAGAATGGGGTTGAGCCTGATAGGGGGCCGTGGGGTGGGGTGTGCACCTGGAGTTAGTACAGTGATACAGACAGAAACAGCAAAGCCCACTGCAGGCCCCTCATCCATGTCACGGTGTCAGATCCTAGAAACACCATCCCCGTTTCTCTGACATGCATGCTGGGGCTCAGGGAAGCTGGGAGACTGACCTGCATAGTGGTTGCCGGGCTAGAAGTCCCGAGGGGCTCAGGGAGCCCTGCGTGAGCCCAGCAGGAAATGGAAGGGCTTGGATGCCAGGCACCTGCTGTGCTCAGTTCAGCCTCCCGGTGCTGGGATGAGCCATTGTGGGGCGGGACCTGGGCAGGGCATCTGACTGCTGTTCACCTTGACTCTGGACATCACTGGTCCCCCAGACCTTCCTCCTTGGGATAAGTGCCGATACAGGGGGGCTGCGGTGGGTACTCCAGGGCCCCCTCCATTTGTGCCCCAGTGACTCACTGCCTCCAACTGTCTGCCATATGGGTGGATGCACTTGTTGGGTTCACGGTAAAGCCTCACACCAGCTGCGGGGAATGGGAAGGGCAGGCAAGTGGCAAGTGGCCGGGCAGCCGCTGACAACCCCTGGCTCACGCTCAGGTCACGACTGCTCCCTGCGCCTGTGGAGCCTGGACAACAAGACGTGCGTACAGGAGATCACAGCCCACCGCAAGAAGCACGAGGAGGCCATCCACGCTGTGGCCTGCCACCCCAGCAAGGCCCTCATTGCCAGCGCCGGTGCCGACGCCCTGGCCAAGGTGTTCGTATGATGTCTCCCGGGCCCTGCCCTGGCTGAGGAGCGGGGCTAGAGGCCGAGGTGAGGGCTGCTGGCCTTCTGTGCTGGGGGACAGCAGATGGGCAGTGTTCTCCAGGCCAGTGGCCGCCACCTTCCAGGCCGTCTCATCTCCCGCAGGTGCCTCCCAGCCTCCTGTCCGGGCCTCGGAGGCCTGGCCTGCCCTCCCCCCCACCTGCTGTGGAGTCTGGTGGTGCTAAAGGGCCCCCCCCTCAGCAGCCCCACATGGCCTGCCTTGGGGTGGGGTATTCTCTCTCTCTCTCTCTCTCTCTCTCAGAGCCTAACCCTTGCTCCCCAACCCAGCCTGAGAGCTGCCCTCAGAGCAGTCCAGCAGGGGCCAGGGGCCTTGGGGCTCTACTTTTCCACACCGCCAGAAGGTGCCAGGTCCCCAGAGACACCCCCCCATCCTCAGACCTGGGTGGGAGCTGGGCTGAGAGGACTCCCCCCTGCCCCGGCTCCCACCCAGAGCCAGGAGTGCAGACTTCCCTCCTACCAGCTTCACACCTCCTATCAGACACTAACCAGCGCTGTCGCCAAGGCCAGCCACTTCCCCCAGGCCTCCCCTGTGGGCTGCAGCGACACGGCCTGGAGGCCAGAGGGGCCGAGCCTCCCTGTAAATCTGTAAAGTAGGGGCTCTAGGTCCCGGGTTGTTATCACTGTGTGATAATTGGCGTCAGTCTCCTCTCCCACCCCTTCTCCCCTCTATTTATTTCCCTCTCTTCATTTGGGCCCCTGCCCCCATGGGACCCCCGCCCCAGTTCCTGTTTATAAGCCCCCCTCCCCGCTCCCCTGGATTTGTCCGTGAAAACTTGTCTCAATAAACCCTTTGGAGTAAGCTGGGTCTGCTGCTAACTGCCACAATGGGTGCTGGCGTGGGTGAGCTGGCTCAGCTGCAGGGTGTGGGGGTGCGCCTGGAGGAGCAGAGAAAGCTTAGAGCTTGGGGCGGGGAGGCGGAAATGGGGGCAGAGGACCGAATCTCCGTCTCTAACCACTCCCTCCCCAGGGGCAGCAGTGGGCTAGGGGAGGTGCCCGGGCAGGCAGGGAATGTGACATTCAACTCAGCTCCCTACCAAAGCTGGTCCCTCACACTGCCCGACCCCCCATACCAGGGGCACACGGGTAGGTGTTGGTCCCTGAGCCGGCAGGGGCCCATCAGCCAGTACTGCCCTACTCAGGAGGCAGGTCTCTACGTGGCTTCAAGACCAGATGGAAGCAGGTGGGAAGGGGTCTCCAGCTCACCAGCAGAATGGCCCCCAGACTCCCAGCCCAGCGTTCTCTGAAGCCCTAGCACGCTCTCTTGGGCCGAGCATCTTCTAGAAAGCTGGGGACAGGGCCCCTGCTAGGCGGCTGGCTTGTGACAGTATGAGCTGCGGTGGCCACCTCTGGCCACAGAGACAAAGGGGACAGACAGGAGCCTGGCCTGGGCCCCATGTGACCAGCTCCCCACATCCCGGCAGGCTCCCCGGCGGGGCGGGGAGTTTGGGTTTTCACTTGGGCCTCAGACTTCCTTCCCTCAGTGGTTCCAGCTCCCGGATGTGGTAACAGAATCGCTACTGTACCCCACTCCCCTCCCTCACAGCCCAGGGCCAGACTGCAGGCTCTTCCCCATCCCCCACCTCCCAGGCCAGGCTGGCCCACCACCAACCCTTCTTCATCCCAGGGCCTCAACCTGGGCCTGCTGTTGGCTCTGGGTCCGCCGAGGCTCTTGGGGCTTCAGCTTCCTGTGTGTAAACTACACAGTGGCCAAGGGGCTTGCAGCTCGCCTAGCAATCCCTCCCGCGCACCACAGACCAAACACGGCCCGCCACCCGGTCCCATGCCATCCTCATCCTCTGTTTGAGCCCCTTGTTGCTGACCCTGCTCCAGCTAAACGGTAAGAAAAACATCACAGCCACTGGTGGCTTCTGAGTCGTAGCAACCCTCTAGGAGAGGGTGGGACTGGCCCGTGGGTTTCTGAGAACTCTTCAGGGGAGTGGAAAGCCCAGGCTTCCTACCAAGGTGCAGATGGTGGCTTTGAACCACCTACCTTGGGTTGAGCAGCCTAACGAGTAACCCACTGCATAGTCACTTTTCTTAGCCAGAGAAAAGCGTGTCTCCTCCCGAAAGTTTCCCCCTGACACGGCCGAGCACAGAGTAGGCCCTCTGTGATGACAATAACAACTGCCTGTCAATGCCCTACCAACCTCCGAATTCTGCACCCCAGCCCCCTACACACGTGCCCCTGAATCTCATCTGATCCCCTCCACAGGCCTGACCTAATCCTGTTGCCTCCAGGCATTCCCCCTGCAGGACAGTGTAGAGCCTCTTGGCCCTGCCTGTCCCATCAGCTGGTAGCTTTGGATCTACCCCCTAGGTAGCCCAGCACTTAACCTACTGAGTCACCAGAGCAAAAGGCCCTGGGGGAAAGACCCACAGACCCCAGGTAGCCTGTCCCCGCAGCCGGGCAGGCGGAGGCGCCCTCACACTACCTGGAGAAGTCCAAGGGCTAGCTTCCAGGCCTCCCAGGGAAGGGAAGGAAGCTCCACCCGCCTCCACCCTGCCCGCCCCATCCCACGTCTGACTCTTCCCGGCACAGGTAGTTTGATCCCTGCCCTTGCCAACAGTCTCAAGAGTCAGACGAGGCAAGGGTGCGTCTGTCTGTTCCACCGGAGCCCTCGGCCTGGCCTGCCCACCTGTGGAATGGGCTAGGTGGGGGTGCTGCTCTCTGCTGCCCTTTCCACCGGATGGGGCCAGAGGCGACAGGGCGCAGACCGGTCCCACACAGGGGTCCGACCGGACATCTTAGTGTTCCTACCGCTTCCCTGCGGTGGGCGCCGGAAGCAGGCCGGTCCAGCGAGGGCCCCCTTCTTAAAGGGCCAGACGCCACCGCCGCTCGGGTGCCCGCGACCCCGCGGGGTGGGGAGGTTGTAAGGGCGGTCCGCCCCTCCTCCAGCTTAGGCAAAAGCAACTTTTTTGGCTTGGAGGTGCCGGGGGCGGGGGGCAGGGGGGAGGTAGGAGGGGGCAATAGCAGTGGCTACCCGCCCCAAGTGGGACCCCCGAGCCCCGGGCGGGGACGTCCCGCCCTCAACTCCAAGGAGCCGGCCCGCCCTCTTCCGCCCCCGGCCCCTAGGCGGGCCCCGCCCCTCCAGCTGACGTCACCGAGCCTCGCGCCGATTGGCCAATTGGCCCGTCGCTCCGGACACTTCCTTCTGGGCCGCGGCCGCCGAGTTAAACTTTGGAGGAGAAAAGAGCTGCGGGGGCCGGGCGACCCTCTCCGGGCCCACCCCCCGCCGCCGGTAACGCCCCCTTCCCCACGACCCCCTACCGAACTAAAGCCTGCTTTCCCAGACCCTGAGATTCCCGCCTCGGCACCCGGTCCTGCGGGCCCGTCGGACCCTCGGGGTTCCCTTGGTCCTCGGCTCAGAGACTCCGGCGCCCCCACCCAAGGTCTGGTGACCCCCGCAGATCCCCTTGATAGATTCCTCTTCTTAGATCCATTACATCACGGGATCTCTCCCCTTTCCCCCCTCACCCCCACCCTCGCGGTTTCTTCCCAATCCTTCCTCCCGCCCGGGCCCCTCTGCATCCCGGGCTTCCCCGCCCTGGCCTCCTGCCCAACAGATTCTCTGATCGGACTCCCGATTGCTCGGTCCCCAAACCGCTAGGTCTCTCTTGTAGGGTCCCAAGGGATCCTTTGATTATCGGGCATCGGACTCACTAGGATTCCTTGTTTTCCCAGGATCCCGCCATCCTCGGGTCCCCTCACCCTGCCCTATCCCTCCGCTGGGATCCCCGCGCTCCTACCACCACTTCATAAGACCCCGTGGATACGGCGATCCCGGTGACCAGGACTCCCCTTTGCCAGATCCCTGGTGGGCGCCGGGGGGCCAAGCCCGGGCCAGCCCCACCCCCCCACATGGCCGCCCCCACCCATCCCTCAGGGCTCCCGGGCTCTCCCCGGCCTGGGTCCCCGCCACCCACCGGCCCCAACTCGGAGCTCCAGTCGCCGCCGCCACTGCTGCTGCCCCAGGTCGCGGCCCCGGGCCCCGGGGTCTCCTTTCACATCCAGATTGGGCTGACCCGAGAGTTTGTGTTGCTGCCCGCCGCCTCCGAGCTGGCCCACGTGAAGCAGCTGGCGTGTTCCATCGTAGACCAGAAGGTGCGGGCGCGGGTCCCCTCCAGGGGGCAGCGGAGGGTGGGGTGGGGGCGGCAAGGGGGGCGCAGGCAGAGGCCACCTGGGGCCTGGAGTGGGGATGGGAGACAAAGGAGACCTGAGCCATGGGGCAGTTGAGGGGTGGGAGGCATTGATGACCCCAATTGGCTCCGTACCCCACCCCACTCCGAAAGAAAACTGGGCAGGCAGGGGTGGGGTGCCCCAGAGGCCTCCCCAAAATTACGTGTCTCTGCATGTTGTTTTCTGCAGCGGGCAGGGAGGAAGGGAGGGGCCGACCAGGTGTAGGGAGGGGAGGAAGAGGCAGGTGGGGGCCACAGATGTGTAAGGACCCATTCCAACCTCCTGTTTGGTGGAAACAGTAGAAATTGAAGCCGGGCTGGCCTTCAGGATCAGATGACACGTGCTGGTGTGGGCAGCCAGGGCAAGTGAGGTTTCTGAGCCCAGTCCTTACCCCGAGGGCTGGCCTGTCTTGCAGCCTCAGGACCTCTGGGTACCTGTCCCCTCTCTTCATCACGCCGTCCTCCAGGCCCCCACCCCAGGTCTGATGTGGGCCCCAAATCTGTCCTTCACTTTGGCCACCAGGGTAGGGGGAGCAGTTGAGGGGGGGAGGTTGGCAAGAGGCAGCCTAGCGGAAAATCCATGTCTTTGACTCTCGATCCTGGAAGGTAGAACAGGGACCTACAGGTATGTTTTATTGGTAAAAACGTTGAGACAATCATTCCAAATCATTGGCATCTTTGAATCCTGGGCAATTTGAACTTTGCCGACTTTCTGAGTGTTGGAGTCCAAGGCGTGTTGAACTTCTGCAGAGGTCGGAACGTGCAGTCTCTCGGTTGTGGGAAGCCCTAACGTGTTCACATGCTCGGCTTTTTGTTTTGGACGCTCGGTGGTTGAAATCCAGGCAGGGGAACGGATTTGAATCCTAGCCTTCTGGTTTCTAGTATATTCCAACCCTAGACTACAGATGATCCAGGGCATTGAAATCCTAAACAGTAGAAATTGAAGCCGGGCTACGAAGCAGATTGTTGGCATCCCAGGATGT
This sequence comes from Tenrec ecaudatus, assembly GCF_050624435.1. Lineage (NCBI taxonomy): Eukaryota > Metazoa > Chordata > Mammalia > Afrosoricida > Tenrecidae > Tenrec > Tenrec ecaudatus. The sequence goes on from NC_134547.1 coordinate 11,645,523, forward strand.
TAGAAACCACCCCCCCCCCCAAAAAAACAACTCAGATCCCAGAATCTGCTCGGACTCCTAGAAGTGACTCTTTGGGGCCTTTGAGGCACAGGACCTGCTTCACCAGTTCACATACGCGGAAACGAACCGTAGAGAAATAGATATTTAAACTGACCTGGTCTCCTGGGACTCCCCTCCGCTAGACTCCCGCTAGTGAGAACAGATACGACTCCACCCCGCCCCGCCCCCCAACTCTAGCAGGCTTAGCTTCTCACCACCACCACCCCCCTTCAGTTTGCCCCTAGAAAAGAAACAGTTGCTGAGATGAGGGGAAGTGGAGTGGGTTGAGACTGTTGGCTGGGTGAAATTGTGCCTGTTGCCCCAAGCCCAGCCTGTCTCTCATCCCGGTCCTGGTCCGGGTCCCGCGTGTTGGAGGCCTCTTTCCTTCCAGCTGCCCCACCTGGTCAGTTTCACTTTCCGTTCCACCAGGTTTCATTTCCTGCCCCCCCACACACACACACACAAACTGGGGACCTAGGCACCTGGGTCTTTTAGACGTTGAGGAAGGAGCACCCCCCCCACACATCTCCAGGTTTCGCAGGAGCCCCAAATCCACTCCTTCTAGCTCGCCCCGCCCAGCGCTGGCTGGGCGTGGAGCCAGGTAGCAGGAAAAACAATGGAAGGAAGCTTGGGAAGTGGGGGTCGGGGTGGGGGGCGCGCCTAAAGGAAGGGGGTGCTCATTCAGCTTATTCACCAGGGGATGGGGGGAGTCCAGGTGTCCACGCTCCCAGGAGTACCCTCACTCCAACCCCACCACGCCAGTTTGAGCACACCTGGGGCGCTGGCCACCACCTGCCCAGCCTGAGCTGGGGCTGGGAGCGGCCACCGGCAGGAAGCGACCACTGCGGGGGGGGGGGGGGGGGTCCCTGAGTTTCTGGGGGAAACGGCCCTGTCCCCAGAGGGTTCCAGGCTCCTGCCCTAGGTGACAACGTTGAGTTGGTCCCATGCTACCTCCTGCCTCCTCCCGCAGTTCCCAGAGTGTGGCTTCTACGGTCTCTACGACAAGATCCTGCTCTTCAAACATGACCCCACATCGGCCAACCTGCTGCAGCTGGTCCACACAGCTGGCGACATCCAGGAGGGTGACCTGGTGGAGGTGGTGCTGTCCGGTGAGGGGCGGGGCAGGGCCTCCAGAAGAGATGGGCAGGGACTGAGTTGAACGCACTAGCTGGTTGTGAATCTGGTCCCTGGGTATAAATTAGGTTCATCCCGGGGAGGGCAGGGAACCTTGAGGAGTCCCACTGATGGCGTGATTTGGACGTTGAGCTGTTAAGCTGAAAGATCGGTGGTTCAAGCCTCCCAAAGACAAGCAGTCAGCTTCCCTCAAGATTGACCCAAAAGTTAGGGGTGCAGTTCTTTTTTCCGTGAGATCTCCCAAGTCAAAATCAGGTAGATGCAGATCGGTTGTATTTGGGGGGGTTAGGGTGGGGTGGGTACAGAGGGGTGTCGTTACTCTATGGAATCTACCTCTCCCATAGCTGAAAGAACCCACAATGGCGTTGACCCTTAATACCATCTCGCCCAGGGACCGAAGACAGCCAGCCCCATTCTCTGCATGACTCAAAACCCCAGACAAAATAAAAAACTCATTGCCAGAATCAATGTCCTACTCCTAGCCACCCTAGAGTACAGTGTAGAACTGCCCCTGTGGGTTTCCGATCCAGTTACTTCGCTTTCTCCCACAGCGGCTGGTGGTTTTGAACTGCTGACCTTGCAGTTAGCAGCCCAACCCATAGCGATCACTCAGAAAACCCACAAAGCCCACTCCCTGGGATTCGAAGGCAGTTATCTTTGGAGGAAGTTAAAAGCTGGGCTGGGGGGTAGGGGGTGTGGACTTGAGGGGGCGCTGGTTTTCACTTCCAGGTATCAAAGCTGGAGGGGGGGGGGGATTCTCAGGAGCAGCTGCATTCTGCTCCCGCCCACCCTGCCCAGTTTCTCTATAGACAGGTTCTCAGCACCTTAGAAATGAGAGAGCCGGTACCAGCCAGTTGCCCAGGTGGGCGGAGCTTGGGTTGTTAGTTGGCTGTGAGGATTTGCTTGGCCAGGGGCCTCCATCCCTTCTGGAAGGCAGAGGGGAAGGGCTTTGTATGTACTTTATTTATCATTATGACCCCAGCGTACCCTGTATAATCTGAGGAAGTTTGGGTTTACATCTCCCCCACCCCCAGCCTCAGGCCAGTTGTAAATACTCCCCCGACAGTGGAAAACTCAGGAATCTTGGTCTTCCTCGTGGCTCTCCCCTAAGCCGTCCCTGGCAGCTTCCCTCGGCATCTCAGATCACACCTGTTCAAGACAGAGTTCTTGAAACCTGCTCTGCCTGCCCTGGTTGCAGCCAGCCAGTCAAGGCTGACTCATACCACCCTATAGGACAGAGTGGAGCTGCTCTATAGGGTTTCAAAGGCTGCTATCTTCATGGAAAGGATTCCTTATGTAGCACTGGGTTGCATGTTGGGCTGCTAAACTGAGGTTGGCGATTTGAGCCCACCAGCTGCTCTGAGGGAGAAAGATGAGGTGTTCTACTTCCACAGTTACAGTCCCCCGGGCCCTTCTACCCTGTCCTATAAGGTCCCTTTGAGTCAGAATTGACTTCACGGCAGTGAGTTTGCTTTGGTTTTGTGTGTGTGTGTGTGTGTGTGTTGTGTTTTATATATATATATATATATATATATATATATATATATATATAGAATCACTTAGAAGCACAGGTGATACCAAGAGCTCAAATAGAAAGAAAATGTTTTGAAAATGATGAAGGCAAGCTATGTCCAAATGTGCCTGATACAATTGAGGTATGGATGTGATAAGAGCTATAAGAGCCCCCCCCCCATAAAGTGATTTATTTATTTTCCAAAATTTCTCACCAACTTTTTTTTTTTGAGATTATTTTATTGGGGGTTCTTATAACTCTTAGTACAATCCATACATCAGTTGCATCAGGCATATTTGTACATATGTTGCCATCATTCTTTTCTGGACAGTTACTTTCTGTTGAGCCCTTGGGGTCAGCTCATCTTTTTTTCCCCTGCTTCCCCCATGATTTATTCAATTTTTTAAAAAATGGCAGCAATAAGACCATACTTATAAATAAAATAAAACAAGAAGCAGCACAGATGATACAGTAATGAGTTGGCTGCTAACCACAAGGTCAGTGGTTTGAACCCACCAGCTGCTCCTTGGGAGAAAGTTGAGGCTTTCCGCTCCTGTAAAGATTTAGTCTCGGAAACCCACAGGGGCCGTTCTACTGTGTCCTGGAGTGTCGCTCTGAGTGGGAATCAACTCAATGGCCGTGGGTTTGGTTTCGCTGGCATCTTCACAGAAGTGACCACCATATCTTTCTCCCTCTGAACTGGTGGTGGGTTTGAAGGGCTTACCTTTCAGTTAGCAGCCGCCCGCTTTACCGCTGCGCCACCAGGGCTCCTTGCTCCCCCTGCTGCCCTCACAAGTGCAGTGAAAAGGCATCGCTAGTCACAAGTCTCCTTTGTTCCTCCGCTTCCCTCCTTCAGTCCATCAGCAACCCTTCTCTTTGCCCTGCACCCTGAATCTTCTTTCTCCCCAAACCCCACTGGTTCAGGCCACCATCACCTTCCACCTGGCCAATTGGACTAGGCCACTCGTCTGCTCAGAATCCACCCGTGCCTCCCCATTGCCCTGGGATTCCAGTGTGAACACCCCCTCGTGGCCTGGAAACCCAATGCCTCCAGGCCCTCTTTGGTTCCCCCAACTGATCTCTGATAGGAGTCTTCCCTTTTCTTTCTCTAGTCCAGTCCTGCTTGCCTGACCCCTGGCTCCCCGCTGCCTCAGGGCCTTCCCCACCCAACGCCTACCCCCTGATGTTCTCCGAGCTGGCTTCATCTTAGTATGTGGCACTTGCCTCAAAGGTCACATTCTCATACTGGCCTTCCCTGACACCCTAACCCAAAGCCACCAACTTCTTTCTCACCTTCTAGGGCAGCGGTTCTCAACCTTCCCCCAATGCCGCGACCCTTTCATACGGTTCATGTTGTGGTGAGCCCCCAACCATAAAATTATTTTTGCTGCTACTTCATCACTGTAATTTTGCTATTGTGATGAATCAGGCGACCCCTGTGAAAGGGTCATGCAACAACCCCACCCCCACACCAAAGGGGTCATGACCCACAGGTTGAGAACTGCTGCCTCACACTGCTTCCTTTCCTTGGAGTCCTCGGTGTAGTGCAGTAGCTGTTAACCGCCAGGTGGGTGGCGGTTCAAGGGCCCTCCCCCCCCCCCAACAACCACTCCATAGGGGAAAAGAGGTGCTCTGTTCTAAAGATTGACAGCTTCAGAGACTCCCGGGAGCTGTTATTCTAGGTGCTGTAGGGTCGCTCTGGGTTGGAATCCACCCCCGGGGGCTGTTTTGGTTTGTTGGTTGTTTTTTTCTTCTTCTTCAGAGCATTTTATATTCCCTGGGATGCTCCTGTTTACAGATCAGCGTGTTTATGTTTCCCCATCTGCCCCCTCCAGGGCCAGCTGTGGCTTGTCCCTCTGGTTCCTCCCGTTACCCCATCTCAGCAGTGCTTGGGGCACCCGGAGAAATTGTCCAGCCAGTCATCGTCACCAACATCACTGGAACCTTTGAGAAAGAAAGAGGGAGAGAGAGAGAACTGAGACCCAATTAAAAAATGAAACTGCTTTAAGAACAGTTGTTGGGTGCTGTCAACTGGGTAGTTGACTCACAGGGACCTCACGTGATGGAGGAGAATGGCCCCGTAGAGCCTTCGAGTGATGGTGTTGCCACAGAATCTGGACTAGACCGGGCACTTCTCGGAGAACAAACTTGACTTGGATGAGGTGTAGTCAGAATGCCCCTAAGAAGGGAAGAGGGGGAGAACCTCGTCTCCCGTCCTCTGAGCTCGCTGGCAGGAGGAAGTAGTCCCTGGCCGAAGCACCCTCATGCCTGGCAAGGCAGAGGGCCAGTGGCTGCAAGGATGGGCCCAGACAGAGCCATGAGCGGGAGGAAGGCTTCCTCCTGTGACAGCGGGGGTCACCATGCCTCAGAACCAGCTTGGTGGCGCCGATAAGAACAGCCGTGATTTCTACAGGAGGAGACCGCCAGGCCTTTCTGCTGAGGAGCAATTGAGCAGGCTCAAACAGCGAACTCCTAAGTTCTCTGCCCACTGCGCCTGACCCCCACCCCAGGACCCTTATGTGGGAACAATGGCTGACGTGAACGGAGCATTCACTCTCCGCCAGCCACTGTTTTGTTTTATTTTATTTTCAGTCACTGTTTTAATTGCTCCCCATGACCTTTGACCCTGAAAGCTGGATGCCTTTTTCCTAGATACCTGCAAAGACACTTCCTCCAAGAAGCCTTCCCTGACTGCCTAGTTCCCCATCGCCATTGGCTGCACTAAAGCTCTGCTTACCCCTTACAGGCTTGGAGAGTTTAAAAAGCAGTTAGTATAGCGCTAAGATGAGACTGGTTTTGAAACGCAGTTTTGCCACTTTTGCTAGCGGTGTGACCTTGGACAGGTCACTTAACCGGTCCGTGCCAAAATGCCCTAGCAGCCAATAAAAGGCCTTCTTTAATGTCTGTCTCTCTCACTAAGAAGCAGGGGGGTCGTCCGTTTGGTTGTTATGCAGTAGCCCTCTCTACCACCTAGGACGGCCCCACTCACGGCACTCCCCAACTCTCCACTCTTCCCTGTCCACTGCAGCCTCGGCCACCTTTGAGGACTTCCAAATCCGCCCGCACGCCCTGACGGTACACTCTTACCGAGCGCCTGCCTTCTGCGACCACTGCGGGGAGATGCTCTTCGGTTTGGTGCGCCAGGGACTCAAGTGCGACGGTGAGGCTCCATCCCAGGACCGAGGGCGGGGCCAGGGGATTTCACTGGGGGTGGGGCCAGGCGTCAGGGTGGAGTTACGAAAGTAGAGGCCCAATGGCAGAGCCTGAGAGGCGGGGCTTGGGTGAAGGGGTGGAGCCAGAGGGAGAGTTTGGAGGTGGGGTGCAGCACTGAAGGGGCGTGGCTTAGGCGTTGCTCAGGAGGAGGGGCATAGGAGGGGGTGTTTGGTTGGCTGGTGAGAATAACGGGAAGTAGTGAAGGAATTGTGCTAGAGGTGGCGGAGGGTAGACGGGGCTCTTCATCAATCAGGGTTCAACATGAGAAACAATTCATAGACCACCAGGCCTGCTTCCCAGGGTCGCCTGTGTTGAGATCCAACCACCAACCTTCCCACTAGTGGAGGATTCTGGGAAATTTATACTAAGTCACGCACCGTAAGGAATGATTGGCATACAAGATCATGGACCAGACTGAAATCCAAAGGGCAGGTCATTAGGGAGGGCAGGCTAGGCCTCTTTGGCCAAGGCCACTGACGACCACAGCCGGGAAGCCTCGCTCAGATTTTAAGACCTTTTAATGCAGTGGTGCTCAAGCTGTGGGTCGCGACTCCTTTGGGGTTCAAACGACCCTTTCACAGGGGTCGCCCGATTCATAACAGTAGCAAAACGGCAGTGATGAAGTAGCAACGAAAATAATTTTATGTTTGGGGGGTGACTACAACATGAACTGTGTTAAAGGGTCCCTGCATTAGGAAGGTTGAGAACCACTGCTGTAATGGATTGAGAGAAGCCGTGGTGTAGTGTTTATGTGCTGAGCTGATAGCCTCAAGGTTAGCAGTTCAGAAACCACCAGTCACTCCTGGGGAGAAAAAGAGGCTTTCTACTGCTATAGGGTCACTATGAGTCATCAGTGTGTTTGAGTTTGGTTTTATTAAGTGAATCAATCACACTCAACCCAGATTAACGGGATAATCTCTCCCTGTTTTGTTTTTGTTTTACAAGCGTCAACCCAGCAGACTTTAATCCCACCTGTCAAAGACTTTCACAGCACCAGCTAGATTTATGTTTAATTGAATGACTGCCTAGTTGACAGGAAAAGTTGACTGTCCGAAATCATCCCTTGTCAGATTGTCACCCGTACATAGATTTAGACTTAATTTATTTAATCTGAAAATACAGACAATGACAAAGCCATCCAGAACCCAAAGCTAACTCAATGCCATTGAATCAATTCTAAATTGAACTGCCCCTGTGGGTTCCTGAGGCCGTTGATCATTCCAGGAGCAGAAAGCCTCTCTTTTCTCCCTCAGAGAGGCTGGTGGGTTCGAACTGCTGACCATTCCAACTGTGTTGCATTCCAACAACTCCGCCATACCTTGGTTCTGGAGTGAGTGCAATACCCCTTATATTAAAAAAAAGGTCTCATTAATTTTTGCCTTTTATCATCAGAATCTTTCAGTCATAACATTGACCATCAACCTGCCACCAGGGCACATCTGCGAACGATAACAGCAGCAAATTAGATGCCGCGATTAACAAACCAACCACGGCCGGCCTGTGGGTTCCAACTCGTGGCTACCCTACCCTCCAGGGCAGAGCAGAACTGCTTCCCAGGATTCCTAAGGCTGTGAATCTTTACGGGGGGGACGTCCTCAGCCTTCTCCCACGGAGCGGCTGGAGGACTCAAATGGCTGCTCTTGGGGTTAACAGTCCAACGCTTAACCCAGTGTGCCACCAGGGCGCCTGCCTGAGAAGTGAGCAGCTATTCAACTGCAACCAGGAAAGCCGTGCGGGGCAGTTCCACCCTGGACACATGGGGACGCCAAACGTTTCAGTCGATTTGAGGGCCATGAGATTTATTATTGATAGGTGGCCGAGAGGTCACGCGCTGGGCAGCTAACCCCAAGGTCAACAGTTGGAAACCTTCAGCCGCTCCGCTGAGCCGCCATCAGCTCGATGGCAGCGAGTCGAGTTTGCTTGGTCCATTGAGTTGGATCACAGGACTTGGAGGGGGTCTTTTGCAGGGGTGGGACCACGGAGGAGCAGTTTCCTTAAGTTGTTGGGGCCAGGAAGGAAGGGAGACCTAGTGGACTCAGGAAAAGGAGGTGGAATGGAAATATCCAGCAAGCTGGACTGGACCAGAGTAGAGGGGAGGGGTTAGGGGGCGGGGCTTCAGGAAAGGTGGCCTTTGGTGAGATGGGGGCGGGCTACAGTGTTTCCTCTAGAATGGAGGCGGGGCTCCAAGAGGAAGGGGCGGGTCCTAGGAACTGCCGATTTAGGGAGGGAGGAGTAAGGCGTGGATGGGGCGGAGCCCAGTGGAGGACCTGGCCCGGGCCAGAGGCTGCTTCTCTGACCACTTGGCGCCCCCTTCAGGCTGCGGGCTGAACTACCACAAGCGCTGCGCCTTCAGCATCCCCAACAACTGCAGTGGCGCCCGCAAGCGGCGCCTGTCGTCCACGTCTCTAGCCAGTGGCCATTCGGTGCGCCTGGGCACCTCCGAGTCCCTACCCTGCATGGCTGATGAGTTGGTGAGAGGCTGGCCGGCGGGGCAGTTGGGTGGCTGAGGGGGTGATGGGATTCAGCCCTGGGGGCCACACACTGATGGGTCCCCTGCCCGCTCGCTGACTGGACAGTGTCGGAGCACCACGGAGCTCTTGCCGCGCCGGCCCCCGTCCTCGTCGTCCTCGTCCTCCGCCTCCTCCTACACAGGCCGCCCCATCGAACTGGACAAGATGCTGCTTTCCAAAGTCAAGGTGCCGCATACCTTCCTCATCCACAGCTACACACGGCCCACCGTCTGCCAGGCCTGCAAGAAGCTTCTCAAGGGCCTCTTCCGCCAGGGTCTACAGTGCAAAGGTCAGCAGAGCCCAGATCCCCCACTGGGAGCCTGGGAACCTCCTCCGCGGGGCTTCCGGGGCCAGGAGATTCGCTGATGAGTCACTGAGTTCGAGATTGGAGAGGGAGAAAACAACTCCGTCTTGGGATGCCTGCGAGTCTTCCAAGTTTAGAACGTAGAATTGTTCCGAGTCTTTCAACATCTAGAACCAGAGAGAGGTCAAGTTCTTTTTTCTTTTTTACATTTTAGTATCTGTGATTCCATTAAACAATTAAACATTTTTTTTTACATTTTATCTGGAGCCCTTACAGATATTATAACAATCCATAGTTCAATTAGAGTAAGCATAATTGTACAATTGCTACCACCAACATTTTCAAAACATTTTCTTCTTGAATTCTTTGATATCAGCTCCCCTTGATCCCCTCCCTCCCCCACCCTATGCCCCAGGAACCCTTGTTATATATATGATTTATTATATATAGTCTATTATTTATTATATATTTTATATAATATTATATATATCCATATCTTACACCATCCAATGTATCTGTGCACCTACCAGTCTGTTGCTCATTTCCTTTGAATGGGGTTATATAAAGTCATCCTTGCTATCCGTTCCCCAGCCCCACCCCCAAGATGTAGAGTTCTAAATGCAGAACTCCTAGAATTCTAGAGTCGGCTAAGTCTCGAATCCCAGAACCTTAGGAAAAGGGGTTTTCACCAAGCTCTGGAATCTTGGCGATACCTTGTCACTTTCTAGTGTTGGAGTCATCCGGCTTTAAAGCATTGGCTCTTCACCATGGGCAATTCCCACGCCCCCCCACCCACGCCCCCGGGGGCATTGGTAATGCTTAGAGATATTTTTGGTTTTCACACCCGGAAGGTGTTGCTGGCCTTGCTGGATTGAGGCCACCGATGCTGCTAACCATCCCATAATGCACAGGGCAGCCCTCTACACCACAGATTTATGTGGGCCAATGTTGCACTTTTGTTGCTAGATGGCACCCAGTCAGTTGAAACCAATAGCAACCTTAACACAACAGAACCAAACACGGCCTGGACCCGCGCCATCCTGTTCCTATGCTTGAGTGCATTGCTGCAGCCACGTTGACAATCTGCCTCCTTAGGGCCTTCCTCTCATTCGCTGCCTCTCTACTTTATCGAGCATGAGGCCCTCCTCCAGAGACTAGTCCCTCCTGACAATGTGTCCCAAGTATGAGAGAGGAGGTCTCACCATCCTGCCCGCTATGGAACCCTCTGGCCAGATTTCTCCCAAGACACATCAGTTTAGCCTTCTAGCAGTCTGGTCTTTTCCATGTTCTGTTCCAGCACCACAGTTGAAATGCATCGATTCTTCAGTCTTCCTTATTCCAACTTTCACATGCATATGAGGCGATGGAAAATACCATGGCGTGGGCCAGGGCCCCGTTAATCTTCAAAGAAACATCTTTGCTTTTCAATACTCTAACGAGGTCTTGTGCAGTAGATGTACACAACACAAGATATCTTTTGGTCTCTGCTGCTGCTGCTGCTTCCATGAGCATTGATCGTGGATGCAAGCAAGACGACATCCTTGACAACTTTGATCTTTTTTTGAATTTGTTGGTCCAATTGGTCTTATTGACATTGAGTTGTCATCCATACCCTGGAAGGAGTGTCCACGCTGAGAATCCTGTTCTAGCATATTCAGTCTCAAATCAGCACAGGGAAAACGACATTCTAGAATTTTGCAGTTCACACTCTGACTGAATCTAGCCCCCGGCCCCCTCCTGCTTCACAGTTAGGGAACTGAGGTTTCAAGAAGGGGTGGTGACCCAAGTGGGGTCAGCCAGACAGCTAGAGTTTGGGTCCCTTTGAGCCTGGGATTCGGGGCTCAAGAGGCGACCCTTACAGGCACATCTCTCTTCCCCTGTCCCCTGTCCTCCTTCGTAACAGATTGCAAGTTCAACTGCCACAAACGCTGTGCCACCCGTGTCCCTAATGACTGTCTGGGGGAGGCACTCATCAACGGAGGTAAGAACTGGAGGGCCTGCATGGGAAAGGGGGGCACAGGGCTGAGGGAACACCCGCTGATGCCCCTTTTAATGCTAGATGTGCCAATGGAGGAGGCCACCGACTTCAACGATTCTGATAAAATCGCCCTCATTGATGAGTCTGATGACTCGGGCACCATCCCGGGCTCCCACTCCGAAAATGCCCTCCATGCTGGCGAGGAGGAGGAAGGCGAGGGAGACAAGTCCCAGAGGTACCCATGGCCCCTCCCCAGTGACCACTTCCCCACCCACCCCCCCATCTCTTATGAGCTAACATCACTTTGTATTTGCATAATTTGGGGGCAGGACCCAGGCAGTGGGTCACTGTGAGTCAGAAACTTGATAGCACCTCACAACAACAAAGAAATCACCAATATGTTAGATTTGGGCTTTCCCCTCTCCCCAAATGTATATTTCAAAGAAAAAAAGCCACCTTTTAATAGAGGTAGATTTTAATCGATATGCCTTGATTTTGGAGAAGCCCTGGTGGTGGAGTGGCTATGCTCTCTGGCTGGCTGCTAACTTCAAGGTCAGCAGTTCAAAACCACCAGCCGCTCCTCAGGAGAGATGCGTTTTCTACTCCTGTTAAGAGTTTGTTTTGGTTTTGCCTTGGGTTATCAGTCTTCGTGTAGCTCTAATCTGTGAATACCAGTGAGTGGATGTGCATGAATTGTAACATCAGCAAATTGCCCACTGCAACATTGTAGCCAGCGAGGATTAGTAACGCTGAGCTGTAACTGAAAGGAGATCTTTAATTGCAGTTGGTTGTCACTCAACACTTCCTCTTAAGTTATAGAAATGTGGTAAGGATGACATGAATACAAAGTAGCTACTGCCTGACACAGTTGCAGTGTGAAATAAGTGTTGTCGATTACAATTGATCACAGACCATAAAAAGAAAAGGAGCAGCCTTTCTTTCAATCATTTGGACCGCTGGTTTGTTTGTTTATTAATTAAATCATTGGGGGGGGGGCTCTTACAACTCTTATAACGTATATAATATGCGTGCATCAATCGTATCAAATATATTTGCATATATTTTGCCATCATCGTTTTCTAAACATTTACTTTCTGTTTGAGCCCTTGGGATCAGCTTTTCTTAGTCCTTGATCAATTGTTATTATTTACCCCTGGTCTCTTAGAATGGCCTTAAACCACACCCCCTTTCTGTGCCTCAGTCCGTCAGTATACAGGAAGGTGCGGATACGCCATGACCTTGCCGCCCCAGGCTCTGCATTCCATCCTCTGCAGTGTCCCCACCCCCTCCCTTACCACCAGAAAGCATGTTTCTGTTTTTAATTGGCCAGAGGCAAGTGGCAAACCCTTAAGACCCTAGGTGTTGTTAGGCATAATCGGCCTGTGACTTCTCGTCCCTCCCCTCTCTGCACAGCTCCCTGGGGTACATCCCCTTGATGAGAGTAGTGCAGTCCGTGCGGCACACAACGCGGAAATCCAGCACCACGCTGCGCGAGGGTTGGGTGGTTCATTACAGCAACAAGGACACGTTGGTGAGTGCATGGGGCGGGGCCACGTGCGGTGGGTGGGGCCAGAGCTGGAGAGGGGGCGTGGCTACAGGTCGAATTGGGATGGGGCCTGCGAGTTGGATGGTTCTAGATTTAGCAAGGGGAGGCTGTTAAAGGCACAGGAGAGCTAAGGTCCATTAGTTGGAGCTGAGTAGGCCAGCTGGCCTGAAGCAGGTGGGGGCGGGGCTAGAGTTGGGGGCGGAGTTAAAAGTAGAGCCGGGTTGGGGCAAAGCTAGAGTTGGTGCAAGCAGATGGCAGGCTGTCCCCGCGGCCCAGCTCCAGGAGCCCTGGCAGTCTGGGGACAGCGGGAGAGGTGGTCAGGCCTCACGGCGGGTCTCCATGTCCCACAGAGGAAACGCCATTACTGGCGGCTGGACTCCAAGTGCATCACGCTCTTCCAGAACAACACGACCAACCGTTACTACAAGGTCAGCCTGCGCCTGCCCCACCAAGCCCAGCCACCCACATGGCTGCTCCCCTGCCACGTGCCCCTGGGGAAGTGTTTTCACTTGGCCAGGCCTTGTCCACCGACCTCACCTGAACAGTGCCTCCATGATGGTCCTAACCTCATAGGGCTGGGGGAGGGGGAGGGGCAGGAGCTATCACTTAAAGCCACCAGGTAGCTAACCTAGGACCCGTCATAGGAACCCTGGAAGCTTAGTGGATCATGGGTTTTTGGCTGCTCACCCCAGAGTCAGCAGTTCAAACCCACCAACTGCTCTAAAGGGAAAGATGAGTCTGTCCGCTCCGGTAAAGGTTTATAGCCTTGGAAACCCACAGGGGCCAGTTCGACTCTGCCCTATAGGGTCGCAGCCAGTCAGAATCAACTCAATGGCAGTGAGTTCTGTTTCATGCCACTCAATGCTAACCAGCCCCTTCCTCTCAGAGTGGATCCTGTGTGTTTTCCTGGGTTGAGGGCCAGGAGCCCAGGGGTTGGCCTGGCCCCTGACCCATGCTGGCTCTGTGTCCTGCCAGGAAATCCCATTGTCGGAAATCCTCGCCATGGAGCCTGCCCAGAACTTCAGCCTGGTGCCGCCGGGCACCAACCCACATTGCTTTGAGATCGTCACAGCCAATGCCACCTACTTTGTGGGCGAGACGCCCGGCGGGGCCCCAGGGGGTCCCAGCGGGCAAGGAGCCGAGGCGGCCCGGGGCTGGGAGATGGCCATCCGCCAGGCCCTGATGCCCGTCATCCTCCAGGACACACCCAGCGCTCCTGGCCACACGCCACACAGTGAGTTCACCTCGTACCTAGGAGGCGGGGCTGCTGGAGCCCACCAACCCGTGCGACTTTAGGCTTGTCACTCACGGTCTCCGAGCCTTCTTGCAAGGAAGTCCACCCCTCCCCATGATGAAAGGAACTTTTTTTTTTTAATTGTTGCTGTCGCGACTGTGCCCAATATCATGGGGACTTTGTGGTTTGGAAAGTGAGAAGCCCTGGTGGCCTAGTGGTCACACATTGGGCTGCGATCTGCAAGGTCAGCAGTTCCAAGCCATCAGTCCCTCCGCGCTTGAAAGACGAGGCTTTTGGTCCCCTCTGTCAAGAGTTACCTTCTTGGGAACTCAGGAACAGTTCCAATCTGTCCTATAGAGTCATTGTGTCAGCATTGACTCGACAGCAGTGAGTAAATTCTCTGTTCTTTGAAGAATTAAAACAAAATTTGGAAGAATGAAAGTTTGCCCATTTCTCCCTGTACAGTTGGGAAGCCCCATCTCCAAACAGTGTCGGCTACTCAGAGGAGGCAGTGCTGGACCCAGAAAGCTAGATTGACTCCACCCTTAACTATTGCTCTGTCTACCTCTAGCTCCACCCACCTCTAGCTCTACCCACACCTAGCTCTTCCCACTTGGTCCAGCCCTAGCTGGGCACAACCTCACCTCCGCTTCACCCCACCTACTAAATCCCAATCTTCCTCTCGCCTTGGTCCCAAACCAAAAAGTAACTCTTTATAAGAAAGAGCCTCGTCTTTCTCCCAAGAAGGTGCTGGTGGTTTTGAACTGCTGACCTTGCGGTTTGCTGCCCAACTTGTAACCAATTAAGTGGCTGGACCTCCTGGCCAAAGGCTCAGGACTGAGGAAGTGTGTCTGGTTTTGCTTGAGTTTTCTGAGGGGGTGGTCAATTGGACAAAGATGACCAGGTCAGTTTGGGCTTCCCTCCCCTCAATCCTCCATTCATCTTCTGTCCAATGGTCCTTCCTTGCTGCTGAAGCGGACTGTGAAATCATTCCAGATGTCACCTCTCGAGCCCGTAGGACATCTGCTGTCCTCCCAAACGGCCTTCAGAGGGCCACTTGATGATTGTACATCCTCTCACTATTCCCATTGTCTAGATAAGGAAATGGAGGTTCTGAGTAGGCCCAAGCCAGTAGCCTGAATATTGAGTCACCCGGATTCATTCCCAGGCAGTCTGCCTCTGGAGCTATGGGGGAGGGTGGTACTGAGCCTAGCCCCCTACTCCCACCTCTCCCGGTCTCTCTCCAGGGCAAGCTTCTCTGAGCATCTCCGTGTCCAACAGTCAGATCCAGGAGAACGTGGTGAGGCCCCTGCCCACAACCTATGGGCCCATGGCATGCTCCCCTCCCTTACCCCACCATCCTCCTGGACCCCTCTCCCATCTCCATGTGTCCCTGTTTCCCCACCTGCAGGACATCGCCACAGTCTACCAGATCTTCCCAGATGAGGTGTTGGGCTCGGGACAGTTTGGTGTGGTCTACGGAGGTAAGGACCAAGGACACTTGGACTGAGCCCGAGGGAGAGGGGAGGGGGACTCTGAGGCCCTCAGCAGCTGGTGCTGGGAGTCCTAGAACCTCATTCCTGATAGGCCACGTGTTCACACCTGCAGCATTCCAATTGGCTTAGAAAGCTCGGGGGAAGAGCCCCTGGGTGGTGGCAATGCTGGAATGTTCAGCTGTAAAGGGAAAGGTTGGGGGTCCAGTCAGAAGCCTGGTAGTGGCAGCGGGACTAGAAGCTCGATCTTGGGTACAGTGGGGGTAGCAGGACCTTTGTCACTGGGAAACAAAACCAAACCGTACTTTATCCCAAACACCTCAGGAGTCTATCTCCTAGCGACCCTATATAGGAGTCTCCGAGGCTGAAAATCTTTACGGTGACTGACAGCCTCGTCTTTCTCCCGTGGAATGGCTGGTGGGTTTGAACCGCCAACCTTGCGGTTAGGGCATCCCAACGCTTACCGCACAATGCCTTTAAGGCTCCTTTGTTCTTAATAGAAGCGGACTGAAGTGTGGGTACTCTTATGCACCACAGGGCTAAATCCTAGTTTCTGATTGGTTCTAAATCTTAATGTTTCAGCCTTAATTCCAGGGCCCAGTGCTCCTGGCATATCTCCTAAGACACCCCCCACACACACTCCCACACACATAGAAGCATTGATGTCATTCTGCCCACGTTTCCCTCACTCTGGTTATGTCTCAGTAGAAAAAGGTGGGGTCAGCCAGGGCTAGGACCTCTTGCTAGTCCTTGGGGAAGCCACCTCATCTTCCCTACTAATCTCCTCCCCCCACTACCCACCAGGAAAGCACCGGAAGACAGGCCGAGATGTGGCGGTGAAGGTCATAGATAAGCTGCGCTTCCCCACCAAACAGGAGAGCCAGCTCCGGAACGAGGTGGCAATTCTGCAGGTGACCACCAGGGGGTTCTGGACCCCAGCCCGCCCCCACCTCTTCACTCCCCTTCTAGGGCAACCGATCCATCTCCATAGTCAGGGCAGGCTTCCTGGAGGAAGGAGTGTATTCTGAGCAGAGGAATAAAACTCTGGAGCTGGGGGGTTCCTGATGTGCTCGCAGAACTTAGGAGATCAGGCATGGGGTGGGAGGCGAGGCCAGGGAAGAGGGTGGGGCCAGACCAATGTGACTTTCTCCCAGGGCCCTGGGGAGCCATGTAGGAAGTTTGAACAGGGATTTGTTTTTGGAAGAGCCCCCTCTGCCTGTCTTCTGGAAGGTGGAGGGGGTAGGGAGGGTCTGGATGGGAGAACACAGGAAAGAGCCTCCAAGCCTGAGCAGGGTGTGGGGGAGGAGAGGGCTAAGTAGCTATGTAAAGTGGTTCCTGGCCACTCCTACAGCTTCCTTCCCTCCCAGAATCTCTTGATATAAAGCTTCAGCCGAAGTCCCTGGTGGTATGCGCAGAGGGTGGTCTCTCCCAGGCAGAGGCCCTCCGCCTCCCCTCAGTGCCCCCTGCCCCCAGCATTTGCCAAATGGGGTCTGAGCTTGCGAGTGGGTGGCTTGGGCCCTGACTGCCCTGCGCGCCCCCTACCCCTAGAGCCTCCGGCACCCTGGTATCGTGAACCTGGAGTGCATGTTCGAGACTCCCGAGAAGGTGTTCGTGGTGATGGAGAAGCTGCACGGAGACATGCTGGAGATGATCCTGTCCAGTGAGAAGGGGCGGCTGCCGGAGCGCCTCACCAAGTTTCTCATCACGCAGGTGCGCCCGCGAGCGCATGCCCAGTACGCCCCCTTCCCCTGCCCTGTCCCCAGCTGGGGTACCCCAGAAGTCAGGCAGACACAGGAGAAAGCCTGTTAGGTCAACGATAGAAAAAAGATAGAATAGCAATGATGTATCGCTTCTCGGCCTTTTGGCTAACATCAAGTGTAGAATAGCAACAATAATAGGAACCGTATTCAAGGGTATTCCCCACCCCCTCAGAAAAAAAAACAAAAAACTCACTGCCCTTAAGTCAATTCCAATTCAGCCACCGATAGGACAGGGTGAACTGAGCCTGTGGGTTCCTGAGACTGTAACTACGCCACTTCCACCACCTGAGCCTCTCAATCGAAAGAGTAAGCATAATGGAAGAAATACAAGGGCACATCAAAAAGTCCCTGGAAAAGTTACATTCCACTTTTCGTTGAACTTTCTGAGCTCCCTGCCCCCAGAATAATTGAGCAGTAGTAATAAGAAAAAAAGAAAAAGAAATTTGTAGGAAAAGGCATGAAGCGGAAGTACCAGCAGCCCTGGTGGCATCATGGTGAAGCACCCAACTGCTAACCAAAAGATTAGCAATTCCAACTCATTGGGGGGTAGGGGGTGCCAAGGTGGAAAGCGCTGGCAGTCTTCCCCGGCCAAGATGACAATCCTCCGAGGCACTTTGGCTCTGTCAATGTCGGGCCACTGTGAGCCAGACACGCCTGAGGCAACAACGGTACAGTGATGGTAATAACATGGGACAATGGAGTCATGATCGTAATAGAGTGCCAACAAGAGTGTAATAACACAGAAGGAGGAGCCAGTTCAGTACCCGCTTTCATGTGGACTCCAGCTCACAGGGTCTGCAAATCTCACCCCTCAGGGTTTTCAGGGGCCAAGACCTTTTTCCTCCCAGGTCCTGACCTCGGGGTGGACGCCAGTCTCTTCGTAGGACAGGGTGGAACATCTCCGTGGGTTGCCAGGAATGTCCCTCGCTACGGGAGTAGCAAGCTCTGTCTTTCTCCTGCAGAGAAGCTGGTGGTTTCAAACTGCTGACCTTTCGGGTCACAGCCCAATGTGTAACCACTCTGCCACCAGGACTCCATAATCCCAGAGACACCAGGAATGGATAGTAGAGCAATAACTTTACAACACAAAGGTGGTGGTGGGGAGCCGTTCTGACTGGTAATGAGCCTGGTGACAGGGTAGAACTCCACCAGAGGGCTTTCTTGGGTGGGCTCAAACCACCCACCTTTGGATTGGTCACTGAGAACTCTGCATGGAGTTGGCCATAGTTTCGTTTGCTTATTGGCCACTTGGAGTTCCTCCCGAATCACCCCTGCTTTCTGTTCCCTTTGCCCATTTTACAAGCAGACCAGCCTCTTTGCTGGTGAATTGTAGGAGACTCATAAATTATGTGAGCATCCGCAGAGCAGTGGTTCTCAAGCTTCCTAGTGCCCCGATCCTTTCAGACAGCTCCTCATGTGGTGGTGACCCCCCCAACCATAACAATTATTTTCGTTGCTACTTCATCACTGTCATTTTGCTACTGTGATGAACCAGGTGACCCCTGTAAAAGGGTCGTTGGACCCCCAAAGGGGTCACGACCCACAGGTTGAGAACCGCTGCCTCAGATCCTGTCCTTGTGTTTCTCCACCCCTTTCAGCCCCATGTTACTTTCCCTCTCTATGTGGTGTCTAAGGCACCCTGATGGTGTGATGGTGAGCTTTGGGCTGCTAACCACGAGGTCAGCAGTTTGAACTTACCAGCTGCTTTGCAGGAGAAAGATGAGGCTTTCTACTCCTGTAAAGATTTACAGCTTCAGAAACCCACAGGGCCAGTTCTACCCTGTCCTAATAGGGTCGCCGTGAGTCAGAATGGACTCCAGGGTGGCGAGTTTGCTTCAGGTTTTCAGAAAGATTATCCTCTCACCTGGTACCTCATTTCTGCAGAATCTGTCACTTAGCAAGTCCCCTGGACCAGAGTCCAGCATTGTAACTCTTCAGATACTGTGTCTGTTTGGCGGTGAAAGCAACCCACTGAAGTGGGCTCACCTGGACTTTGGGTGGAGGGAGGAGCTAAACACCTTCAGTCATCAAAACAGCTTCTCCTTCTGGTCTCCTCTGCCTTCCTCTCTGCTTGCATGTCCTTTTTCTCCCTTCCCTTCTCTCTCTCTCTCTCTGCAGAGTTCTGCTTTCCAAGCACTTGGCTGCCCTGCCTCCAAGTCCTTAGCTTCACCATCTTGTTAGGCTTCACACGCCCCCAGTGAGGTAGGTACCTTGGAGCTCCACTGTGTAGATAAGGTTACTGAAATCTGGGGCTGTGACAGTCTGTGGTAGCAGGTGAGCTAAGGTTTGGATCTCTGGACCTGTCTAGCTCCCAAACCTAGCCCAGCTTTGGTTACCATGGTAACTGGAAAACCCAGCCCAAGTCAGTGAAAAGCAGCAGTTCTGTGGCTCTGAGGACCCCTGGTGGTGAAATGAGAGTGCCAGCAGTGACTTTCAAATAACCCCTCCCAGTGAAGCCTGGGAGGAGCCCTGGTGGCAGAGTGGTTATGTTTTGGTCTGCTAACCACAGTTCAGCAGTTTGAAACCACCAGCTGCTCCAGGGTAGAAAGGTTTTTCTACTCCCGTGAAGAGTTCCAGTCTTGGAAACTCGCTGGGGCAGTTCTACCCTGCCCTGTGTGGCTGCTGGCAAGGAATAGAGTTGAGATGAGGGAATCCTCGCCGCCCTTGCCTGGGCACGTACAGATGCTTAATTCAGTGTGAAAACAGCAGCTGAGAATGACACCCCTCTCTGCTGCTGGTGTTTCAGGCATTTTGTTGGGGTCACAGAGAATCACAGGAGGTCAGCATTCCCTTAGATAAATGCTTATAAAGAATGGATGGGGCTGTTTTGTTTATTAATGAGCTCATCTCGCTATCAGAATCCTGAATTTGTAGTTCCAGCAAACCAGTTGCCTCAAATTGGTCCCAATTGGTGGCTGCACCTATGTGTCACGGGAAGACTGGTCTGTAGGGTTATCTGTGATCGGTCTTGTTTCCAGAGTCGCTTGCCAAACCTTTCTTCCACGGCCCCTCTGGGTGGATGCTGGCAAGCAGTGTGTTGGCCATTAGCACCACCTAGGGGACTCCCATAGATCCTGCAGGGGCAGCCTTTCTGAGCCACACGGAAGCATCTGCTGACCCAGGAACCAGTCTCACTGTGATTGAGTGGAATCCGACTCACGGTGACCCTGTAAGACAGCAGAGACCTAGGGTTTGTGAGACTGTTGATCTTCACAGGAGCAACCAGCCAGGCTCATCTTTATCCCTTGGGGTAGCTTGTGGGCTTGAACCCCAGACCTTGCAGTTAGCGGCTCACCGCCTAACCCACAGTGCCACCAGGGCTCCTGTGGCCATCAGCAGGGTGTCACAAGCACAGTAAGTACCACCACCAAGAATAACAGCTCACCAGGCACTGTTTTAGAAACACTTGCAACAGTTCATTTGACACCCCCCTCCCCACAGCAACCCAGGGAGTGAGGGGTGGGGGGATCACTGCTGCGCTGGCTCCCGTTTTACACATGAGGAAACTGAGACTCAGAGAGGTGAAGGGACTTGCCCAAGGATATAAGCTGTTTTGTATGAGACCCTGCGATTACACTAGGGCAGCCTGGCTCAGTCCCAGCCCCCACCCAACCCCCTACACCTTCCTGACCAGCTTTCACATTTGGCGTATAACTCTGGTCCTATTGGTATGTAAGGAGCTGTGGTGGTACAGTGAGTTATATTTTGGGCTGGTAACCACAAGGTCAGTGGTTCAAACCCACCAGCTGCTCTGCTGGAGAAATATGAGGATTTCTGCTCCCGTAAAGATTTACAGCTTAGAAACCAAAAGGGGCAGTTCTGCTCTGCCTTCTAGGGTCACCATCAGTCAGCATTACCTCGATGGCAGTGGATTGTTCTGAATTGTAGGTTTTTAAAAGGCTTAAAAATAGATGAACAAAAATGAATCTTACACAAACGGTCATGCCTCTCAGAAAGCCCCTATAAATAGCTTGTTTGTTGCTTCTATTGTTTTTTTAACAAGATGAGATCGTCATAGCCAAAGGGTCTCTGAGGATCTTTCTAGCCCAGCGACTGCAATTCAGATCATTCTAGAACTTTCCTTTCAAGTCCTCACATCTAAGTGTCCGCGGTTCTGGGAGTTCTTGGGTTCTTGGGTGCTCCAGTGCCTCCCCTGCCCTGACAGGTATCTTTAGAGATATAGAGAGGAGCTTGGGGGTGGGGTGGGGTGGCTGGCTGCTGTACCTTGTTCACCGACTCTGTCTCCTCCTCCCAGATCTTGGTGGCTTTGCGACACCTTCACTTCAAGAACATCGTCCACTGTGACTTGAAGCCAGAGAATGTGTTGCTGGCCTCCGCCGACCCGTTTCCCCAGGTCAGTTACGACCTCTCCTGATGTGAGGGGACCCCAGCCAGATCTGGGGACACGTCAGGCTTTCACAGGAATGGAGATGTCTGTTCAGCTGTTCTGTTTGAACCCAATACTGGTTTAAACTGATGAAGAGAACAGTTACATGAAGCATTCAACTTGTTACGGAGTCTCCGGGGTCAAACTGACAGCAGCAACTCGAAAGGACAGATGAGCATCTGAGTGTGCTTTTTAGCTTGTGTTAAAGATGGGCGGGGCTCGTTCGGGAGGCGAGCAGGTGACAGTGCAGGTAAGAAATGCTCAGGATACAGTTCCGTCAGGACATGTTACAGAGTTCTTTTCAGGTTGCTAATGAATGCCCAAAGGGCACAAGACTCCCCTGTTAGCCTCAGCTCCGGCTCTGGTCAGCAAACCTAACTCTCCCAATTAAGTGCCCGAGGTTGCCCACTCTACAGAACAGCCTCCTTGCCCCAAAGCACGCCACTGTACTTGCTCCGTGGGCTGGGAAGGTCACTATGTGGCCCCTGGTTCTGCTGCTCCTCTGTCACTTCTGGTATCACACTGTCCTCTGGACCCAGGAGGTTCACTGCCCAGCAATCTTGGGGTCCAGAGGACTCGCTCTGCTCTTGGTTCTTGCTGGTAGTGAGATTCCCTCCCACTCCCCTCCTGTTACTTCCAAGATGGCTTACTTAATACGGAACAGGATGTCAATCACAATGAATCAAAAATCACTGTCCCTCACCCAGACCCATCAGGAGAAAGGCCGTTGCGTGCGAGGTACAGAGACTAGAATTTCATTAAATCGTTCAGGACCCTTATGGTACAAAACGGGAAGATGAGGCATGGTGACAGGTAGCCCTTACTGAACACCTGCTGTATAAGCCAGACGTGTCCTCTGGATTCACTCAATATACTCTCCCTCCCATGGATAAGGAAACTGAGGCACAGAGAGTGAAGGGGGGTGCCTGGATCCAAACCAGCACCTGTAACCACAGCCCGCGAATGTTCTCCTTTAAGCCGCGGTGGGGGTGGCTGAGCGGGTGGCCCACATGCCCCCTCAGCCCTTGGACATTCACCGTTGCCCTCCCCCCAGGTGAAGCTGTGTGACTTCGGCTTCGCTCGCATCATCGGCGAGAAGTCCTTCCGGCGCTCGGTGGTGGGCACGCCAGCCTACCTGGCCCCGGAGGTGCTGCTCAATCAGGGCTACAACCGCTCGCTGGACATGTGGTCGGTGGGGGTGATCATGTACGTCAGCCTCAGCGGCACGTTCCCCTTCAATGAGGATGAGGACATCAACGACCAGATTCAGAACGCCGCCTTCATGTACCCGCCCAGCCCCTGGAGCCACATCTCCAAGGGAGGTGAGCCATGCTTGGAGGCTGGCCCCCTTGGGATGAAGTGGGGGAGTGGGCGGGGCCAGAAACGTTGACTAGCCAGCCACAGACTCACTTGGGGGTGGAGCCTAACAGGGGCGGGGCCAAGGTGGACATCCCTGGTGGCCCTGGGGGTTGTGTCCAGCCCCTCTGTGGGAGAAAAATGTAATCCACCTCTGTAAAAATGATGGCCTCAGGGATTCGCCTCTGCCCTCTGGGGTCTCGTTGCTGGAATCAAAAAGGCTCCTCTCTCTCACGGAGAGACTAGTGGTTTGGAGCTGCTGACCTTGTAGCCCAGGACATGACCCACCACGCGTGACCAGGGTGCCTTAGGGGAACATCAGGGCCTGGCTCTGTACGAGCTGAGTGACCAGGGTGGAGATGGGCCTGGGGGTTGGAGCTTATGGCAGAGGGAAGGGCTGGTGAGGAAGAGAGGTTCATCTTGGGGCAGGCAGGCGAGTGGGTGGGTGGGGCCAGTTAGGGGCAGGCCTTCTGGGGTGGGGCCAGTGAGCATCTGGGTGGGAGCAGTAGGGGAGGGTCTGAGGGTGAAGCCAGTGAAAGGGAGGGCCTGTCTGGGGACAGGGTCTTGCCCACAAGGACTTCAGCATCGAACAGGATGGTCAGGGAATGTGGCCCCGGGTCCCTGGATGCAGGGCCATCAGAGATGGTCGAAGTGAAGAAAGGCGAGTTAAGTCCTCAGGCCTGAAGGCCTGAGATAGAGCCAGGTGGGTGTTGGAAGGAGATAGGGAATTGGGGCATTTTGAGCCAAGATTCTGGGATGTGTCGATTGGGCGGAAGACTTAAGGGCAGATTCATTTGGAGGTGGGGACTCTGGAGGACAGGTGAAGTATGGGGGCGGGGGGAGGTGAAGAGAAAATGCTCTCCCTGAGCCTCCAACAGCCCTAAGTATCCGGAAGCCTGTGATGAACTGGAGAGGGTGGGTGAGGCAGGTCCAAGTTACTCTCCTGGGCTGCCTGGGAAGAGGAGGTGTGGGACTCTAGGTACCCAGCCACTTCCTCCCAGGCAGACTAGAACTGTCCCTTTGGATTCCTAAGACTTTGAGCCTTGTTGGGAGCAGACAGACTCCGCTTTCTCCCACGCAGTGTGTGGTGGGTTTGAACCACTGTGGTGTTAGCAGGGGCTTGGCGGCATAGGAAAAGGTCCTGGGTTCACAATGAGGTAAGAGAAAGGGACACTGCAGGAAGGAGAATGCCACAGGTGGGCCTTTCTCACAGCATCGGAGGCAAAACAGACCCCGGTGGTGATGTGGTTAAAAGTACTCGGCAGTAAACCGAAAGGTCCGCAGTTCAAACCCACCAGCTACTCTCAGGGAGAGCGCTTTGTTTTATGCTTTGGTTTGGGTTTAGGGCATTAGTTCAAAGGAAAGTCTTGTAGCAGCCAACAATTTTGCCATTCCTGGGTTTGTCTATGTATCATCTGCTGCTGCTGTGTGTGTGTGTGTGTGTGTGTGTGTACCTATAAGACACCACTCCAAAGGTATAAGACTGCCTCTGCTCCAGCCCCACCCTCTTAGCCCAACCACAGAAAACCCCGATTGCTAAACAGGGTCAGAGGAACAGGGGTACAGACTGCCACATTGCTTTTGGGGAAGGTAACAATTCGATCCGTCTCCTGTAATATTTGTTTCTGAGGCCCGAGTGTGAGTGGATGGATGGATGGATGGATGGAGGGATGGATGGGAGGGATAGATGGATGGATGGACAATTGTGAGAGAGGCCATAGCTGCTGACCACACCGGTCTGTAACCTCAGAGTCACCCAGCAAGGAAGTAATGTCCCTCAAACAAGTAGGGGCAAGAAGAGTCCCGGCCGGTGCAGCCGGTTTATCCTGAAAACCTGACAAAATGCCCAGAGCCTGCTTTTCACAGACCAAATAGACTTCTTGGTCTTTGGGCCTTTCTGCAGGACCAGCACCTTCACAGCCTCTCACCTCACTAGTTTTACATTCATTTTATCTTTGTGGACATGGAAAGAACCCTAGTGGCGGAGCAGATGAGGCTTTAGCCTGTTAAACACAAGGCCAGCAGTTCAAGCCACCAGCCTGCTCCATGGGAGGAAGAGGAAGCCCTGTGCTCTTAATACAGAGCTCCAGCCTTCAAACCCCACAAAAGCAGGGGTGCTTTGCCCTAAAGGGTCACTGTGGGGCAGAAATTAATTCAATGACAGTGGGCTTTTATTTTTATTTATTACTATATTTCACAGGCCTTAGCAAAAGACCCATTTCCAAATGGGGTTATAACCAACAGCGGGCATACCTCACCAAAACCCACTGCCATCGAGGTCTATTCTGACTCATAATCACCCTTGAGGGCAACAAAGAACTGCCCCTGTGGGTTTCTGAGACTGTACATCTTTACTGGAATAGTCTCCTCTTTCTCCCACAGAGCCACAAGGGGGTTCGAACTGCTGACCTTGCGTTTAAGCAGCTCATTGCCTTACCCACTCCACCACCAGGGCTCTGTATCATGGGCAAAGAGGTTAGGATGTACAACATATGTTTATGGGAGGTGGGGACAACGATGACTGACGATTCAGCCCACAGCAGTATTTTAGAAATGGGGTGATTGAAGCAGGGAATTCATGAAGATGTATCGAGTGTTTGAGGCTTGCTGATAGGATAAGGGAGTGGGCGAGGCTCCAAGCCCCCTAGGCCGGTACAGATAACCGGAGAAGTGGCCTCTCATGGCACGGACTTTGACCTGTGTGTCTCCTGTTTGTCCAGCCATCGACCTCATCAACAACCTGCTGCAGGTCAAGATGCGCAAGCGTTACAGCGTGGACAAGTCTCTCAGCCACCCCTGGTTACAGGTGAGGCAAGGGCGGGGCAAAAAGGGAGTTGGGCTGCCCATTGGTGGGGTTGGAAAAGGGGTGGGACTAAGCTAATTTGCCGAGCAGTCCGAGTTTCCCATTGACTGGGCTGAAGAGGGGTGGAGCTATTTCTCTATTGGTTGGGTAGGCTGGGAAGGGGAATGGTTTGGTCTTGGTACCAGCTGCAACCTGATCGCGCATGCGCAGGCCAGATACACCGGCTTGTGGCTCCCACGCTAATCCCTCTCCGTCCTGGTGCAGGAGTACCAGACGTGGCTGGACCTCCGGGAGCTGGAGAGGAAGATGGGCGAGCGGTACATCACGCACGAGAGCGACGACGCACGCTGGGAGCAGTTCGTCAGCGAGTACCCGCTGCCGGGGCCCGGGCTGCCCTCTTATGGGGAGCTGGGTGGGGGTCTCCGGCCGCAGGACTATGAGATGCAGGGGCTGGCTGAACGTGTCAGTATCCTCTGAGACTACGTGCTCCCACCCTTGGGGACCTCAGCCATGTACTGTCCTAGGGAGGGAAAGATGGGGGCATGGGAAGGGGCTACAAAGGCGCCATCAATGAAACTACTCCTCTTTGGCCCCAGTGCTATGGCCTCTGCGCATGCCCCATTGTTAGCTAGTTCTGTCGAGTGGATCCTGGCTCCAATCGACCCCGTTACGGCAGAATGAAACCCTTCTGGACTTGCGCCCTTCTCACGTTGTGGCGGCCACGGCGTCGATCCATCTTGTCCAGGGCCTTCCCCTTTTGCGCTGCCCCCCTCTACGTTACCAAGCAGAATGGCCTTCTCCGGAGACTGGGCCCTCCTGAGAACTTGGCCAGTGTACATGAATCTCGCCCTTGCGTCAGGGTCATAGCCTAACGTGTTCAATCTGTATACTAAGCAAACCGAGAAGCTGGCGCATATGAAGAAGAATGCGGCGTCCAGACTGGCGGAAGGCTTACTTACTTACAACCTGCGATATGTTTATGACGCAACGTTGCGTACAGAAAGTGAGGAGGCCTGGAAGCAATGGTGTATACCATCCTCTGGAAGTAACCGGTCGCTCCTTCACCAAGACGGCCATCACCTGGAAGGAGGGTTCCCAGGAGGCCGGGGAAGGGCGGGGCGGGGGGAGAGGGGAGCTTGGGCAGGAGGCTTAACTGGAGGAGGATGATAGGAGGGAGCCCTGATTGGCAGATGGAAACTTCGGAAAGCCCAGGTGTCCAGGTGGGACTGCTGGGAGGGAAGGTGATGTGTAGTGATCCTGCCCTTGTACAGCAGGCGGGAACATGACCCGGTTCTGCGCCAGCCTCGCCATCGATTTGCCACGTTTCAGTCCATTGTTGCAGCCTCTGTGGCGATCCATCTCATTGAGGAAGGGAACACTAACCCCAAACCCTCTGCTCCGGAGCCCATACTGACTCTGAAGGACCCTTTAGATGGAGTACAACTTCCCCATAAGGTTCCTGAGGCTGAAAATCTTTTCAGAAGCAACCAGTGGATTTGAACTGCCAGCCTAGTGGTTAGCAGCTGAGCACTTAACTGCTGCACCACCAGGGCTCCTAAAGGGGAGGAGACTCCTTTGCCATCAAGGTGAACCTGACTCAGCGACCAGATTGGACAGAATACTAGAACTAGCCCCTGTGGGTTTCCGAGGGCTGTACATCTCACAGGAGCAGAAAGCCTCATCTTTCTTCCTTGCAGTGGTTGGGTGGGTTTGAACTTCTGACTTTGTGGTTAGCCACCCAACTCATAGCCCCCTATGCTACTAAAAAATCTTTTTGCTTAACAGAAGCTGACAGCAAAATAACTCGCTTTCTTCCAAATCCTGTCATCATTTAAGCAGCATTTGCAGGTGACTATTTCTCCCTCTGCCCCTCCTAATCTCTCTCAGCTACACAGTCTTCTCCTTTGTCCCCTCCTTCCACCCCCCTCACTTTCACTTTACCAACCAGGAATCCTCTTCGCCCCCTTTGGCCCTAGCCCTCCTATCCATGGTCCATCCCCTGGTCTCTCTGGCCCACTGCCAGCCACTCCAAAAACAATCCCTGCCTTGAAGTCAATTCCAATAGCAATCCTATAGGTCAGGATAGAACCGCCCTTGTGGGTTTCTGAGAGGGCAACCCTTCTTGGGAGTAGAAAGCCTCCTTTTTCCTGTAGAGCTGCTGGTGGTTTCAAACTGCTGACCTTGTGGTTTGTAGCCCAACGCATAACCTCTACATCACCACGGCTCCTCTGCCATCTACAGCTGAGGGCAAGTGGCCTGAACATACTCCAGAACAAGTTCTCCTGAAACCTGGGGCCCACACAGACCTCCTGGAAGGCCTTTCCAGAACCCACAGACACTGGAGATAATTTAGCCAAAATTCACGATGATGACACTCAACTCCCTTATTAGTATTCAGTCCATCTGCTAGGTGACCCTGGTTGCAAGACAATTCCGCATTCTGCTGATAACTGCAAGGTCAGTAGTTCCAAACCATCAGCCGCTTCAAGGGAGAAAGAGGAGGCTTTCTACCGGTAGAGTTTTTGAGTCTCAATGGCAATGAGTTTGGTTTTGGTCTTGACAGGGTAAATGAGTTACAGTCACAGAATCCCATAGGGGCAGTTCTACCCTGTCCCATAGGGTCCCTATGAGTCCATTCCATCCCAAGATGACATTCGTTCTTAGACGTGAGACAATAGAATGGGCCTCTGGCCGCTAGGTGGCACCAATGGTTCTAACTTGAACCCAATTTCTGATAGGGCGGAAGAAAGGCCTGGCGATCTGCTGCTCTTCTGTTACAGCTCAAAAAACCCTCTGGAGCAGCACTACTTTGTAACGCCCAGGGCTGCTGTGAGTTACAGTCAACTACAGGATGCTGGATTAGTTTGCTCATTTCTTTAACATGGGCCGCGGCCAAAAGAGAATTAGGAGCTCTGGTGGTGCTGCGGTTCAATGCTCAGCTGCCAACCAACCCCGTGGTCAGCGGTTTGAAGCCACTGGCTGCTCCTAGGGAGAAAGATGGAGCCGTCTGTTTCTGTAAAAGATAGCAGCCTTGGAAATCCTGTGGGGGCAGTTCTGCCCTGTCCTGTAGTCAGTGGACCAGAAGACAGCCAACCACAAAGGCAGCGGGCCACTTCCGAGGGATGTGGCAGAGCAGATAGTCTGAGAGACTAGCCCTGGGAGTCCCTTGGGAACATCTTGCCATTTGAGATCCACTGGTCTACAGTCCAGCTGTGTGGACCAGGAACTCAGCCTCCAGTTAGAGACCTGGAATAGAAATGTGGAGGCATGGATACACTCAGCGCTTCCCCTCTCCAGGCGTTTCCGAGTAAAGCAGGACCTTGCCTAGCTTTCGGCAGCCCTCGGAGAGTCAGCCCCTTCCCGACGCCAAGGCAGCTCAAGCAGATGACACACAGCCCTTGCCTGAGCCTGGGGGAATCTGTCCTGCTCATAATTATGGGTCTTAGAAATCGGAATTTGCCCTGATGGGGCTGGAAGTTTTTGGCTGGAGGCTCCAAGGGAGAAAATTCACCTGTAGAGGCTACTGCCTTCCTCCCTTTTCTCATAGCCTCTACTTCCGTCTACTGCACTTTCAGCCTCTGCTTCTGAAGGTCTATCTCTGACCCTGGTCTTTCTGCCTCCCTTTTGGCAGGACCCTGGTGACTGTGAGTCGGATTTGACTTCAGGGCAAGTGTTTTTAATGTGATTACATAACCAAGGTCCTTTCTGAGTCATGGGGGCCCCAGGTGGTGCAAACAGTTAACATCCTCCTGTAAACCAGAAGGTTAGGGGGTCAGGCCAGAAAGAAAAGCAGTTTCTAAGGAAATCAGCCATTGAGAATTCTAGGGAGCAGAGTTCTATGCTGACACAGGGTCACCAGGAATTGATGGTGTGAACTTGATGGGATGTTCGACTTTCATCATTCTCATTTTCCGTTCCAAACAGCCTGGGGACCAGAACCCTAAATCAATACCAGACTCAACATGGCACAAACAGGAAAACCCCATCCCGCCCTCACTCCAGACACTGAGTACTACCCTAATTGTGTCTAGGGGTTTCCAGACTTCCACCAGCACTTCCAGTCTCCCCGTTGTTGGACAAAGTTGTTCGAGGACAGATGAGTTTCTCTAGAACAATACGAATAAAAGTTTTCTACTGACGTCTACATTTTGTTTTCTTCCTCTTCAGCATTCACTGTTTCTGTTGTATTAAGAGTTGTGGGGTCAGTTTTAACTCACAGTGACCTTCTTCAGAACAGAAGGAAACACTGCCCGGTTCATCCCCATCCTACAATTGGTGTCACGTTTGAGCCCATCGCTGCACCCACTGGACTGGACCCACCTTATGGAAGGTCTTCCCTTTCACTGCCCCTCGACTATACCAAGCCTGATGTCCTCTACCAGAGCCTGGGCTCTCCTGATCCATCAAAAGTGCATGAGACAAAAGTCTTGCCATCCTTGCCTCCAAGGAGCATTCTAGCTGTACTTTTTCCAAGACAGATGGGTTTGTTTTTTGGACAGCCCCATCATTCAAATGCATCCATTCCTCTCCAGCCTTCCTGATTCAGTGTCCAACTTTCACGTCATGTGAGGCGACTAAAAATGGCCATAGCTTGAGTCAGGTGTGCACCTTAGTCCTCAAAGTGACATCCTTGTTTTTCAAGACTTTAAAGAGGTCTTGGCACTCACTAGATTGTTCATCTTCTGGAGGCCATGGGCTGCTGTCAATGGGATGGATTGACACAAGGGATGCAGCACTAGGCGGCAATGGGACAGCCACAGGATGGCGCAGGACCTGGCAGCATTTCCTGTTGTACACCGGGTCGCTATGAGTCAGGACCAAGTCCGTGGTACTTCACAGCAACCACCACCATGAGGTTGTTTCAAACCCACCAGCAGCTCTTCCGGAGAACGATTTGGCTGGCTGCTCCAGGATAGATTGGGGTCTTGGAAACCTAGCAGGGGTTCTCAAACTATGGCCAGTCAGCCACATGCCGCGGCCCCGCTGAGGACATTTATCCCGCCCGCCGGGTGTTTTTGCCTATGCTGCCTGTCTTGCTTAGCAGCCAACTCGTCCAGTGTGCATAGGAATTTGTTCATAGTTTTTTTTTAAAAAACTATAGTCCTGCCCTCCAGTGGTCTGAAGGACAGTGAACTTCCCCCCTGCTTAAAACGTTTGAGGACCCCTGCCTAAGGCTAAGTTCTACTCAATCCTACAGGGTCAGAATCAACTCGATGGCAGTGGGTTTAGGGTTTATAGATTACCCCCAAATCCATTGTTGTATTTTTTATCAAGTCCTTTGGTGACTGTTTATGTAGGGCAGACACCATATCCTAGAAAAATCTGGCATTTAATCCTTATAAGAACCTTATATGACTCCAAGGATGCAGATGAAGTAACGAAAGCAGAGAGGCTAACCAAGGTCGCACAGCTACTAAGTAGCAGAATTGGCCACTCACCCCCAGCAGTCTGAGCCCCAAGTCCTGGAAAGTAACCGTATAAGTGCTTCTCCAAGAAGGCCGCTTTGTGCAGCAGACACAACAGATGAGGGACGTTCTCATGTGATCTGCTGGATAGCCCCTCTGGCTTGAGAGAGTCAAAATCTCTCTGAGAAATGGGTACGAATCTTGGGACCAGGTCTCCTGGGTGGTTTCAGAAGGCGGTCGACGTGTAGTGGCTCTGGCTGGGCGCCTGGGGGCGTGCGCGCCCGCTCAGGGTGCCTGGAGCGTAAGGAGGGAACCAGGGAATGGCTGTCAGGCCGAGAAACTGAGGACCACGGAACGTGGAGAGAACAGAGCATCTTAGAAGATCGAGAACAAAGCCTCTCAGAACGTGGAACAAAGGCCCCTGGGATCATAGACCCGAGAGCGCAAAACCCCGCAGCACCTGGGGGCCAAATGACGCTTTAGGCTCTGTTCTCGTTGACTCATAGCCGCTTCCAGCCGTGGTCTAATAATTCCAGAGTCTGGGCTACGATCCATCTTGCACTCTTCGAAAACAAGACGGGCTGCATAATTTGTAGAGCCCGGGGCCCCTTGTTTGCAAGATGAGAAGTTCAAGCCCGAGACAGCTGAGTATTAACGAAGGGCAAGGTCGCACGGCGGTAAAGCCGGTTCTGCTTAGAGAAGCATCGTTTTTATAGTAGGATGTTGGTCCAGACTTTCCTTTTACAGAGGAAGCTAGGAAGGCTTCTTGGAAGGGGAGGTGAAATTAGGGCCTTAAACCCGGTCTGCCCCCCTGCGCAGCCTCAGAAGTGGAGGCCTGGGGAAGAGGGCGGGGCAAAAGCCAAGCTGTCACGTGGACCTATTCTCTATTTATAACTCACCCCTCCCCCTCCTGCCGGAAGATCCAATAGTCACCCGAGCTCGTCTGCAAGGGGGCGGAAACAGCCCCGGGGCAGGGGTGTCACGGACCAATGGCAATGGAGCACAGGCGGACGTATTTTATTGTGAAGCTGGGGGGTGTGGCCAGGTCCCAAAGGTAGCAGAGCGGTGGGGGCGTGGCGAAGCCCCGGGCAAGCGGTGCAAGTAGGCAGCTACGAGCATGCGCGGTGTAGGGGGGCGCGGTCGCACGGCAGAGCATCTTTCGCCAAGGCGGGGATGGGCCAATAGGAGGCGGTTGCTGTGTGGTCGGGGGCGTGGTCATGCAGATACGCGCGGGTGGGCGGCCCAATGGGCGGGCGCCTATGCAGATGAGTCGGTGACAGCCGGGCCAGCGGGCGGGCGAGGGGGCAGGCGGGCTGCTGGGGCGAGGAGGTGGGACCCGGAGAAGGGTGGCCGCGGGGCCCGGCCAGGCTGGGGCGGGGGGCCGCAGCCATGATCGGGGCCTTCTCGTTCCCGATGAGCCCCGAGCGGGGCCGGCTGCGGGGCTGGCTGGAGGGCAGCCTGGCCGGGCTCTGCGAGTTGCACTGGCTCCGGGAGAGGCAGGAGTACCGCGTGCAGCAGGCGCTGCGGCTGGCCCAGCCCGGACTGGGGGGCGCTGAGGGCGAGGACGAGGAGGACGCCGAGGAAGACGAAGATGCGGCGGCGGCGCGCCGGGCCGCGGCGGCGCTGGAGGAGCAGCTGGTGAGGGTCCTCTGTCCGTCCGTCCATCCCCGCCCCTCCCCCCGCCTGTCTGTCCATTCGGGTTGGCTGGATGCTCAGACACCAGTCGGGGTCGCGGGGTGGGAGTTAAGGGATGGGGACAAGGCGTCCGAGCGGCGGGTGAGATCAGGCCTCCTGCTGTCCTAACCTGGACAGGCGATCGCTTCGCCTTCCCCTTGGGGCCTCATTAGATGCACGGCCTCTTAGCCCCTCCACCGAAGAAAAAGCTTTTGGCGCGCCAAGTCAGTGTCCAGCCCTGGTACTTTGCCTGCGTGGTCCCCTTAGAGCTTGGGAACTAAGGGAGGATAGGGTGGCCGCGGTGATTGTCCCCATTCTACAGAAAAAGAAACGGGTTCAGAGAAGTCAAGCGACTCATCCAAGGTCACACAGCAACCCACACAGCGGTGATTCAACCCTGCCCCTCTCCGGCCTGGCTCCCAGGACTCCATATTCCCTAAAGCCTGCCGTGCTTGGAGATCTCTGGAGGGGGCAGGGAGGGGGACTGGGGCCTCCTGGAAGAGGGGTCACAGCTCAGAGGAAGGTTATAGTCCCTGATGCCCCTTTCCTGCCCCCCCCCTCCACCTTGCCCCTCAGGTGACTTTTATCTTATTACCTGGTCCCAGCCCTCCTTAACCCCGGAGGGGAAGCCCACTCCAGCGTGTCCCCCACCCCCACCCCGTGGACGTGCCAATGGTAGAAGCTCAGACCGCTTCTACAGCCCTAAGGAGGCCCCATCCCTGTCTCCCACTCGCTCTGGTCAGTCTTTCATTCGCTTGAGATCTTCGGTTCGCTGACCCTCTCCCTGTCCCTTGGTCACTGTGACTTTGTGTCTCCTCTGTTTGCCCTCACCCTCAGTCTCTGCCTCCCTGTGTCTCTATCTCTGTGTCTCTGGGCCCTGCATTGCTGCACCTCTTTCTTTTCCTGCCCACGTCTCGATCTCCCTCTAGCGATCCCTGCCCCTCCCCCCGTCCCCCACCCCCCAGCGCGCCAGGCCTCAGACCCCGGCTGCGTGCGCGCCCATCCCCAAGCCTGTGTGTGGCCAGAGCTTTGGGTTTGGGGAAACCTGAGCCGAGGTCGGACAGGAGCGGGAGGGAGAGGGGCACTCTCACGGCGGCTGACCTCGGCTGCCCCCTCCCCATTTGGGGAGGTGGGGGGAGGGGGCTGAAGCCAGACTCCAGAGCTGCCTGAGCAGCCCCTCCCCCGGGCCGAGAGCCGGAGGTGGGGGGTGGGGGGGCGGCTAGGGGGTAGGGGGACCCTGCACATTCTTCACCGGGAACCAGAAACAGCTGTGGGAGGCCCCACCCCCTCCCAAAGTTGGAGATGGATCCTGGGGTCCCTCCCTGGCTCCCCCCACCGAAGTCGACTGCTCTCTGGAAGGTGCCCTGCACTCTCCACTCAGAGGGCCAGCACCAGGGCCTGAGTCCCGTCCTTCAGTGCCTCAGTGTCCACGCTCTGACCCCATGTCTCCCCCCCAGCAGTCCCCCTCTTGCTTTGTCACCCGGACCTCCGCCTTCCTCGCCCCTCCATCCTCCTCCCTCTGCCCCTGGGCTCCCAGGCTGACTTGAGGTGGTGGGGGGGGCGGTCTCTCCCCCCCCTCCATCGACAGGCAAAGCTAAGGCCTGGCATCAGGGAGGGGGCGGTGTCGGGCTGGCGGGAGGAAGGAGTGGAGAAGCGCTAAATATAAACTCCTGTGATGTTGGGGCTTCTTTGGTCCCTCTGAGGCGGGTCGGAGCCTCCTCTGATCCCCAAACCCTTCTTATCTTTGGAAGCTCACGCACACCCCACCCCGCTCCCACCAACACATGCTCTCTGCAGCCAGAAAAACTCAAGTCAGACTTGCCTTGATTACTTCCTCATCGGGATGGGGATGGCAGTGCCAGCTAATGATTAAGATGAAGAGTATGGAGGGGGTGGGGGAGGAGCGTTCCCAGTCCTGTTCTCTCTGGAGAAGGAAAGGCTGTGTGTGGCCAGAGCTTCCTGCTTGGGGCAAACTCAAGTCAAGGTTGGAGGTTCCAGCAAGAAAGACTGGAGTTAGACTTGGGGAAGCACTGCCTAACAGACTAAGAACATTGAATAGACTAGGGCAGGTGAGATTAGGTCTGGGGATCCGGGGGTGTTTAGGTCCAGCCGTCTCCAGGGCCTGAAATGACCCGCGGAGGTTTACAAAATTAGTACGAAGGGTCTGTAAGCCAGCAGGGAGGGCTGGTTTAGGGCAAGAACCTTCTGGTGCATTTCAAAGATTCGACCCTTTGCAGCTAGAAGAAATGAGGTTAGACTTACACTTGGGACTGGGTGGAGGTAGATTGAGGCAGCTGGGAGGAAGTGGGTTCGGTGCTCAGGTGAAGGCCTCTGCCACCTGCCTGAACCCCTCATTTCTGCTCTTCCCTGCAGCCAAAGAACTGAAATGAACCCTCAAATTACCCCCGCTGCTGGTCCATTGCAGCCCTATAGGACAAAGGTAGAACTGCCCTGTGGGTTTCTGAGACTCTTTAGGAAAATAGAAAGCCTCCTCCTTCTCCCACGGGTCCACTGGTGGTTTTGAACTGCCGACCTTTCGGTTAGCAGCTTAGTGGGTAACCAGTATGCCGCCAGGGAAATGTCCCCTCAAGCCACCCTGAAACCAAAACTCCAGAAAGCTTTCACACTTTCATTTTTGTTTTGTTTTTTAATCATTTTATTGGGGGTCACGCTTTCATTTTAATGACACGATTTTACCTTTTCTTTATGCGAGACTTAGAGCTTTCGTGTAATCTGAAAAGTTTGCATTTATTCAGTGCTTTCAAGAAACTTCTTTTCAGGACTCACCCGATCTACACCAGCACGCCGTAGCAGAGGGGGTACATGATGAAACCGAGCTTCCAGAGATGAAGCAACTAGCCCAAGTCACACAGCTGGGGCTGGGGCTGAGCTGGGATTTGGACCCAGCTGGGTAGAGCACTTAGCCACTAGTTAGAGGACTATGTAGCAGTTTGAACCCACCCATTAATTAGCTACACAAGAAGAAAGACCTTAAAGCAGTGGTTCCCAACCTTCCTAATGCTGACACCCTTTCATACAGTTCCTCATGTTGTGGTGACCCCCCCCACCACCATAAAATTATTTTCGTTGCTACTTCATCATTTTGCTACTGTGATGGATCGGGCGACCCTGGAATCAGGCGACTGCTGTGATAGGGTCATTCAACGCGCCCTCCCCCCCAAAGGGGTCTCGACCCACAACTTGAGAACCATTGCCTTAAAGCCATCTTCCATAAAGATTGTTTAAAACTCCAAATTCACTGCCATCAACTCACTTCATCCCTACAGGGCAGGGTGCCCCGGTGGGGTTCCAACAGTGTAAATCTTTTTAAAATTTTTTAGTCATTTTATTGGGGAACCGTGTAAATCTATATGGCAGTAGAAAGCCTCATCTTTCCCCTACAGAGCTGCTGGTGGTTTCAAACAGCTGACCTTGCGGTTAGTAACCCCATGAACAACCTAGCAGGCCACCAGGGCTCCTCCCATACGGCTACAACCTAGGAAATACCATGTGACCGTGCCACCAGTTCTACTCTGTCACGTGGGGGTGGGTATGAGTAGAAATGGACTCCCTTGTACCCAACCCCAATTTGGCTTTAAAGTCATGCCTCCCTAAACACTTTCTTCCCCGCTCTGATTTGATCCCATCAACCCGCCCCCTCCACCAAGGCCAACGCCATGGTCAACTGACTGTGAGCCCTTCCAGACTGATTCCAGCGCCTTGGCTCACAAAGACAGTTTACATACCGAGACATGTAGAGGTTGGCTTGACTTTTTTTTTTTTTTTTTTTACAAATTCCGGTTTCTTGGGTGAAGTCCCAGAAACGGATGCCAAATGACTCTCTCTCCAAGCGTGGCTCCTAGACAGGCCGCATCAGAGCTCACCGTGGGAACTTGTTCCAAAAGGAAACTCTTGGCTTGCCGCCCTCCTCCGCCCCCACCCCCATCCAGACCCCAGGCCGAAACGGAAAGTCAGGTCCAGCGATCTGGGTTTTTCACAAACCTCCAGGTGATATGCACACTCATGCTCCTGCATTTATTTCCTACTTTTCTTTGGGCCCTCCTGATTCGATCTTGAAATGAATTCCCTTTTCCTAGCTGCACCGCGCTCCCTTGTAGGTGTACCTTGAGCACTTGTTTTATACCAGGCACTGCTCTGGGCACATGGGCCGACTCACTCACTACCATGCAGCCAGTGCTGACTCAGTGACCCGGTAGGACAGAGCAGAACTGCCCCTGGCGGGTTCTGAGACCCTAACTCTTCAGGGAAATTGCAAGACTCGTCTTTCTCCTCTGGAGCGGTTGGTGGTTTCGAACTGCTGAACTTGTGGTTAGCAGTCCAATGTGTGACCCACTATGCCAGCGGGGCTCCACTTGAAACAAAGAAGTGAAGGGAGGCAGAGGACAACCCTTGCTCGCCTGGAGAGAGAGACAAGACACATACAGCTTGGTACATACTGTTAAACCAGGGGTGGGGCCCTGGTGCCTTAGTGGTTACCCGTTGAACTGCTAACCACCAACGAGGTCAGCGGTTCGAAACCACTAGGCTCCCCGCAGGAAAATGAATGAGGCTTGCTACTCCTGTGAAGAGAAAAGTCTCAGGAACCCACAAGGGCGGTTCTATCCTGTCGTACAGTGTCCCTTTGAGTCAGTATTGACTCGGTGGCAGCGAGTTCTGTTAAGCCGGGAAGTCATGACTGCTTTGTAGAGACCACCAACCCCCAGACTCCTTGCCGTGGGGTCCACTCTAACTCATAGTGACGGAAGCTTTAAATCCTCACAGCCTCAGCTTTTCCCCCCCCCAAGGAGCGCCTGGCAGATTTGAACTGCCAACCTTGTCATTAGCGGCCCAGGGCCACCAGGCCCCGAGGAAACACAGGGAGTTCTTTTAGATCAGGTGCTCAGAGAAGGAGATGCCTGGTTCGGCAGTTCCAACCTACCCAGTGGCAATGTGGAAGAAGACCTGGCGTTCTGCTGCTGTCCGGCCGGTTTCTTTCAACTCGCGGGGAAGACAGGATGCCACGTGACAGAGGAGCAGTGACCCCCCTAAGTTTTCCTTGGCAATCGTATCTCTATGGAAACAGATCGCCAGTTCTTTCTCCGGCTGAACTCTGGACAAAGGACCCCCTGGGATAGTTCTACCTCCTAACAAGGAGTCTCCACAAGTTGGACTTGGCTCCGCAGCCCCCAGGTTGGGTTTGTGTTTGGTCAGGAAAGGGACTGTGTGAGCAGGGACCTGAAATGAGCAAGGAAGACCTGTCTCTCTCAGAGGGACAGCGGCAGGCAGGCAGCCAATGCAAAGGCCCTAAGGTGGGAGTATGGATGGCATGTTGTTCAGGGGCCTGTAAGGAAGCCACTGTGGTTGGAGTCCCGTGAGCATGGGGGCAATGATACGTATACGCACAATATGGATACACAGGGATCACTTTGACCAGAAAGAAGCCAAGCCAGCAGCTCCTATCTTAGATGCTTGCTCCCTGAGGCGGCAGGGTCCCACTGCTTCCCAGGGTTCCACTGAGGGACTGGAGGGAGCATCTTGGCAGCCCAGGCTGCAGCCCAAATCGGACTGCTGCTGACTTTCCTGGCATGAACAGGGCCAGAGGGGGGCTTCAGTTCTGGGATAGAGTAGGGGGAGGGTCTGGAGAGCTGGGGAGGCGGGGCTGTGGAGGAGCCTGCCTGTTTTTCTGCCCTAAATAGGCAAAGCTGGGCGCCCGCTGTCCAGCTCCTCCCCCTTCCCTCCCTCCCTGTCCAGACAAGCAGCTTTTGTCTGTGGGTCAACCAACAACCGTCAGCCTGAGGCTGTGGCCACCTCTGGCCTCCCCTAGACCCCTGGGAAGCTCTTCCTGGCCCTGGCGCAGGGCCTGTTTTCCAAAAAGGGGTTAAGTCCCTCCTCTTGTCTTAGAGACCCTCCCCACCGGGTCCTCCCAGCTCTCACTCCCAGACTCCATGACCACCACTCTCCTCAGAAGGGTTTTCACCCCAAGTTATACACATCTGATCAAAAACAGTCTTGTTCTGCAGCGAGAAGGCTACAGGGTAGGCTGATGGATATTTTTCATCGTGATGAGTGAGGGACAGTGGGCAGACACTGGGAGTTTCTGGGTTTGAATGGAGCAAGTGCTGGAGATAAACGTGGCCCCCCGGGAAGTCAAGGGGCCTGTTAGGGGGCATGCAGACAGACACTCGCATGCACACATGCACTCCTGCAATTCTCTTAATACTAGACTCACAGAAGGACTTCCCAGCAGGGAGAGGGAATTGTGAGGGAAGGAGCAGAGAAATGTGTCAGCTGTGGTCAGCCCTGTGCCATCCACATGAGAAAAAGTATCTCTGCAGCAGAAAAGACTTCAGGGAGACGAGCAGACGGGCTTTCTAATGGTGGTACTGTTCATCCTTACCGCTGGTAGTGTCTATCGGGGGTGATGGGGTATCAGAGAAGGCAGGGAGGCAAGGACCGAGAGAAGGCTCAGCCTAAGGGATCTGCTGGATCCTGGGCACCACTTTTGGCCACGAACTCATCTTACAGCAAGAGGATCTTAAGTTAGATTCAAAGACGGACTTTCTAATGGGGTTAAGGGGCTGTTAGCACAGGTAAGGGAAACCGCTAATGGGCATGGCCCAAGGGATGATGCTCCATTGTATCTAAGGGGAACTGGGATGGGACTGCAGCAGGAAGCACTGGAGTTAGCAGCAAAAAGCACTTTCTAAGGAGGTTCAAAGAGCCCAATCATGAGAGGAGGCCTGGGACTCAAGTACCGCGTTCACTCTCTTGAAGTTAAAAGTGAGACTCTGTCCATGAACACCTGGGATGGGCAGAGACAGCGGTGGTGGGACAAACCATCGGCAGGCAGAGCGTTGGGATGCTTGTGATCAATCTGTGCTCCCTGTGTCCCCAGGAGGCCCTGCCTGGGCTCATCTGGGACCTGGGCCAGCAGCTGGGAGACCTGAGCCTGGAGTCTGGGGGACTGGAGCAGGAGAGTGGGCGCAGCTCAGGTGAGCGCAGGTGGAGGGGCTGCTTGGGACACTCTAATCCCAACTACTTTCTCCCATCTCTATGCCCCACCCCTCACTCCCTTCCCTTGCCCCTTGGTCCTCCCCTCTCCCTGTCCCCTAGTCCTCTCAGCCTCTCCATCCAGGCCCTCCAATGATTTTTCTTCTCTTCTCCCTGGTCCAGGCTTCTACGAAGACCCGAGTTCTACAGGCGCTCCAGACTCGCCACCATCGACATTCTGTGGGGACAGTGGCTTCTCTGGATCTGGCTCCTATGGACGCCTGGGTCCCTCTGAACCCCGGGGCATCTATGCCAGTGAGCGACCCAAGTCCCTAGGTAAGGTGGGCGGGGGTGGGGCCCTGAGGGACCAGACAGTCAAGGCAGATGAAGGTGTTGAGCCCACAATCTAAGGAGATCCACCCATCTGGATTCAAATACCTGCCGAGCTGATTCTCTCAGCCAGCGGCCAGCGTGTGATTTTTTTTGTCACCAGCATGTCGCTTCTTTCTGGCCTGGAGTTCTCCATCCCTTACAATGGGCTCATGACAGGACCTACCTCGAATGGAAGTTCTGAGCTTGCAGGGCACCTCTGCCCTACAGCACTAGAC
The DNA here is from genome assembly GCF_050624435.1 of Tenrec ecaudatus. Classification (NCBI taxonomy): domain Eukaryota; kingdom Metazoa; phylum Chordata; class Mammalia; order Afrosoricida; family Tenrecidae; genus Tenrec; species Tenrec ecaudatus. The sequence continues at coordinate 11,685,470 of NC_134547.1, forward strand.
TTGGCACATGGTAACCACCCAGTACCTAAGAACTGTTCTTGCTCATTTGCATAAGTAAGTTAAAGGCTAAGGTCCCCTGGGTGGCACAGACAGATGGTGTGTGCTTGAAAACCATCCTAAAGGCTGGGAAGGTTCAAACTCATCTGGCCACGCGGCGGAAGAAAGACCTGGCAGTCAGTTTTCTGCTCTGTAAAAGCCTGTGGTTGCCATGAGTAGGAATCAGCTCCTCAGTGTCAGGGTTGTTTGAGGTTATTGTGCCCGGGAAACCCTATAGGGCAGGGCGGGGGGAATGGGCACTTCAAAATTTCATAGAAAAATGGAATGCCCCCCCAAAAAACCCAACTTTTTGAAGCCCCGCAGGTAAGGGTCTCTGAGTTAGAACCATCTCAACGGGCACACAAGAAGCAGTCTCCTAAGGATGGCTTGGACAAAGTCAACAACTTTTATACGGCCGACACTGTAGTGGGAGAACTCTGCGTGATGAAGGGAGACAGTAGTGACACATGCCGAGAAAAGTAGGAACGGAGGAAAGCGGTTAGAGACTGTCCCTGTGTGTTAGGCAGAGAGTGGTCACATTAGAAGGCATGGCTGGGGAGTCTTCACTCAGGGCAGGGGTTGTTGAGAGCAGCTATCTTAAGTTAAGGGGAGGAGCCAGCCCAATGGATATGCTGGGGGTAACTTGTTCCAGGTGGTGCCAACAGCAAGTGCAAAGACCTTGGGGTGGCTGGTGTGTGACTGGTATGTATACACAGGGGCATATTCAAGAGTGGCCAGCGTGGCTGGTATCCTGCCATCCCACCTACCTAGATACAGGAGGAGGTGGGCTTTGGGGAGGTGGGCCTTGAAGGGGCTTGTAGGCCACTGTCAAGATTTTGTTAGAAACCTGATAGGGTTGAAGGAATGGATCCCCAAACACCCATCTCACCGCACTGCCATCCGAGTGGATACCAACTCACAGGACTCTACAGGACAGGGTAGAACTGTCCCTGCGGATTTCCGAGGCTGTAAAAAGTAGAAAGTCCTTTCCCCAACAAAACAGCTGGTGGTTTTGAACTTTGGACCTTGAAGTTAGCTGCCCAATGTGAAACCAGTATTCCGCCAGGGTTCCTAAAGGAATGAGAGCAGGAAGTGGGCATAGGCGCAGGAGCCCTGGTGGCTGGTTGGGTTAGGCACTCGGCTGCTAATCACAAGGTCGGGGGTTCAAAGCTGCTCTACGGGAGAAAGATGAGGCTGTCTGCTCCCCTAACCATAGTCTCAGAAATCCAAAGGCACAGTTCTACCTTACCCTGGTCGCTATGAGTCAGAATGAACTAATAAAGGCTGTGGACTCAGTTCAGTTTGGGATCTTGGGTTTGGAATCACCTTGTGGTGGAGTAGGGTGGGCTATGGTTTGGGTATGGGGGCGAGGAACAGCCTGCCCTTGAGGTTCTGAGCAAAAGGGGTCTGAGACCCCCCTCCACTTCCTCCCTCCTTTTTTTTTTTTTTGCTCTTCTCCTAGGAGACGCCAGTCCCAGCGCGCCCCAGGCAGTGGGTGCTCGGGCTGCCGTGCCACGCTCCTTCTCTGCGCCCTACCCCACGGGCTCGGATGCCTGCTCCTCGGCGGAGCGGCGGGCGCGCGCCGGTCCTTTCCTGACGCCCAGCCCCTTGCACGCCGTGGCGCTGCGCAGCCCGCGCCCATGCGCCCGCCCGGCCACCGACGCCCAGGACGCAGGCCGGCCCCTGGACGGCTACATCTCGGCGCTCCTGCGCAGGCGCCGCCGCCGGGGGGCGGGCCAGCCCCGGACCAGCCCCGGGGGCGCGGACGGCGGCGCGCGGCGCCAGAACAGCGTGCGCCAGCGCCCGCCCGACGCGTCCTCGCCCCCCGGGGGCGCGCGCACCGCGCCGGAGCCCGCCGTGGAGCGCGCGGGGGGCCGCGCCGTTAGCCCGGCCGCCCTGCGACGCGCCTGGGCCTCGCCCTGGGAGTCGGAGACGGCGGCCGAGCCCCCCGCGCTGCCCGCGGCCCCCTCGCCCCCAGACAGCCCCGGCGAGGGCCGCCTGGTGAAGGCGCAGTACATTCCGGGCGCGCAGGCAGCCACTCGCGGGCTCCCGGGGCGCGCGGCGCGCCGCAAAGCGCCGCCCTTGACCCGGGGCCGCAGCGTGGAGCAGTCCCCGCCGCGGGAGCGGCCCCGGGCCGCCGGGCGCCGCGGACGCATGACTGAGGCCTCGGGCCGCCGGGGCTCGCCCAGGGCGCGCAAGACCACGCGCTCCCAGTCGGAGACCAGCTTGTTGGGGCGCGCCGCCGCGGCGCCTCCCGGGCCCCCCAAGTACCCCACGGCGGAACGCGAGGAACCGCGGCCGCCCCGGCCCCGCCGCGGCCCCGCGCCCACGCTGGCAGCCCAGGCCGCAGGGGCCTGCCGCCGCTGGCGCTCCACGGCGGAGATCGATGCCGCCGAAGGGCGCCGGGGCCGTCCCCGCGTCCCCGCAACCCGTGGCCCTGGGCCCGGCCCGTCCCCGTCGGCCCCGCAGCGCCGCCTGCTCTACGGCTGCGCGGGCAGCGACTCGGAGTGCTCGGTGGGGCGCCTGGGGCCCCTCGGACGCCGGGGACCCCCGGGTGGCGGCGGCGGCGGCGGCGCGGGGGTCTACGGGGAGAGCGAATCCAGCGCCAGCGAGGGCGAGTCCCCGGCCTTCAGTTCTGCCTCCAGCGACTCGGACGGCAGCGGTGGCCTGGTGTGGCCTCAGCAGCTGGTGGCAGCCACCGCAGCCTCTGGGCCTGGGGGTGGTGCAGGTGGAGGGGCGCCCGCAGGCCCCGCCAAGGTCTTTGTAAAGATCAAGGCTTCACACGCGCTCAAGAAAAAGATCCTGCGGTTCCGGTCGGGTTCACTCAAGGTCATGACTACAGTGTGAGTTTAGGGGTTCGCTTGGGCGCCCCCTTCGTGGCCTCTGCACCTCCACACGCCCACTCACTAACCCTTCACTCCTCCCTTCCAAAGACTAGTTTTCTCTGCTTCCAAAGACCCTTAGGCCTCCCTCCCTCCACAGCCATAGCCGTTAAACTCCACCACCACCACCAGAGAAAGGAATGGGAGAGGGGAGCCCTGTTTGACACCCCACACACACATTCAACGCTGGGAGCCCTTGGGCAAGAAAGTACCCATTCTCTGGGCCTCACTTTTCTCATCTATACAATGGATGCCCCTGTATGCAGAGGGGGAGGGGGGTGGGTAGATTCTGTTTTGAAATTCCCGATTTTAGTTTAGACACCTAAATCTATTTCTGCCCTTTCATTTTCACGCCCACCCACTTCTTCATTTCAGAAGCTCCTTTCTGTGGTCCCCTCTCATTCACAAAGTGCCCCCCACCCACCTCATGACACTTGGCATCCTAGTTAGAGACTCTTGGGTCTGACCCAGGCCGTGTCTGCAGAGTGCCCTGGGAAGGGAAGGAGCGCTGGCATTGGGGTTTTGAGGGTCAAGTAGGAGTTGGCAGCACCTGGAGAAGAACTGTTTCACCTCTATTCCCTGGACGATCGAGGGGCCCTGGGAGGTGGAAAAGAGGAAGGAGGAGGGTATCTATCATGCTCCCCACCTCCCCTCATGACAGGGAGTAGGGAGGAGCCCAGGATGACTCTCAGCTGTTCCAATCCAGTAGTTTATTTTTCTTCTTCTTTGAAATAAAAATGGACTGTATTTATTATGACGATGGTGCCTCCCGGTGCACAGGGGGGCCAGATTCCGTGTGTTTCTGTAGTCTCTTTGTAAATAAATGCACAGTGTCTAACGCATGTGGGGGACTCTTATTCTCTAGCCAAATGGGAGAGCGCCCCCCCCTTTTTTCCCCGGACTAATGTTTATTGGTTAACATTAAGACCTTAGGGGTGGTAGTGGATTCCGAGTTGGATTATTAACTGCAAGGTCAGCAGTTCAAACACACCAGCCTCTTCGAGAGAGAATGATGAGGCTTTCTGCTTCTATGAAGAGTCTACCTTGCCCTAGCTGGCTTCTTTCTTTTTTGTAGAAGAGTTTTATATAAAGGGTTATTGCACATTAAGAAAGCATCCCCGTCCAGTCCATGCCCATAGACTGATATTAGCTCATATGTCCGATATCAATCTATAAAGTCCTCTTCAGACTCAGGAAGCACATGCAATGATGCCAAATGCAGGATGACCACAGGCCAGTGGGTAGAAAGGCTTTGGATCCAGTAAGCATCTCAAGCGCTGGCAGGCGTCTCCATGTGGCTTCTCCAGCACCCAGGGCTGCATCAGGGTAGGTCCATGTGGCTTCTCCACTCAGGGCACTAGTGTAGTTCCATGTGTCTTGTCAGCTGCAATGTCTCCCAGGGAATCGCCCTATCCGGTTTCTATGAGGTAGCATTGACTCCCTGGCAGCAGGATTTAGTCATGTGTAATACAGAAATAGTAGTGCCCCGAACCAGATGCCAGACCCTAAAGCTAGGTCTCAACATGTCTTCCTGCTTGAGTTCAAGGACTCTGACCTTTGGTTGCGTTTTATTGTGACCATCCATAGCGTTTCAGACAAAAATTGGAATAATAGAGGTTCAAGAACAAAGAAGCGAAACCAACGGCCACCAGGTCCATTATGACTCATAAGGACCCTATGGACAGAGTAGGATTCCTGGGACTGTAACTCTATGGGAGCAGACAGCTTCATCGTTCTCCTGAGGAGGGGCTGATGGATTTGAACTGATGATCTTGTGGTTGAGAGCCCATTGCCTAACCCATTAGGTTACCAGGGCTAAAGTTAAATAAAAGTGGGGTGGGGGAGAAGAAATTATCCGCATCAGCTGCCCAAAGGCCAACCCCTACAAGACAGGTCAGATTTCCACCACCCTCCAATGCCTTTACCAGTCTGACACCGGCTGTCCTTCCCTCAGCACTGGCTACTCCTAAATTAGTAGGTGTGCAAAATTCACAGGTCATACTGAGCTGAGGTTTAATTTACTAGGGAAGGAACAAGGAGCGCTGGTGGCATCATGGGTTGTGAGTTATTAGTTTGGACTGCTAACTGCAAGGTCAGCAGTTTGAACTCACATGCTGCTTCACAGGGAGGAGGTGAGGCTCCCATAAGAGGCTTACAGCCTCAGAAACCCTTATGGGGTCACTTAGGTTACAATTCAGGTTCAAGAATGCCCAGGATCCAGTTCTTCCAGCAAGAGTTTCTCTTAGCAGCGGTCTCTGCTGGCACGTGTCTCCAGCCCTCAGCCCATCACCATGAGCCTTGCTCAGACAAAGCAGTAGGAAGCTCATTTAACTTTGCCAATGAGTTAGAAGCACCCCCACTGCACCAGCAAGCCTCTTGCCAAAAAGGCACTTAGTTTCTCATTCTCACTCCTATCGGAAGGGGTTCAGCGCTCACGCTACTGGTCGGGAAGCCCACCTCATGGTCTCCTTCTGGTCACCTGGTTTTACTGCTGTTGGTTTGCTACTGGGGGGTTCGACAATGAGATCTCAACATTCCTTACAGTGGGAGTATTCATTGGTTAATTATAGGCCAATGGATTACTTGACCGGAAGACAATATGGTGGGAGTGGGGGAGTGACTTCAGTTCCAGGTTGAAAGGTTTTCTTAGGATGTTGGTCTCTAAGGTTCCTCCAGTCTCTACAGTCCAATAAGTCTGGTCTTTTCTATGACCTTGAGTTTTGTTCCACCTTCTCTCTGTCTCTGGTCAGAATGGCATTGGTTTTGCTAGCTGGACAGCATCTACTCCGGTCTCAGGCTAGAGGAGGTTGTGGTTTGGGTTGGCCATTATTAGGCTTGTGGACAATTTGTTTCCCTGGATCTTTGGTCTCTTTCACCTTCCTTGGCCCTGAGGGGAAGAGGAGGCCAGTAGTTATATTTTAGATGGCCGCTAGCAAGCTTTGAAAATCCAAAAACCAAAAAAAGCCAAACTCACTGACCCCTGTGGATTTCTGAAACTGTAGCTGTGTATGGGAGTAGAGAACCCACTCTTTCGCTCCCAAAGCTGCTGATGGTTTTGAACCGCCAACCATGTGGAAGAACCCAACTCCTAACTACTGCACCTGTACAGCTATGTACCAACCTAGAATCTAGAACATTCTCTTGATGAACTATGTTGTACCACTCAATCTAGTTGTCCTCCCATATTATGGTCCTGAGTCTTCAAACCCAATAACTCAGTACCACGAAGTGTTTGCATCTATTGAGGAAGTTTCCATAACAATTTTCCCTCTGTGCGCATATATGTATATATGAATATATGAGCAAGTAACCAATACAAATATGCCTACATGTATACTAAAGCCCACACCCATATCTATATATGCATATACATATACGTCCAGATGCCGTGCTACACCTATATAGCGTTCATATAGCCATCGATCTATGTAATCAACCCCATAGTTTTGGTTGTAATCTATTATTGCAGAATCCAGTATGTGAGAGCATTTACCCTAATAGTCCCGCCACACTTCCCCCCCCAAATACTTTTATTGGGGGGTCTTACATCTCTTATCACAATCCATACATTCATCCAGTGTGTCAAGCACATTTGCACATATGCTGCCATCATCATTTTCAAAGCATGCTCTTCCTACTTGAGCCCCTGATATCAGCTCCCCATTTTTCCCCCTCCGTCCCCTGCCCGCTTTCCCTCATGAACCCTTGATAAGTTATAGATTATTATTTCCATATCTTACATCATCCTCTGTCACCCCTCACCCACTTTTCTGTTATTCGTCCCCCTGGGAGGGTGGTTCTAGATCGATCCTTGTGATCAAATCCCCTTTTCTCCTCCCACCCTTCCCTAATCCTACTGGTAGCTCTACTCTGCTTGCTGGCCCTGAGGGGTTTATCTATCCTGATTCCCTGTGTTGCGGGCTCATATCTGTAGCAGTGTGCATCTTCTGGTCTAGTCCGATTTGTAAGGTAGCATTGAGGTCATGATAGTGGGGGGAAGGAAGCACCAAAGAGCTAGGAGAAAGTTGTGTGTTTCATCAGAGCTATGTTGCACCCTGACTGGCTCATCCACACACACCTTTTAAAAAACGTTTTCAGGGAGCTGGGAGGGAGGGGAAAAAAAAAAGAGGACCTGATGCAAAGGGCTTAAGTGGAGAGCGAATGCTTTGAGAATGATTGGGGCAGGGAATGTATGGATGTGCTTTATACAATTGATGTATGTATATGTATGGATGTGATAAGAATTGTATGAGCCCCTAATAAAATGATTTTTTTAAAAAAAGAAAAACCAGAAACAAACAAAATAAATAAAAAACGTTTTCTTGTGATTTGAATCGCAGTTTATAGAGCCAGTTGGTTTCAACAAATCCTTTGCCTTTTGTTTCCTAACATTGATAGCAATTCCCACAACGTAATAGCTCCTGGTCCACTGCTTCCCTGTGTGGCCTGTTTGCATTTGTCCCTGTCCTTGTTCCCTGTGTTCCTCTCTCATTGTCCTCATTCACCTTGGTCGCATTGTGCGGGCTTCCCTCAGCTTATGTAATGCCTTTCCCGTCTCCAGAATGAACTCGGGTGGGCTACCTAGGAATAAGAATCCCCCCCCCCCCAATCCCTGGTAACCATCAAAGAAGAGTGTGGCTTCCTGTCTGCGAGCCTATTCTTTACGTCTTATAAAAATGCCATGATATAATTTTTGTTCCTTTGTGGTTGACTTCTGCCCCTCAGCATGATGTGTCCCAGATTCGTCCATGTTCTCAGATGTCTCGCCACCGTATCACTGGTCTTTGTCAGTGGTATTCCACTGTGTGAGTGTACCACGTTCTGTGCTTCCTCCTATCCATCCATCAACACTGAGACTATTCCCAGCTTCTTGCGATTGTCAATGATGCTGCAAAGCACACGGATGTGTCCTGTTCTTATTTCTTTAGGATGGAGAGCCAGAGGGTGATTGCTTGATTACCCGGTGTTTCTAATTCTAGCTTTTGAGGAAGCACCAGACTGTTTTACAATCCTCCCAGCAACGGATGGGGTTTTCCATCTCCCTGCATCCTTGCCAGCATGTTGTTGGTTTTTTTTAATCCGTGCCATTTTTCTCAGGGCAAAGGTGATTTGCATATGGTGGCACTGTCTGGTAATCATTGCACTGCTAACTGCAGGGTCATCGGTTCAAGCCTGCCAGGTGCTCTGGAGAAGCCAGATGGAGCTATTTGCCCCCAAAAGGCTTACAGCTTCTGGAGCCCTATACAGATAGGGTCACTGTGAGTTGGAAACAATCAGTGGCAGTGGGTTCGTCGTGTGTGGTTTTTAATGCTTGTTGTTGAATGGTTTTTTTTTTGGAGTCAAGTATCTGTTTGAGTCTTTGCTTTTTTGATTGGATTATTGGTCTTTTTGTTGTTGAGGTGTTGGCTTTTTCTGTATGCTTTGGAGATGCCGTTTAGTCAATTATGCCATTACTAAATTTTTCTCTCCCGACCCCAATAGGTTGTCTTTTCACTCTTTCGGTGAAATCTTTGAATGAGCAGAAGTTGTGAAGTTTTAGGACATTCCGGTAATGTAGTTTATCTTCCATTGGGTGTGATTTTTAATTATGCTCAGTGGTGCACCTAGGCCATACATTAGGACCCCCTAGCTTTGTCCCTGTGTTATCTTCCATGAACTTTATAGTTCTAGGTTGCACCTTTAGGTCCTGGATCCATATTTAATTTCTGCATATGGTGTGAGGTATGCATTTGGTTTCATGCCTGTGGTACTTATATAATCGTCAATTTGAGAGGATTAAGAGTGAAGGGGTGGAGTCTAGCCTGTCAATCAGGTGATAGCCAATGAGGCCTCTGTGTGGCCATGGCCTCCTGAGGATTCTGGGAACTCCATTATTCCTCTTTGGAAGCAGAGGCAGGAGTCTCTCTCTCTCTCTCTCTCTGGGTTCACTCAAGACATGCCTGTGAAGAAGACTCATAGAGAGAAACTGATGGAGCCAGATCTCTGGAGCCCTGCCATCTAGTACTGAGCTGCTTACAATGCCACTGGATCCACAAGACTTCCCACCCACTGCCCTGTGATCTTCCTGCATTTGGTGTCATTGCATGTGTTTCGTGAGTCTGAAGAGGACTTTATAGATTGGTATTGGACATATGGGCCAATATCAGACTTATGGACTTGATCTGGACTGGGTTGGGATGTTTTCTTGATATTCAATTGCTCTTTTATATAAACCTCTTTCTTATACACATGTGAGTGCCATGAATGTGTTTCTCTGGTCTACCTGGACTAACACATGTCACTGCAAACTCCGTTTTGCTGCACCATATGGTAGAACGATGATCTCATCCCATTGAACGGGTTCTGGCCCTTTTTCGACGGTCTGCCCTCCCTATCCAGCTGGATTTCAGTTTTCAGTTCTGTTTCCTGGGTCTGTGTCACTGGCCCACTTTGCCCTTTCACCAGGACCAACCTGTTTGGACTACACTGTCTTAGGGCCTCCCTCTCTGTTCTTCATCCTCAATAATGCATTAGCTATCCAGGGCCTCATTAGGACCCCCTACCTGGTGGTGTAATGGCTACAGAAAAAAGGGGGGGAAAGCTAGCATTTCCGCCCCCAAATAGCCACGCCCTCTGTAGAAGCCGGAAGTGACGCCTGTGGTCATCCTAGAGTTACAGTCTTGGAAAGGCTCTGCGTGACAATTCTGATCTGATACATTGGGGTCGTCCTGAGTCCAAATCTGTTGTTACGCCCCTGGTCTGGTTTGAGTCCGGAGATGGGTGGATCCCAGTCTGACTCATAGCCTTTCTACAGGCCTGAGAACTGCCCTAGACAGAGCTTTTGAAGGTGTAAATCTTTACAGAAGCGACACTGAACCCGCGGCGCCACCTCTGTAGGGCAGGGTAGAAGTGCCCCTGTAGGAAGCTACGTCTTTCTCCCGCGGATGGCTGGTGGTTTCGAACCGCAGACCTTGCGGATCACATCCCAACGTGTAACTACTACGCCATCAGGACTTCTGGCATCCTGTGCACATCTGGGAATTCAGTTTATTCAGAAGGAAAGAGGATGTAAGCCCGTGGTTCTGACTCCTGCGTTTGGGTGGGGAGAGGCGGGGTTGTCACCCTGTCTTCCTGGCGCTAAGCTGGGTTTCCTCCTGGGAGCTACCCGGGCCAGGGCCGCTGCTGATGAGAAACAGCTGCGGGGGCTCGGCAAGCGCCCAGGCCCCTCCCCGGCGCCGTAGGACCCCGCTCTGGGGGTGCGCCCCAGCCCCCACCCTCCTTTCCGCAGCCAGGCCCCTGGCCCTGGCACGTCCGGCGCGCCTGATGCTTTCCAGATGCGGACCTGGCTCCCCTCCCCCTCCCCCGCCGGGCCTGGCGGCAAGTGGGGCTGAGATGGAGGGGTGTGGGGAGGAAGCCAAGGGAGGAAGTCAAGGTCCCCTCCCCACTCCCAAGTCACCACAAGAGACCCAGGCCGGGGTCTCTATGCCCAGCCTGGTGCCCCATCCAGGCGGTCCAAACTGAGTTGGGAGGAGTCAAAATTGAAAAATGCACGGTCCTTTCCAGACCTCCGCCTCTTCCCAGGGCCCTGGCGGTAGCCTGCCAGCCCTGGTGGCCCAAGATCGGTCCAGCGACAGACCACGCCCACAGACACGCCCCCTCAGTGACCACGCCCCCGCGGCGCCCGGCTCCGTCTAGCTCCTCCCTGCGGCCACGCCCCTGTGGCCGTCTCTGCAGGTCCCGCCTCCGCAGGCGCGTCCGTCCCGCGTGCAAGCCGCTCGTCTGCATGTCACCTTGTTGCCCCACCTGCCTCCTCCTCTCTGTGTATTGTGAGGCTGGCTTCCTGTCTTTGAGGCTACACTCTTGTGTGTCTCTACCTGTACCCAGTCTCTATTTGTCTCATCTTTGTGTCTCTGTCGCTCTCTGAAATTCTTTCCCTGTCTCTGTCTCTACATTGCTTCTCAGTCGGTGTGCACTTCTCTCTGCAGCGGTCTCTTGTGTTTCTGTCTCGCTCTGCGACTGTCACCTTTTCGGGCTCTCTGAGACCCAAAGTTACTCCCCTTCTAAACGAGTATCTCTGGGTTCCTGTCTCCCTTGTTCCCCTGGACCCTAGTCTAACTTGTGTTTTCTCCCTCTAGTCTTTAGCTCCCTGCACCTCTCTTGGGTCTTTGCAGTCCCCCGGGACTTTGGCAAGGGCTGGAGGGGCGGCTCCGCGGCCCGCGGGCGCCCCCGTGTGCCCGTCAGGAGTTAGTCAAAGCAGACAGACCCATGGGCTGTGTGTGTGACAGTGTCTGATGGGGTGGCTTGGGTTAATGTGACATAGAGAGGTGATGGGTGACACCAGGAAGTCATGCGGATATGTGTAATGCTGGGGAATGTGTGCGACTCCCAATGATTGTGTGTGACATTGAGCGATTGGGTGGGACAAGGAGAGGGTGGGGGGGACTGTTGGACATTGGCGTGTATGACTCTGATGATGTGTGTGACACTGAGATGAGTATGTATGACTGTCAATGAGATGGAGATAACATGTAAGTGACTGCATGTGACAGCCGAGAGGGTGGACACTTGTGACACTGAGATTGTGCAGTTGGGTGTGAGAGAGGCCACACGTATGACTGTGTCACATGAAGCGATTCCGCATGACAGTGTATGGGAGGGAGGTGTGTGTGTGACTATCCTGGTCAGATTGGGTGATCGTGATGTGGATGTGAGAGAGAGAGTGTGAAATATAAAGAAGTGAAAGTGAGCTTGTCTGTGTCACCCAGGCTGAGGAACTGACCAATAGATGGCCTGAGAGGGCCGTGGGAGAGACATGGGGAATCTGGGGGTGACGGGCCAGGTGAATGTGAGACCGCATGCAACAGCGACACTGATGGTCTGTGAGAAACTGTCATCACGTGACCCCGAGATTGTGTGGCACTCAGCGTGTGGTAGTTACATAATCTGGTGTCAATTTGAGGATTCAGAGTGAAGGGGTGGAGTCTAGGCTGTCAAACAGGTCACAGCCCAATGAGGACTCTGTGTGGGCGTGGCCTCCTGAGGATTCTGGGAATTCCTGTATCCTCCTTGGAAGTGGGAGGAGACATTTTCTCTCTGGCCTCACTCCCTGAGTGTCACTCTACTGACAAGACACATGGCGCTACACTGATAGATCCTGTGTCCTGGGTGCTGGAGGAGCCATGTGGAGACCCCTGCCAGTGCTGAGATGCTTCTACCACCACTGGATGCACAAGACTTTGCACCCACTGCCCTGTGATCTTCCTGCATTCGGCGTCATCGCATGTCTTGCGTGAGTCTGTAGAGGACTTTATAGACTGGTATCGTACTTATGACTTGATCTGGACTGGGATGGTTTCTCAATCTTCAGCTGTTCTTGTATAGAAAGCTCTTTCTTATACATATATGAGTGTCTATGAATTTGTTTCTCTAGTCTACCCGGACTAACACAAAGTGATTGGTGCAAGTAGGTGCTTCCCATTGTGTTGTGTCCGTGTGTGAGAGACTCAGATTGCTCCGGACAGTGCAGGGATGGATGATGGGAGTGTCTGTGGGAGGGTGTGGGATGTGCATCTAGGTGAGGCCAGGTATGTGACCCAGACAGGAGACTGTGCTATGGAGCCGGAGAGAGGCATGGTATGGCTGTCTGTGGGTGAGCCTGCTGGGTCACTGTTGGCCACACAGGTTGTGTGGAACCCCAGAGACTGTGGGTGCTGGGAGATGTGCGTGGCTAGGGAGTCCTCACTGGGAGATGGTGATGGGGTGTCAGTCATGGAGAGATGGTGTCTGTTTTTGTGGCCACACGCCTTGTGAGATTGTAAGGGGCTCTGGGAGAAAGTTGACAGATGGCGTGTGGCTATGAGTGACACCAAGAGATGGCAGGTGTGTAACAGGGACAGACGGTGGGTAACCGTGTGAGAGGACAGTGGGTGTGAGACTGTGTGTGACAAGTGGAGGCAGACACATTGTATGGTAGCATGCTCACCTCAGCTCCTCTTGATGGACCACGTGGAACTGGGAGAAGATCCAGGGAACCTTTACTATCTTGGGACATTTGTAGGTAGCCTAAAGGTATGCATATTCAGGAGTTACATGCGTCACAAGGTGGGTGGCATCTACATTAAGGTCCCTGAGCTCACAGGTGAGGAAACCTAATACCTGCACAGGGGAAAGGTATGAGGGGGGTTGGGTAACACAACTTGGCATGGTGGGAGGAGAGAGATGTCTGCTTCTACAGGGCGATAGAATCAACCATGTGCTCACTTTAAGGCAGCAGAGCTGTTCAGGGGAGAGTCTGTGGGAACGATACTTAAAGCAGGATCATGGACTTGGACTTTGTCTCTAACTTACCAAAGTGGAGGCTTTCCTTACTAATGCTGGAATACCAGCTTTCCAGATTCCCTCTGTTGTTAGGGAATGTAGTCCTGGTCCTATTTCCCTCAGTGTTAGTTTACCACAATGTGTGACTCTGTGGAAGTCACTTGTGGCTGTCTGGACTCCATCAAACTATAAAATGCTGAGTGATGCGCCTAGAGCCCACTGCCTTCCAGATCATTCTGATTCATAGGGACCCTGTAGGACAGAGTAGAGAACCCCCCACACCACACACACATACACATGGTTTCTGAGGATGTCAATCTTGGCCGAAGCAGACAGCCTCACCTTTCTCCCATGGAGCAGCTGGTGGATTCAAACCTCCAAACTGCCGAGTTAGCAGCCGATTGTTTTAACCACTGCCCCATCTGGGATCTACACAGAGTGAGTGAGTGAGTGAGTGAGTGAGTGAGTGAGTGAGTGAGTGAGTGAGTGAGTGAGTGAGTGAGTGAGTGACTGTAATGGGTCTGAGGCTGAGGAAGAAGTTTACCAGGAGAGGAGGTTGTGCATGGACTGTGGGCACAAGCCAGCCCTTGAGAGGGAGTCCTTGGTATGGAGGTGACACCACAGTGGTGAGCCTAACCTATCTTGTGGGACAGGACAGGATGGGGCGGGGGTAAGGCACATGTGTCTGGAACCAGGAGAGACTGATGTAACCTGCATATACTAAATGCAGGGTGTGGTACACACGTTTAGAAAAAGTGCTTCCTCAACCCCCCTCACCCCTGAGCCTTTGTGAGAGAGACAGAGCTTGAGAGGACGGACAGACAGAGACCCAGAGAGAGAGAGAGAACGAGAGAGAGAGAGAGAGAGAGAGAGAGAGAGAGAGAGAGAGAGAGAGAAGAGGGCAGACAGAGATGGAACCCTGAGAGACACACTGATCGCAGCGGCAGAGTGGCAGCAAGTGGAGGCGGGCCCTTAGGGGCAGCGCCCCGGGGGAGGGGGCGGGGCTGGGGTGGGGGCAACACATTCTCTCCCGCCTGACCCACACCTGCTCCACATCCCAGCCGGAGCAGCAACAGGTAGGAGCCTCAGTCCTGAGGCTGCCCGCTAGTCCCTCTGATGGGTGGGTGAGTGAGTGAGTGAGTGAGTGAGTGAGTGAGTGAGTGAGTGAGTGAGTGAGTGAGTGAGTGAGTGAGTGAGTGAGTGAGTGAGTGAGTGAGTGAGTGAGTGAGTGACTTCGTATTCCTTTGTCTTCCATGGTCAGCCTGTCACCTCTCTGTCCCTGCATCTGGCCCTGGTTCTCCCACTCCTCGCTCCACCTGTTTCTCCCCACTCCCCAACCCAGCAGTCCCTACATCTCCATCCCCTGGCTCCCCTCCTCTTTCCCTCCCCTGCCTCTCCATCTAGGCTTCTGGATTCTCCCCTCCCTCCTCGCCCATCTCTCCGCCTGCCCTTTCCGCTACCTCTCCAGTTCACCCTGCGACCCTCTCACTCCACCTGACCCCCAACCCCTCCAACTCCCTCCCCCTGCGCCCCTCTCTTTCCCTCCGCAGTCCCTGTCCGTCCGTCTTGGGTCTCGGTCCTCTCCATCTTCCTACTATCCCTCTCTCTATCCTGGGCTCCACAGGGCAGGGCGGGGCTCCCGCAGTCCTCTCCCACCCTCCCCGCGGCTGCTAATGAGCAGAGGAACCTTTGAGGTGGCCAAGGCTGGGGTGGGGGCTCCCTGAGGGGGGTGGAGGGGGCAGCTGCTGCCAAGGGCCTAATGAGGCCCCCTCTGTCCCCCTCCCGCTGAGATCTTAATTCTCTGTTCTCCCCGGAGCAATGGTTAATTGGCCTGGGGAGGGGGAGGCCCCCTCCCGGCTCCTGTTCTAACCCTGGGGGGTGAGGACACCTGGGTCCCCGGATCCTGATCCAGCACCTGTTCCCCTCCCCATCTGCCTTCATCTATGGCCCCTCCCCCTGCCTCTCGGTACCCCCACCTGGGCCTCCCTCTACCCCACCCCCACCCCACCCCCACCCGCTCTTGGCTGTCCTGTTCCACCTGCAGCCTGCCTCTCGGACCCCGCGTCGTTGTCCTCGATGTCAGTGCGCCGCTACCTCCCTCCCCGTCACCCTCATTTCCCAGCCCCACCTACCACCTGCCTCTGGGCACCCACCCAACTCGGTGCATCCCTTCATTCAAGCCTCTGGACCCGTCACCTCCTCTCACTTCAGGGACCTATCCTATCCCTCCAGGAGTCCCCTCTCCCGGCCCCTGGGCTCTTAACCCCTTCCTCGCCGCAGCCATGTCCAACAACATGGCTAAGATCGCCGAAGCCCGAAAGACGGTGGAACAGTTGAAGCTGGAGGTGAACCTCGACCGCATGAAGGTGCCACCCGGAACACAGGGGAAGGGAGGCGGGGCCTTTGGGGATGGGGCGGGGCTAGATGATGCGATGCGGGAGTTGAGGTGGGGGTGGAGAGGTAGGACCTCTTCCGGACTGTGAAGGAAGAAGGGATGTGTCAGGGGCGGGGCCTGAGGAGGGGCGGGGAAGGTGAGGCTAGGGCGGGGCCTGTGGTGGGGAGGGCGGGGCCTGTGGTGGGGAGGGGTGGGGTCTTAGAGGGGGACTGGGAATGAAGAGGAGCTAGGGCAGCACCAGGGAAGGGGCGTGGTGTGGTGTTAGAATGGGGCTGGGAACGGGGAGGGGCCTGTGGGTGGGTGAGGCGGGACCATGAGGGGCTTGGTTGGGCAGGCCCAGATGAGGGGCGTGGCCCTGTAGTGGGTAGACCCAGGGGAGGGACCTGGGATGTTCCTGGACTTGGAGAGGAACCCAGAGGTGGGGGGGCGGGTCCTTAGAATAGGGCCCCCCCACACACGGCAGGGACGGGGCCATGTGTTTGGGGATGGAAGGCAAGGACTGATTACCCAATCAGCCAGGTGAGTCTGGGCTCTGGCCGGGCATCACACAAACGGGACTTGATGCTAAGCAGACAAGACACAAGCGAAAGTGAGTGTCGCAGGGCGGAGTACTGGACGGGGGTGGGCACCGGTAAAACAGCTGGTGTGCTGGGAATGTGTACAGCCGGAAATAAGGTTGGCATGGGTCACGCTGTGGAGCGTTGGGCACCCAAGCACAATATTGTTTCACTTATGAGACCCCAGCCACTTCAACCCCTTCGTTGGCATCTGTTTCCAACGGTCTTCTGGAAACTCCTGACCGGTGGAGTCTCTAGGGAGTAGAAGAGAGGAGGAGAGTGGGCCGTAGAAGCTAACTCTACATTCACCTCACATGCAACTGCACCTAACGCGACTTACTGGGCCGGGACTGTTTGGGGGAGACCCTTCCAGTGCATGAGTTAACATGAAGGGCATCCCAGTTCATTAGCACCCAAGACCCTCATCGGGAGCCCTGGTGGAGTAGTGGGTCACTCATGGGGTTGCCAATGATTAGGTCGGTAGTTCGAACCCCGTAACTGCTGTGCAGGAGAAAGATGGGCTGTCTGATTCTGTAAAGATTTATAACCTCGGAAACCCATAGGGGCAGTTCTACCCTGTCCTCTGGGGTCGCTGTGAGTCAGATGGCAATGAGGTTTGACGTACCCTAAGGCCGCCAGTTGGGGGGGGGTAGGTCTCAAGTGGGTGGGGCTTCATGGGACACCCACCTCTGCACCCCGTATCTGCAGGTGTCGCAGGCGGCAGCCGAGCTCCTGGCCTTCTGCGAGGCTCATGCCAAAGATGACCCGCTAGTGACGCCAGTGCCAGCTGCTGAGAACCCCTTCCGCGACAAGCGCCTTTTTTGCGTCCTGCTCTGAGCCTTCTTGGAAGCGTACTCCCACCTCAAGTCTGAATCCAATAAATGTGATAATTGTGGACTGGACGTGCCTGTCCTTTTGTAGAAAAGGATAAGCTGAGGCCGGTGCAGAGCTCAGGGTGGGGTGGGGTGGGGGGTGGCACCCGCTTGTCCTCATCCTTGCTGAATGTGTGAATGTGGATACCCCAGGTGTCTGGGTGCGGTGGGGTCGCGTCGGCCTCAGCGAAACCACCATGCTGTTGAATTCATTTCAAAGTCCCAGTATTCCTAGGAGGCAGCGGACTAGTTGCATGGTGCCCATTTTAACGTTGGCGGCCATGAGTGAGAAGTCCGTTACTCAAGGCGCCCCACTTTGGAGGTAAGGAGATCCGACCTGAGTGGTGATCTCAGGATCCATCCGCTGGCCCCTCCAGGTCCTCCTTCCTGCCAGCTTGGGGATTGGGGGTGGGCTGGCTTCTGTCTCCTCCCACATTTCTCCTCACCAGATGATCCCACCACCGGCTTCATTTACATCTGACTACCCCATCTCAGGACCACCAGTGATGTCTAGCACTGAACTCTATTCTCTCTTTCTCTCTTTCTTCCAATCACTCCTGCAGATCCTGCTTCCTACTCAGATACTGGTTAGGGCGTGGCCAATCACAGCCCAGTGTGTGTAGGTGGATGGAGGGCAGGGGTGGGGGGGTGGGGAAGACCTGCCCCCAGACAGGGATGACCCACAGTGGGTAGATCTGGGGCCGCGGAGAGCTCAGCCCACTGAGGAACCAGACTCACCTGACTCATCTTGGATGTCCATCAGGGAGGACTTCCTGGAGGAGGGGCCATCAGAGCTAGACAGCCAAGGGAATACAAATTGGGTACCAGGGAAAGAAAAGGCTAGAGGCAGAGGGAGGAGACAAAATCATGTCTTCATGTCACCAGTCAGCCTGCACTTCTGTGTTCTTGGAGGGCAGCCCTGGTTCCTGCCTGGAAACCAAAGAAACCCCAAAATAAAACAAAACCCCTAAGAACTGGGTGAAGAGAAAGGATTGGCCATTTTACATGCAGTGATTCCTGCACATTCTGTTCCATCTTCTGCACCGCGATCCCCTCCAGTCCCTCCCTGGCCCGCCCGGCCCGCCTGCGTCCCCCAGGTCTCCCTGGAGCACCCCCCATCCACCCCCCACCACCCAGGGATGACAGCGCCTGCAGCCTAGTTTTCCTCTCCCGACCTTTGACCTATATGATGTTTACCAAGGTGGTTGCCCAATGGAGCCGTGGTGGCCACATGGAAACCTCAGGGTGCTGTATTTAAAAGTAATTAACTTTGGACTTCATCAGAACTAGAGGTCTGGTGACCTCTGCTGTGCAGTGGCCATGAGATGCAGGGCGCCTGGAGGAGGGGAATGGGGCTTTCTGGCTTGCCAAAGTTCCCAGCATGCCCTAGGTCCGACCCCAACTCCCCCACAAGTTCATCTCATCTCCCTCCCGGGGTAAGGAGACTTAAGGTCCAGTTGCTGTTTATCCCGAAGGCTTGCTGAGGCCCCGGCTGAGGGAAGGGAAAGAAGGAATGCTCTAGAACCCTTGTCTCTGTTGAGTCTGCTGAGCTGAACCCTTGTCTGTTGAGTCAGCCTTGCGCATTATTTTGCCAGACTGTCGCCAGGGCCTCTGTGTTGGCAACCCTTTCCCGGAGCTAGTTCGTGGCTCAGTGGTAGAAAGCTAGCAACTGCTAACGGAATGATCAGCGGTTTGACTCCACCGGCTGCTGCTTGGAGAGAAAAACGAGGCAGGAGGCAGTGGGCCTGAGCCTTGGAAACCCTCCCAGGCAGTTATACTGGGGGTCCTTGGGGCCTCTTCTTCCCTCCCTCCCCCACCTCCTCTCCTGGAGAGCCTGACATCCCCTGCTCCCCAGTTTGGGGTTGATAGAGGGGGAAGCCTCCCCTCCTCAGGCATCTGCCTGAGGCTCCATTATTCACATTGGATTAAGCTCCCCTGGGTGCCAACACCGAATTTCCTGTTGGATGGAGGATAGAAGCCAGGCTGTAATTACATCCCACTCTGGGGCCTCCCACCTCTCAGCAGGCTCCGGCCCCTGGTTGCATCATGTCTGGGGGATCCCCAGGGGAGAAGGGGACAGGGAGCAAGCCAAGGAGGGACTGGGAGGTGGCGGTGGGTGGGAGGAGGAGAGATGCCGGATGACAGAGGTTTCTGGACTGTCCTAGAAGCAACCAACATCCTTGTGTCTAAAGTGGGCAGGGCTTGAATTCCCAGGACCTGACCCCCAAGTCAAGATCAAACCCACTGCTGGGCGGCCCTAGGGTTGGTTTCAGAGGCTGTCACTCTTCACAGGAACCGGCAGTGGCCGGTGGCCTTGAACCGTTGACCTCTCTACACCTACCCCGCAGCTCCATCGGGGACCTGTGAGGATTGAAATTCTGGAGGCTTTTCACTCGGTGTGGGCTTGGGGTTCCTCCTCCTGACCCAAGTAGGAATCCGTAAGAGTGCAGGGGGGCGGGGGTCCTAAAGGGCAGCGGAAGGATTTCTGGAGTTGAGATCTATGGGATTGAGAACCTCGAACTTCCTCTTTAGCGCAGCTGACTTTGCGGAACTGAAGGGGTGGAGAAGCCAAGGCGCTGCACTGGGGTCAGGAAATGGGAGGAGAGATTGGAGGGAACTAGGCGGGAGGGAGGGGTCCGCCTGGGAGAAGAGCAGGTGGGAAAGAGAATGGGGCCTGCGTGAGGGTGGACAGACAGATGGCTGATGCTGGAGAGGACAGAAGGGACAGGCAGGCACTGGGGACCAGCCTGCAGGTTCACAGGCAGACAGACCTGAATAATTTCATTAGGGTTATGACTGCCACCGGGTCTGGTCACCCACTGCTTTTTCCTGCCACCTGCCAGCTGTGAGATTAGGTTTGGCCAGGGCAGACTGGGGTCAGACTCTGGTCATGGGGCACAGAGAGGTTACAACCACGCCCAGAGCAGTTTCCTGCACATCTGCACCGTCACTGAACCCAGAGATTCTGTGGGCGGCCCCTGCAGCACCAGGCTGTTTTCCTGCCACCCCTAGCTACACTCAGAGCGATACTGGGCTAGGCTACGGGGTCCGGGGTCAGGGTGTAACCCAGACCCCAAGTCAGGTGTCCTAATAATAACCATTACCTAGAGCGAGTCCCCTTTCACAAATCCCATTCATTTTCACAATTACTGTTATTAGAAACTCAAACCTCACTGTCATGGAATTGATTGTGACCTGGAGTGAAGTAAAACTGCCCCTGTGCCTTTCTGAGACTGTAACTTTTTAAGGGAGCAGAAAGCCTCGTCGTTCTCCCGAGGGGCAGCAAGTGATTTCGAACTGCTGACCTTGCTGTTACCAGGCCAGTGCACAGTCAACACACAACCACTGGGCCCTGGGGGCCTCGTCATCATAATTAAATCCCAACCACACGACTCTCTTCAGTGATTGAACTACTGAATTGCATGATCTGTGTGTTCTATGTCAATAAAACTGTTTTGTTTTTAATTCCCAATCAAGCCTTTTCTGTGGAATCTGTGTCACATCGGAGAACTGCCCCACGAGGTGTTCCCGCGGCTGCCAGGGTTTCTCCTGCAGCTTCCAGGGGTCGATCCAAACCACCAGCCTTTAGGCCCCTCCTTTGTATCACCCAGGGACTAAAACTAGGAACTGAGAGATGACCTTGTATGACCCTGTGAAGTTGGAGTGTGTGTGTGTGTGTGTGTGTGTGTGTGTGTGCAGATTAGAAGGCTATGTGGGACATGCAGCAGGTTCTGGAGGGCTTGAAAGACGACAGGTGAGGGCCACCAGTGAGGGGCTCAGGAAACCAGGTAGTCTGGATGGGGTCAGGGATGAGAAGTACTAGCTGGCTTTGTAAACAAAGATTCATGGAGGGTGGAGGGGGGGTGAGCAGAGAAGGGCCTCTTGCTGCAGCTCCTGTGTTGGACCCAATAGAGCCAGTGTCTTAAATACCACAAGGGGGTGACTGTGTGGAACAGGACTTTATTTTCTCACAGTTCTGGAGGCTGGAAGTCCAAATGGAAGGCACGGCTATTACGGGAGGTCCTTCTTTGTCTCTACGCCTCAAAGTCAACCAAACTCCCGGCTATCCGGCCGATTCCAAACTCACAGCCCCTGTGGGTTTCCGAGACTGGGACTCGATCAGAGTAGGACTCCCTCCTCTCCTTGTGTTGGTGTGTCTGATGCCTTCAGGAGTGCTTGCTGTACCACCGAGTGGAACTCGTCTGTAGGGTTTTATTATTAGCATTGTTTTAATTCAATCAAGCTTGCAATGGTTTAGATCCGTTTTTACATGCAAACATGAAACCGATTTTTCCCATCTACTAAAAATATAAAAATAATTCAATTACATAGGGGGAAAAATTAGAACAGGGCAATAATAATAAAAGTTGAGCACAGAACCATATAATTGGACTGCAGCCATGTTATATATATATCCTAAAATGGTTCTGTCTAAATCCTAGGCAGTATGAGCAACTTAAAACAAATGATCTGTGCTTTGGTTAAGTCCCTAATAGTTTATAATGGCCATCTGTCACTTTATAATCCCTCCTCCTTCTCTTATTTTTTTGTAAATTAATTTTATTGGGGATTTAGTCAAGCAGGGGGGGCAGTTTACATTTCAGACAATCAATAGTTTAAACCACTCATCAGTCCCCCTTGCCCCCCTCACTAGGGTTTTCTTGATCTCTGTGGAAGAGCCCTTGTGGCGTCATGGATTAGTGGGTCATACGCTAGGCAGCTAACCACAACATTAGTGGTTCAAAACCACCAGCTGCCCGAGCAAGAAAGATGAGGCTTTTGTTCCCCATAGTTACTGTCTTGGAAGCTCACAGGGGGCCGTTCTACCCTGTCCTACAGGGTCAGTGTGGGTCGGAGCGAAGAACTTGGTGGTAGTGAGTTTTTGTTTTGTTTTCTGAATCTTCATGGAAATTGATCGCTAAACTTCTTCCCTCCCCACCATCCCCCACCCCCATCCTCAGGATACTGCTGGGCAGGTCAAAGCCACCAACCTTTAGCACACAAGAACAAACAGCTTGCATCACCCAAGGGACCTCAAGTAAAGGTCATAGTAGCTTCTAGAAGCTGTTTGCAATCCTTGGCATTAGATCCTTTGCATGCAGACAGATCCTGATGTAGCATCTCTCTCCTTCCTCTTGTGTCCTGCCTGTGTTTAATCTCATTTGGTAACTCAGAAGTGATAAGGTCTAGGACCCACTGGACAGCGGCACAATCTCATTTGCCTAAAAGAGAAAACAAGAAAGCCCCCACTTTTGAACCGCTTTACGCCTACGGTTACAAGGGCCCAGAGTTCAACCCACATGTCATCCATGGGAAGTAGTGGGCAAGTTGGTGTGCAATGTGAGGCCTTCTCCGGAGGGGGGCGGAGGTAGGCCCAGGAAGATGGAAAGTGGGGAGGCGGGAGAGGGTTGGACCTAGGGCAAGCCAGGATCTTCGGGCTGGGATCTATCCAGATGCAGGCCCCGGGCAGGCACTTCCTGCCTTGCTTGGCACTTGGCCTCTTGGGTTCACCCACCCAGATGGGAGATGCTTGTGAGATGACTCAGCCTGCCCAGGCTCCAGCCACAATCTTTGTCTCCCATCACATACCCCACGCTGCCTGGGAGCGTCCACCAGCCCGGCAGCTGGTGTCCTCGGAGACCCCCTTTGGAGCCCCTCTGGGTTGCCAGCCTTTGGCACATGGTAAGATGTTGCTTGACTCTTGTAGATGAGTCAGCAGCAGCAGCAGCAGTAGTTGAGGAATTTCTGAGAAACAAACAGGGTGAATTCTCTAACCTACACAAAAGCCCAGCCAAGTCAAGACGGACAATAGGGGAAGTGAACCTCACAAGGTCCCACATCCATGATTGCTGAGCCCCCTCCTTTCCCACCACACGAGATACACCAAACTGAACTCACTGCCATTCAGTCAACTCATACCAACCCTGTGGGTCAGGGTAGAACTGCCTCTGTGAGTTTCCGAGACTGTCACCCTTCACAGGAGTAGAGAGCCCTGTCTTTCCCAATGAGTGGCTGGTAGTTTTGAACTTTGTACGGACTTTGCGGTTAGCAGCCCGACTTTTAAACCACTACACTCCCCGAGCCCCTTACAGAGGTGTGTTAGAGCCGGTTGACTAGAGAAACAAATCCAGGGACACTTATGTATGTGTATGAATCCATTATACATCAAGAAAACATCCCAGCCCAGCCCAGCTCAAGTCCCTATGTCTGATACTAGTCCATAAGGATCCCTCTTCAGACTCACGAAGCCACATGCAATGATGCAGAATTCAGGAAGATCACAGGCTGGTGGATGCAATGTCCTGTGGATCCAATGGCGGTGGACACATCTCCAGGCCTTCGGCTGCCATCCGCGTGGCTTGAAGTGGCTCATCAACAGGAAAACACAGCAGAGAACAGGACGAAGTTCCCAGGACCCTCCTTATGAGAATGCCATGACCACCAGATGGTACCATCAGGCTGTGAGTTGGTTGACAGACTAGGCTCCACCCATATCTTTTTACGGGAGCCACGTTGGCACACACACACACAAACCAATCCTAACTATCACAAGTGGTAAAGAAATACATGATCACCCAGTCAACAGAAGCCCACAGACACACGAATAGATCCAGTTTCATCCTTAAAGAAAAACAATTGTCCATAAGGCTGCACCAAAGGGCCATACACACCCGTCAACACCAGGTCTGCAAAGATGCAGGATCCCGCAGTAAACAGACACACACAGGCATACAAATAGACCCAGGGATAGCCGTAAAGACACATGTGTTTTCCCACAAAGCCACACAGAGTGTTAGACACCCATGGAAACAAATCAATGCCGGCAGAAATACCCAAGTCCACATTTGCACAAATACATGTTGTTCACCCACATGTGCACACACACGTGCAGCCATACCCGCTGGCAATGACTGTTGTTGTCACGTACCATCCAGTTGTTTCCGCAGCACACAGGTCCCGACGCACAAAGAAGGAGTCACTGTGTGGTCCTGCACCATCCTCACCCAGTGCTGCAGCTTTTACACCCGTCCCTCTCATCGAGGGTCTGCCTCTTTTTCTCTGACCTTCCGCTTTGACCAAATAGAATATCCTTTTGCAAAGGACATGAGCCTCAGTCTTGCCGTCTTCCCTTCTAAAGAGTATTCTGGCTTTACTTCTTCCAAGACAAGGCCTCAAACACTTCCCAACTCAGAGTGACCCTGGGGGACGCTGTGGAACTGTCCCTGTGAGTTTCTGAGGCTGGAGGTATTTATGGGCACAGACAACCTTGTTTTTCTCCCTTGGAGTGGCTGATGGGTTTGAACCGCAGACCTTGAAACCTAATGCCACAGCCCGCGATGTGACCAGAGCCAAGGCATAGCAGCAACCAATTCACAGGCAGACACAGGCCACGATACATACAGACACACACACATGCAACACTGACACCAGCCAGGCCAGTAGAGACACAGCCCGCCCACGGTCATGACCACCCACCCTTACTACCACACACAGACGGATCCCGTGCGTGCAATTGTAGCCCTGAAGATATGCAAACAAAGTCACGCACAGCTGAAACACACACCACTCACTAAGACCCTTGAGGGCGTGTGGCTCATACCCACAGCCAGGTTCATGCAAAGACCCAAGAAGACCCGATGCATTCGGATTGTGGAGCCAGCAAAGGATGTAGAAATACCATGGCCCGCTAACAGGACGAACTAATTCATGGCTCCCTTAGAGGCAAGGATGGTGAGACTGTCTTACATACTTTGGACCTGTTGTCAGGAGAGACCGGTCCCTGGAGAAGGACATCAGGCTCAATGAAGGGGAAGAGCAGGGCATAAGGCTGCTATGGGATGGGGCCGACTCGATGGCACTTAATAAACAACTACAATGGCACCAATGCACACAGAGAGCCTACACACACACACACACTCACTCACTCAGGCTGATGATCAAAGGAACCACACACAGACACACACATACAAGTTCAAAAGTCCACCGTGCACCCCTGCCCTCTCTTGGTTTCTCATTTCCCCTTCCCTTCCTTGGGGTCCCAGAGTTTCCAGTTACCTCCATTTCCAGTTACCGCCACCCTCCGCTCACCTCTGCCCGGCCTTGATCTGGGGAGATCCCTGTCCTGGTCCTCTGGGTGACTGGTGAAAGGAAAACTGCTGATTCCTAGAACAGGGCCTTCCTACCGCCACCCACCCCACCTCACCCCGGAAGTCACTCTCCTACAGGGTGACCTTTCACCCCCAAATGCTGGGTTGAAATGGAGCCCCTTGCTTCTTTTCTAGCCCCTGGACCCTGGGTGGGGCCAGAGCTAGGCAGGTCAGGGGTGGCCCAAGAGTGGGCAGAGTACTGACACGGGGCCTAGGGGACCCTTAGCTCAGAGAGGACGTACTATCACTGCCACCACCCCCTTCCCCAGATCGTGATTTGGGGGCTCAGAGTGGACGCTGCAGGATCTCAAGGTCCTGCCCGTCATGGTACAGATGGGGAAACTGAGGCCAGGAGGAGGGAGGCCCACATGACCCAGGTCCCACTGGGTGAGGAGGAACTGTGGGACTCCTCCATGCTCCACACTCCCCGGTGGGGGCAGGGAGCCAGGGTAGGGAAGTTCCGGGAACCAGAGCTCCCCTCTTGCCCCTCCCTGCCCTCCCCATCCCCCTCCCTGACGCCAAGACAGGACAGAACCATGCCAGGCGTCATCCTTCATTAATATGATATGACTTCCTGAATTCCCTCCGGTCTGCCTGAGGAGTGACTGAAGAGTCCTGGCGTGGGGGGACGGGGGCTGTGTGGCCCCTATAGGGAGGAACTGCCGGAAGCTGCAGGGGTCAGCTGGGAATGGGTGATAGGGAGTGGGGGGGCAGGGAGTGGGGGCTGTGGTCACTGGGTAGTGGAGGGGATGGTGGCAGCTGCCCGCTAGTGCAGCCTTTGGGGTCAGGTCCTCTCTGGTCCCAGCAATATTCACCCTTTGTCACAAAGACACCCTCCACAAGGCCAGTGTCACCCATTGTGCAGATGAGAAACCTGGGTCTCACCAGCTTCCTGCTCTTACCCAGGACCACCACACACAGCAGGCAGAAGCCAAAGTCAGGAGGACTGGGCTACCCCCTCATAATCCTCATCTACACCTTAAGGACCTTTCTGAAAATGAAGGAGAGCTTGGAAGCCCCCCGAGTAGCACAAAGGGTCCGTGACACTGTCGGAGAAGCATTGGTCCACTAACCCCAAGGTTTGCAGTTCAAACCCGCCAGCTGCTCCTCGGGAGGAAAATGAGGCTGTTTGCACCCATGATGATTGACAACCTCCCCTAACCTCCTTAGACTGAGAGTACCGTGGGCCATCAAAAGAACAAATGTATTTGTCTCGGAAGAAGTACAGACAGAATGCTCCTTAGACCAGAGGCAAGGATGGCAAGACTTCATTCCTGTACTTTGGACAAGTGGTCAGATGTCCCCAGAGGAGGACATCGTGGTTGGTAAAGTCGAGGGGCAGCGAGAACGAGGAAGATCCTCAGCCAGATGAACTGACCCAACCATTGTATGAGGCGCCGTGCCAGGGAGTGTGTACTGTAATGTACTGATGGACTCTGTACAGTCCCAGGTAGGGGGTACTGTGATGTACTGTACTCACACAGGGGCAGCGGCAGTGGCAGTGAGGCGGACCTACAGGCTGGGGGTTCGATCCCAACCAGAGATCTCCAGAAGAAAAACGAAGATCTGTTTCCATAGAGACTGGGGGGTGGGGGTGGGGATGAGGTGCCGGCTAGGCCTAGGACCAATAGAATCGCTGCCTGATCCTGCGCCATCCCCACAAACTGAGTCCAGGGCTGCAGCCACTGTGCCCCTTTCCCCTGGAGGACCTTCCTCCTTAGCACTGACCCTCTATTTCCCCAAGCATGATGCCCCGTTGTTGGGTTATCCCCAAAAGGCCCAGACGGTACCTCAGGGACCTTTATTCAAAAACCCAAACAGAACAGTGGCCAGCAAATTGATTCCAACTCAGGGCGACCTGACGTGCGTGCATGCGTGCGTGCGTGGAGGTGTGCTCCATAGGGTCTTCTCAAAAGTCGGCCCCTCCTTTCCTCCATCAGGCCCTCCTGCAAAAGGGCTCCACAAGGTCCGAAGCCCCTGTGTCGGCCACTGGGAGGAGCCCGGCTGACCATGCTGGCCTCATGACCAGAATGAGCTTTCTGGAAGTCCGGTTCGAAGGAGCTTGGCCTGGGGCCTGGGAAAGCTGCGATGGGGAAGGGGAGGCCATCCCATTTGCAGATGCACCTTGGATGCCTTCCATCCTGCAGCAGCCGGTCCCCATAGGACAGGACACCCACTCTCTCTCTCCTCAGGCTGAGTGTGTGAGGCAGGCTCTGGGCTCCAGAGACTGGCTTTTCTCCCTCCCCCACCTCCCTCTCTCCCAGGCTTCTGGAAGGAGTGAACTGTGTCCAAGGAGCAGAATGTTTGGTGATGCCTGGAAAACGGTGAATCAGGGGGGTGGGGGTGGGGGGGGACTTCCTGATCATTTCCCAATCCCCTGGCAACGTTGGACAACCCGGGGGCCTGAGTCTAGAATAGACTCAGGAGGCCATCCCAGATGGATGGCTGGGTCACTCCCTCCAGGACTGGCCAGCATGTCCCCTTCCTGGCCGCCTGCTTACTGCTTACTGGTGGGCTCCAAATTCCTAATGGGCTGAGTCAGGGGTCGCCATTTGTCATCCCAACCCCCTCCCCCCCCCCAACCCCAGAGGTGGGGCTGGACAGGGTGGGGGCAGGGGAGAAGGGGAGGGCCCAGAGCTGAGGGTGGGTGGTGGCAGGTGGCTTGGTGGTGTTGGGGACCTGGGGCGGGGGGAGAGAGAGTGGTCACAGGGAGGGGACAGAGCTTCAGAGAGCAGTGGCAGAGGGGGGAGCAGGCCTGGGAGGGGAGGGAGGCTGCAGGGAAGGAGGGGCAGGGCCCAGAGAGGAAATGAGAAGCAGTGGGGAGGGCGAGATGAGATGCAGAGGGAGGGAGGGGGACTCCGCAGAGGCAGAGAACCCGGCAGGAGTGCTCGGGAGGGGACCATAGAGGTGCAGCAAGAAGAAGCTGGGAGAACAGAGGGGAAGAGGTGGGTGACATTGGGGGAAGGCTGGGGGAGTTGGAGGAGGTGAGCCCGTGGGAAGGGACCTCTCCTCACAGGAGGAAAGGATTAGGGGCACTTGGAAAGGAAAGGAGGGTGTGAGAAACAGACAGACGCAAGACAGCAGGGAAGCTGGCTCTAAGCAGGTCGGGAGATGGGCAGAAAAAGATAGAGTCTTTTTCGCTGCTACGAAGACCACTCGCATGCCAGTGGTGGGCGTCTGAGTGGACTGGGGCGGAGCCAGGCCAGGAGCCCAGGCAGGGCCCAGGCGTGTCCCCACCACTCCCCTCCTGGGAGGGGGGGGGCGGGCTCCATTAGGACAGCACCCGTGCGGGCAGCTGGAGGGGGCACGCGATGGCAGATTCCTGCCGGAACCTCACCTATGTGCGGGGCTCCGTGGGCCCTGCCACCAGTACCCTGATGTTTGTGGCGGGCGTGGCGGGCAACGGGCTGGCCTTGGGCATCTTGGGCACGCGGCGACGGGCACACTCCTCAGCCTTCGCGGTGCTGGTGACCGGCCTGGCAGTCACGGACCTCCTGGGCACGTGTTTCCTGAGTCCGGCGGTGTTCGCAGCCTACGCCCGTAACAGCTCCCTCCTGGGTCTGGCCCACGGCGGCCCGGAGCTCTGCGACGCCTTCGCCTTCGCCATGACTTTCTTCGGCCTCGCCTCCACACTCATCCTCTTCGCCATGGCGGTGGAGCGCTGCCTGGCGCTCAGCCATCCCTACCTGTACGCGCAGGTGAACGCGCCGCGCTGCGCCCGCCTGGCCCTGCCCACCATCTACGCCTTCTGCACCCTCTTCTGCTCGCTGCCCCTGCTGGGCCTGGGCCGCCACCAGCAGTATTGCCCCGGGAGCTGGTGCTTCATCCGCATGCGCGCCGCCGAGCCGGGCGGCTGCGCCTTCTCGCTGGCCTACGCCAGTCTTGTGGCCCTGCTGGTGGCCGCCATCGCCTACTGCAACGGCTCGGTCACCGTCAGCCTCTGCCGCATGTACCGCCAGCAGAGGCGCCACCAGACGTCCCTGGTGCCTGGGCCCCGGGCGGGCGAGGAAGAGGTGGACCACCTGATCCTGCTGGCCCTCATGACGAGTATCATGGTAGTGTGCTCCCTGCCGCTCACGGTGAGTCCCCTGAGAGCAAGGGATTGGGTGGGGGGAAGGGAGCGCACCCCGCGACACCCTCCAGCCACAGCACCCATTAGCACCCATTAGATAGGGACACTGGAGTCCAGAAGGGGAAATACCTGACTTGGTAGCCACAAGGGGCCCTTGGTAGCTAATCACAAGGTCCAGTGTTCGAATCCACCAGCCACGCCTAGGAAAAAAGACGCGGCTTCTTGCTCCTGTCAAGAGTTCCAGCCTCAGAAACCCCCAGGGACAGTTCCACCCAGTCCTAGAGGGTCCTAGAGGGAAATCGACTCGACGGCAGTGTGATTGGAGTTTGGAATTGGTCCCAGTTTTGCTTCTCTTGTAACCCTTGCCGCCCCCGCCTTCTCCCACACTCTCAGGTGTTTCCTGTCCACCTCCCCCAATCAAACTAACCTTTCCCACTTAAATGTTCCTTGTTTGCTCAATATTATCCAGTCGATTCTGACTCATGTCAAGACCCCCATGTGTTTGAGTGTAGCTGCCCCCTGGGCTTTTAGAGGCTGTGATCTTTGGGGACCAGGTTGCCAGGCCTGTCTTTCGTGGCATCGCCAGATGGATTCGAACTGCCAACCTTTCTGCTCACAGTCTAGCCCTAACAAGACCAGGGTTCCCATCCCACCCCACCTCTTATTGCTCCCTTCTATCAGATTCAGCTTTCATAGACTACAGGGAGTTCTGGTGGTTTCGCGTTGATCGGCAGTTCGAAACCACCAGCTGGTCTTCCAGAGAAAGATGAGGCTTTCTACTCCGTAAAAGAATTTCAATGTGGCAAGCGCACTGGGGCGGTTCGACCTGTAGGGTTGCTAAGAGTCGAACGGTGACTGATGGCAGTGAGTTTTCACGCACACCCTGGTCTGGGCTTGCCCCGCGCTTGCTGGGTGCCCTGTGAGAGTACTACCCCAGAGGGAAGCCTTCCCAGGCTGTCATTTCTTCAGCAGCAGGCGGTCGCCTCTCGCGGTTGAGGCTTCCCACCACAGACCTTTCCGTTAACAGAGGACAGTGCGTCTCGTGGCGTCAGCAGGGCTCCTCGCTCAAGGCGCCAAGGTTTACCGACACTCTCTCTGATTGGCTCCCAGACGATCTACCTAGATCTACCCTTTCCTCCCGGGCCCGCCCTGCAGCGGAGCACCCTTGCAAAGATCTGAGGTCCCGGGTCAAGGCCTCCCCCATCGCAGCCCCGCCCCGTTTCAGCCCCGCCCACCGCACATCAGCCCCGCCTCCTCGCGCCTGTGGCCGCTTGGTCCACTCTCCCCGCCCCCCCTCCCGTCCCCGGTTCCCCACCACCTCCTTCGCTTCCTGCAGCGGCACCAGCCGCACCCCTCCTGTGTTAAGACCGCGTGGTGGTCTTTGGCTGTCCGGGGTGTGGTGACACCCAGGCATCTCACCTACATGCGAGGCCTCAGTGGCCCTCGGCTGGGCTGCGCTGGGCTGGCTCTATAAGCTCCTCCACCCCCGACGCAGAACCTGGAAGATGTGGACCCGCCCCGGCCTCTCCCCCACCCCCACGGACACCGCAGGCCGGCAGGGGATTCCCGGGGACCTAGGAACCAGAGAAAGGAGCCCTGGTGGCGCAGCTGTCAAGCACGCGGCTGCTCAGGGAAAGGATAGCAGACTCAGTCCACCAGGCCCTGTTCTGGGGAAAGACTCCCCCGTTTCGTTCCACGAAGCTGGCGGGCTTGGAGACACCGTGGGATGGGCGGCACAGCGCTCTGTCCTCTGTCTCCCTTACTCTGAGTCAGACAGAGTCACAGTAGGTAGATGGCACAGTCTGGGAGCCACAGGGTGTCCCCCAGCTGGGAAGAGCTGAGAGACCCTCAAACCCAGCACACCCACCCCACTTCCCTCTCTCCAGGCCCGGTACGGGTGTGTGTAGGGGGGATGTTCCCTTCCTCATTGCCCGATTGGACTCCTTACTTCCCACATCTGACCTTCCTCCCCCCACCCCCACCCCCATGAGCTAATTGGGAGGCTGGGGCGCTGAGGTTGGGGGCGTTAGGGGCCAGTGGAGGGGTGCTGGGGTGGGCTGTGCATGGGGTAGGACGCACCTCATGTGAGGTGCATAGGAGGTAGGGGAGGTATATGAGAGTAGGGGACCAGGGGCGCCCAGGTGGCGGTGCGTGGGAGCGGGGCAGGGGGCGGGTCATGATCGGTGCCTCCTGACCTCTGGTCCCGCCCCCCACAGATCCGTGGCTTCACGCAGGCCATCGCCCCCGACAGCAGTGAGATGGGGGACCTCCTCGCCTTCCGTTTCAACGCCTTCAACCCTATCCTGGACCCCTGGGTGTTCATCCTCTTCCGCAAGGCCGTCTTCCAGCGCCTGCGCCTCTGGCTCTGCTGCCTGTGCTCCCGTGCATCCCGCCAGGATTTGCAGACGCCCCTTGCCGGGTCCAACGCCTCCAGCAAGGCCTCCAGGCTACCCCCTG
Source organism: Tenrec ecaudatus (assembly GCF_050624435.1). Classification (NCBI taxonomy): domain Eukaryota; kingdom Metazoa; phylum Chordata; class Mammalia; order Afrosoricida; family Tenrecidae; genus Tenrec; species Tenrec ecaudatus. The sequence continues at coordinate 11,717,184 of NC_134547.1, forward strand.
GCCTGGGGGGAAAGGAGGGCAGCTGGGTGCCTTTGTCAGCCTGGGGCGAAGGGCGGGTGGCTCCCTCCCCTGCAGCGCCAGGCTCTGGCAGCCCCGTGGGAACGCCTTCCAAAGCCGAGACTGCGGTAGCCTGCTCTCTCTGCTGAACCCTTGGTGGCCAGGTGACCTGGGCCGTCTCCTGGAGAGTCCCTCCAAATTATCAGAGCCGAAGGGTTTTCAATGGCTGGTTTTGGGGGAAGTGAGTTGCTAGGCCTTTGTTCCCAGGCACTTGGAGGTGGACTTGAAGCTCCAGCCTTTCGGTTAGCGGCCGAGCGCGCTAATCAGGAAACGAGGGGCATGGCTGGCCCGCTGGCTGTGATTGGCTCCGCAGAGCCGCTCTCCCGCTAATTCGGGGGGGGAGCCGGGGGGGGGGGGCGATCAGCTGCTATTTATTCTCCTACCGCTGGGTGGCGAGTGTGGTGGGGGAGAGAGAACGTTTATCCCGGAGTGCAGAAAGTCTGGTTTTCTCAAAATAGTCAGTGGCCTGGGTGGCCTGGCTCTTCATCCATCTCACTGTCTAAATATTTAGAAGGCAGGAAAGTTCCCAGTAGCTTTTTGCGAGCTCAGGGCTGCCGGGGTTAGGTTTCTGGCTCCAATCCCTGTGTCCACAGTGCCCTGGCTGCCTCATCCCAAAGGGCCCAGAAGACAGAGGACAGCCACCCCCTAGGGGACTTTGTGAGGACCCCCCCACTCCCGCCTTATTTCTGCTCCAGGGAAGCCAGGGATGCTCAGAGGAGCGCCCTGAGGCTGTTGCTCTCTGCCTCCCCTTTGGGCAAAGAGACCCTGGCTTGGGGGAGTCACCAGACCTGGCACCCCAAGGAGAGTCAGGAGGCAGGGAAGACTGCAGTGTCATGGGCGACAGTGTTGGTCATGTGCCTGGTGGGAAGGACCCGAGAAACTCTGCAGGGATCATCGAAGTGGTTTATGAGTAAGGAGCCGTGATGGCAATGCAGAATAAGCCTTGGACTACTACCCCCAAGGTGGCTGGTTCAAACACACCTGCTTGCTCTTTGGGAGGAAGATGAGGCTGTCTGCTTCCGTAAAGATGTACTTTATATAGGTAGCTAAGGGTTGGAGTTATCTCAGTGACAGGGGGTTTGCCAGGGCATGGGTGGGGGCAGACGGAGACTAGGGTCAGCGGATGGAGGAGCGTGGATTGCAGAACCCAAATGTATTTATGTCTCAAGACTACCCTAACCAATTAAGAACACCTGAGTGGCTTCAGACAACAGGACTGCGTGGCTTCCCAATTCTGGAAGCTAGAAGATACAAATCAGAATGTCATCGGGGCCTCCACCCTCCGTCTGGAGGCATTAGGTGAAGCTTCTGGTCTCTTCCAGCTTGTGGGGTGCCTGCTACAATCCTTGGTGCTGCTTGGCTGGTGGCTCCACGTGCTGCCTCATCTGCACTGGACCATTTCTCTCCATGTCTTCATCCCTCCGTGTCTCTGCTCCTCTGTCACAGGATGCCACTCCTTTTGGATCACGACCCACCCTACTCCAGGATGATGACCTCCCACTGATGGCTCAGATCTTCTAAGACCCTATTTACAATCAAGTTCATAGTCACTGGTCCCAGGGACTAGGGCTTCCGCATCACTTTTGGGGAGACACCTGAGTTTGGATTCTTTTTGGTTTACTCAACCCATCAAAAGGAGCCCTGGTGGTGCAGTGGTTCTACCTTGTGCTGCTTAACCGCAGGTCAGCAGTTCAAAACCACCTTTCGAGAAAAGCGAGGCTTTCTACTCCCATAAAAAAGAACTGCGGTCTCAGGGACTCACAGGGGCAGTTCTACCCTGTCCTGTAGGGTCACTATGAGTCAGCATGGACTCGGTGGCAGTGAGTTTGGTTTTGGAGTTTGCAACCCATTGAAGAAGGGTGGACGTCGAATAAGGAAGACCGAAGAAAGATGGATGCATTTGAATTCTGGGGCTGGCCACAAATATCGCAAATCCCACGGACTTCTGGGAGAACATTCCAGCCTCTCTTGGGAGAAGTACACCCGGAACACTCCTTGGAAGTGAGGATGGCAAGACTTTGTCAACCAAGCTACGTATCCCAAGAAGGAGCTCTTGCTTGGCAAAGTAGGTCGATGAAGCGGAGCAGGACCACCTTAGCCAGGGGCTGGGTTGACGCAGTGGCCCTAACAACGGGCTCCGGCATTCCAGTTGTGAGGATGCCGCTGGAGCCAGGCCTTGCCTCCTTCTACAGTGCATAGAGTCGCTAGGAGGCACACCCCACTGGCCAGCACCTGACAACAACCACTCCACCCATAAGACTACGGTCACAGGCCTGCGGTTCCTCACACCTGGCTTTGCTTCGTGTGACCCTGGAGCGCTGACAGAACTTTCACTCATTCAACCAACACCCTGGGGGGCCACACGAGAGAGTCAGAGTGAGCAACAGGCATGAAGGAAAGGGAAGTGAACCCCAGAGGGACCCTCAAAGGGAAGGGAGAAAGTGCCTCCACGCTGCCAGCCCATCTGCGGGCCCCTACCGCCTGCAGAGCGAAGGTTGGGCAGCAGCAGGCCCCAGGCACCCTCTCACCCCATCCTCCCAAAAGGCCTATTCTTAGTTCAAAGAGTGGGGCAAGTCACCCAGAGAGGAGAAAGCAGAGGTGGGAGGCGGAGGCAGGCTAGCTGACCAATCTCATTTTGATCTGCCCTTCTCTGTACATTGGTTCCTTTATTCACAGAATGGTGATAACCATCTAGCGCTTGCCTTACAGCAGTGGTTTGCCGGTGTCGGTGTGTTTGTGTGTGTGTGTGTGGGGGGGGGGGGACTGCGTTCAGAGTCCCCTGGAAAGGAAGCTTGTAATAAATGGTACTGTTACTCCTCTGGAAGTAATTGCTATTGTTTTCTTTTGTTCGCTGGGCACAAGTGGGTTGAATGTGAATTGTTTTGAAGTTGTTGTTTTGTGTGTGTGTGTGTGTGTGTGTGTGTGTGTGTTTGGTTCTTTTCAGTCACCACTGTTTCAAGGACCAAAGGAGGGTTAAACCCTGGCCAAGAAGAATGCCTCCTGGGCACAGGCTGCTGCTTTTTGTTTTTGGAAGGGGGGGTGGAGGTGGTGGAAAATGTTCCGGAATGAACTCACCAGGGTGAAGTTTGTTTCTTTTTTGGAACAGTTCTATTGGCACACAATGCGCATAGCATCCGGCTCGGTAGTCCAATCACATCAAGGAGAGTTGTACCGTCAGGACCCCAATCAATTTCAGAATGTTTTCTTGTTCTGCTGTTGTTGTTTGAATTTTATTAACGCTTCATCCCCGTGGCTTACGATTCAACCATTCAGCCACATCGAGAAGAGTTGTCCAATGGTCATCACAGGCCATTCTAGAACATTTGCTTCTTCCTTCCTTGTGCTCCTTGTTATTCGGGTCACTCGTTTTCCCCCTAACCCCCCACTATCATGATCCCAAGTCTATCTTACAAACCCGGCTGGACCGGAGGATGGACACTGGTACAGATAGGAACTAGAAACACAGGGAATCCAGGGCAGGTGATCCCTTCAGGACCACTGGTGAGGCTGGTGATACTGGGAGGGTGGAGGGAAGGAGAGGGAGAAAGGGGAGCAGATTCAAGGATCTACATATAACCTCCTCCCTGGGGGACGGACAGTGGAGAAGTGGGTGAAGGGAGACGTCGGATGGTGTAAGATATGACAAAATAATAATAATTTTTAAATTATCAAGGGTTCCTGGGTTAGGGGGAAGCGGGAAGGGAGGAGAAAAATGAGGAGCTGATACCGAGGGCTCAAGAAGAAAGCAAAAGTTTTGAGAATGATGAGGGAAACAAATATACAGGAGTGCTTGACCCAATGGATGTATGTGTGGATTGTGGTAAGAGTTGTACAAGCCCCCAATAAAATGATTTAATTATTAACAACAACAAAAAAATGTTCCCCCTGATTGTGGCAGAACTATCCACAACAAAACTTTCTCCAATACCTGTGCTGTGGAGTCTCTTCTTCGTGTTGTACAGCCATGATTGATAGTCTTTCTTTTTTTTTTTTTCGCTTATTATCAGTTTTATTGACACAATTCACATCACATATGATTCAGTCGTGTAAACATATTTAAAGAGTTGTGCAATGGATTGTGATAAGAGTTGCACAAGCCCCCAATAAAAATGATTTTTAAAAATTTAATAATAAAAAATGTTTAAGTATTTTTTAAAAAGGGGTGCAATCATCACCAAAAGCAAATTCTATAACAATTTCTTCATCCTTGTACTCATTCTTCTTATTCTAAAAATCACTTTACTGGGGGCTCTTACAGCTCTTATCACCATCCAACCTATATCCATTGTGTCAAGCACATTAACACATAAGTTGCTATCATCATTTTCAAAACATTTCCTTTCTCCTTGAACTCTTGGTATCAGCTCCTCTTTTTTATTTCTCACCCTTTTTCATTCATGAACTCTTGATAATCTATAAATTATATATATAATTTGTAAATTATATATATAATTTGTAATATATATTATATATATATAATCTTACGCCAACCTCTGTCTCCCTTCACTCACTTTTCTGTTGTCCGTGCCCCTGGGAGGGGGTTGTATGTCAATCATTGGGATCGGTTCCCCCTTACTTCCCCCCTTTCCTAGTTCCCCCTTACTTCCCCCCTTTCCCTTACCGTCCTAGTATTGCTACTCTCATTATTAGTCCTGAGGGCCATTCTTTTCCAAATGATTCCACCACCATTGACAAACACTCAGTGCCCTTAAGCAAAAACTCTTCCTCCTTCACCCATGTTAACTGTTGGTCAGATTATTTTTTTCTGTTTCAGGAGTTTTCATGACATATCCTCCACTTCCAAAGTTGAATCGCTTTTTAAATGACTTGTATCGACATCATCATAATAAGTTCTAGTGCTCCCCCCATTTTCTTCTTTCTTATCCTCATTGTGATTAGCTCCCCATTTCCCCCCAACACCCTCAGGAGCCATTCATGTAGTCAGTGTCTCTGTAGATTTACCTGTCTTGGATTTCATATACAGAAAAACATTTTTAAGAAAAATTTATAACAGTCTTATTGGCACAATGCATAATAACATACAATTCAGTAGTTCAATCACATGAAGAGAAGTTGTACAATCATGACCTCAATCAGTTTTAGCACTTTTTCTTCTCTCTTGTCCTCACTGTTGTTAGCTCCCGATTTGTGTTCGTCCAGCAGACTAGAGCAACAAATCCAGGGAGACTCATAGGTGTATAAGAGAGAGTTTTACATCAAAGAGTAATTGTACAGTAATAAAATATTCCAGCCCAGTCTAGATCAAGTCCATAAATCCGGTATTAGCCCACATGTCCGAAACCAATCTATAACTTCCTCTTCAGACTCATGCGATACGTGCAGTGATGCTGAATGCAGGAGGGTCACAGGCCGGTGGGTGGAAAGTCTTATGGATCCAATGGGGTTGTAAGCAGCTCAGTGCTGGCAGGGGTCTCCATGTGGTTTCTCCAGCTCTGAGGTTCTGGCTGCCATCAGCCTGTCTCCATGTGGCTTGTCAACAAGAATGTCTGGTAGGCACTGAGCTTGTGTCCTGTCTCCAACAAGCTATTTATCTCCTTATCGCCTCCAAATGAGGTCATGAAGCTGTGATCTGATTGACTGACTAAACTCCACCCCTTCACCCTTAATCCTCTCAAAATGACAACAGATTATGTAACTACCCCCAGCCTCTCCTGCCAGACCCCAAGGAAACGTGAAAGCAGCTATGAGCTCTGTAGATTTACCTAGCCTGGATTTCATCTACAGAAAAAACATACAGAAACAAAACAAACAACACACACAAACAACAACAAATAACAATCCAGTGAAACGGAGATATACTGCAATAGAAAAGAGAGCAGAAAATACAAAAAAACAAAACCTAGAACAAATTTAAAATGGTTCTAAAGGGAGATCAAATAGCAAGGAGCTACATGCTCACCTCACGGCCTTTGCAGTCATTTGCTTTGCAATGCACTCTGCTCGGCTGTGAGGCTGTTCACACCCCTTGCCTGGGGTCAGAAGGAATTCACCGGAGGTTTAATCCATGGGTGTATTCCCCTGCACCCCCACTTTTTAAAAACAGAAACAACTTTTAAAGGGCTCAAAAGGGAGATCCAATGATAGGGTATCCCACCTGACCGTCTCTCCAGGGCGAAGGGTCTGAGGGCCCTCTAGTCCTTATCAAAAGGTCAACTTGATGTTATCAACTTGATGTTAAAGGTCAACTTGATGTTATCAACTTGATGTTAAAGGTCAACTTGATGTTATCTGACCACAGTTCAACAACACCCTCGCACTGCTTAAAAAGCAAAGGAAGATGAGCGTTTACAACATTCTTTTTTATAAAAAAAGCATTGATTTTTATTGTGAATTAAGGGCAGGTTTAGACATTGGATCATCAGTTTGGCAGCCAATAATCCGTCACACCTCCCAAGGGCTTGTCCTGTTTCCACAGTTTCCGCTCCCGTCTCTCTCTGGTTGGACTTCATCTTCTCCTTCATCCAAGAGAACCCACCTGTCTGGTCACCAAGTCACCAGCTGCTCCGTGTGAGCCAGACGAGGGTTTCTACTGGCACCAAGAGTTACCGTCTCAGAAGCTGTTCCTCAGGGGCGCTGTGAGTCAGTCAACATCGACTTGATGGCAGCGAGAAAGACCCTAGCCCATAGTTTCCCAAACACATTTGTCCTGCCCCCACCCTCCTTAAAGATACTCGGTACCAGCTTGACAACTAAAACCCTTGTATTATAAAGTGTAGGTATATGTTTTTGCAGCGTCCCCTGGATCGGTCAGCGTCCACCCAGCAAAGTATTGCCCACTTTGGGAAAACAAACTCAAAACACACTCAGTGGCACGAAATTGAGGCTGACTCACAGGACAGAGTAGAAGAATTCCCCAAACTGTGCCTCCTTATGGGAGTAGAAAGCCTCGTCTTTCTCCCATAAAGCAGCAGGTGGTTTTGAACTGGTGAACTTTGAGATAACAGCCTGATGCTTGAACCACTCTGCCATCAGGGCTCCTTTTGGAAAGCATGGCTCCCCTCCCTCCTTTTCCTGCCTGCCCCTGATGACTAGAGAAGTCTGTCTCTTTGGGTAGGTGAGCCTTTTCTTGATTCTATGTTGTCTTAATCACCGTGGTCTCCTATGAGATTTGTCCTTTTGTGCTTGGCTCCTTTCAGTTGCCGTCATACCCTCGGGTCGATCGTGTCCTGGGTGTTCCACAGATACTCTGTTATTCTCAGACGTGGCCTGGTTTTCCACGGGGTTGGGGCACCAGCGTTTATGTATGCATTCTTTCACTGATGGGTCTGTGGTTGGCGCTCTGGATAGAGAGAGATGATGTGGGTCGGATCTAATGACAAAGAAGTTGAATGGTAAAAACGTAAGCAGAGATCAAGAAACTCAAACCAACTGAAAAACGCCCTGTCATGCTGCTGATGCCAAGTCATAGCGACCCTACAGGACAGGGTAGAACTGCGCGGGGGTGGGGTGTGTATGTGTGGGTGTGTGGTGGGGTGTCTGAGACCTTTTGGAAGTAGAAAGCCTTCTCTTTCTCCCATGGGAGCTGCTTGTGGTTTCAAACGGCTGACCTTGTGGTTAGCATCCCAATGCATAAACACTCCGCAGCCAGGGCGTCTATGACTGAGGGATATTCAAATGGACCCATGTTGTATGACCCATGACCCCGCGCTTCTAAGAAACATCCATCGTTGGGGACCATTGAGGGGATTCCGACTCGGCGACATTGTTAGGCAGACTGGAATGGCCCCAGAGGGTTTCCTAGGCAGGAGCCTTTATAAAGGAGACCTGGCAGGTTTGCGTTGGGCTGCGAACGGCAGAATCAGCAGTTTGAAACAGCCAGCCACTCTCATCAAGAGTGACAGTCCCAGAAACCCCCCCAGGGGGCACTTCTGCCCTGTCCTAGAAGGCCCCTAGGAGGCAGAATCAACTCGGTGGCAGTGAAGGGAGTAGTGAGCTTTCATGGGCGCAGATCGCCAATTTGTTTTCCCATCCTCCAAAGAGCAGCTGGTGGATTCGAACCGCCGACCTTTGAGTGAGCATTCCAGAGTTTAGCCATTGTGGCTCCTTCATGAAAGATCTAGAATGGGTCCATGCACAAAGAGAGAGGCCGTCGGTTACCCGGGGTGGGGGTGGGGAAGAGGGGTGGGGGTGGGGAAGAGGAATGGGGAGGGTCTATTTTAGGTGCATGGGTGTTTCTGTCCCAGGTGATGAGGACGTTTGGGAAGTAAATGGTCGGGTGATGTGGGAATGAAAGGAAAGAAAGAAAAGGGGGGTGGGTGCAAAACAGAAAGAGCCTTTGGGTGCCTTCTGACGCTTGTGGGACATGGCATGCTTATTCCTCTGCTCAGCTTCTGGGTCACCTCTTGTTGCTGTGGGGCTGGGGACACGGCGCTGTCACACAGCCCTGTCCTTGCCCTCTCAGCTCACACAGTCCAGCCAAGAAGACCGATCTCACTCTGTCCAGGCAGGGAGACCCACGGCGGGCAGGGCCTTGGGTGAGTGGGTAGGGGCAGCCCAGGAGGTCTCCAGGGAGGGCTGAAGGAGGAGGAGAAGGGCCAGCTGAGCACAGGGACTTGAGGTTTGAAAGAAAGGGAGCCCCAAAGAGGTCATTTCTGTCTTGCTCCCAGTTCAGATTGTGGTGACTGGTGTATGGTTCGTAGACACCATTGAACTTGCTGCTGTCTGGTCAGTCAATTCCAACGCAGTGCAGACGGTTCAGAGAGGAGGCGGAATGGAAAGGGGAAGCCCCGGGAGGACACAGGATGTGGGGTCATGATCGCAGTGGGTGAGTTGAATCAGCATGTGTACCAGCAGTTGACTGGAGAAACTCAGGATCTGCCAACCTTGACCTCATTCACAATCAAAAGGTCTCTCTCTCTGTCTATATTTATTATATTTACGTATATATCACCGAACGATTGCTTCTTCCAGAGCACCTTGTCCCGTTGTTGTTGTTAGTCCAACAGACATCCTCTGGAGCGGTCACAGTTGTAAAGAGGTACAGCCCTCCGAAACTCCCAGGGCCAGTTCTGCCCTGGCCTCGCGGGTCACCATGAGTTTGTTGGCGGACTTGATGGCAGGGAGTGAGTCCAGTCTCCGGGATCTGGCTCTGGGAACTGCTGGGGACAGAGTGGAGAGGGAGGCAGCCCTGGCCCTGCGGGGCTCGCGACCCTTCCGGGGGAGGGTGGGGTCGATAAGGTTAAAATGCGGCACAATCTGAGATGGAGCAGCTAAATGCTTGGAGCATTGGGGAAATGTACCCAGGAACTGCACGGGGAGGTCTGTGAGCACACACAGGGGCGCCTGCCCTAGTCCGCGGCCAGGAATGGGCGAGTGACACCCCTTGGGTCCGCTCGGTCCCCGTCCAAGGCACCTGGAGACCTTATTCTTTTCTGTCCATCACAGCACCACGCCTGGCCAGAGAGGGGCTTCCTCACACACGCCATGGCTAGTTCGGGAAGCTTCTGTGGTCATTTCCCCACCTGCTGGCCACACTGGGAATAACATTTAGGAGTGGCCCAAGAGCCGCTGCACAGAGCAGGAACTGAGCTGAATGGAACCCAGATGTCTGGGGGTAAGGATGGGGTGAAGTGCGCGGCAGGGGTCTGGAGGCCACCAACAGCATGCCCTCCTGTCCAGTCCCTCCTCGAGAGCCAGGCCCAGCGGACCCGTAGGTTTTCAGGTAGGACACATGATTCGCCCTTGACCCTGGCTTGAGGCCACACGGTGGCAGCACGGAAATAAGGCCTGACGATCTGCTTCCACAAAGGACGCTGTGGAGTCACTTCCGACGTCTAGCAACCAACCCCCAGAGTAAAACCTCCCCAGGGAGCTTTCTAGGCCGCCAACTTCAGGGACACACCTTGGTCTGCTCCAGTGGGTTCTGTGTTAGGTTGGTAATCACAAGGTCAACAGTTCAAAACCACCAGTTGTTCCTCAGGAGGAAGATGTGGCTTTTCCACTTGCGTAAGCAGCCAAGCACATGTGTTCCTTTCCACAAAGGGAAAGCCCTGGGGTGGGGTGGGGGGGGGGAAGGCAATTCTCTGCCGCAGCCAGGTCACCATCAGCAGCAGAAGACGTCAGTCACAGCAGCCGCAGTCCCCCCACCCCATGAGTCTGCAGGGACAGGATTTCCACCCTATGGGGGTTTCCGGTGAGGAATGGGGAAGAGAGGGGAGAAGAGTGACTTAGCCACCCCAACCCCCTTCCTGCCCTGTGCTGGGTTGGAATCAGTACCCCCAGAGTCCATTAGCAGCTCGGAGGGCCGGCTCTTTCTTTGTCTTTGATTAATAAAAGATGGAGAAGAGAAGTGGTGATTATTTAATGAGGTTTCTCCTCGTCCAGAAGGAAGAGTCTTTGCAAACACAGGGCCCAAGGGAGCCGGCTAAGCAGTGGTTAAAAGCAGGGGCTTTGTGGGAGCTGAGCCAGCTCGGATGCTTCCCAGAAACGTGGGGGATGAGGCTGGCGTGGGTGGTGGGTGGGGTGTGTGCGGATGCAGCAGTCTCATGCACCCAGACCTTCTGTTCTTGTTCTGGAAGGTTGCCTTCAGAACTTAGCTCAGGCTCTCCTTAACTATCACAGTTGCCTCCCAAGGGGGCCAACCACACACTCCATAAAGAGCCCCAAACTGGGTCTCTCAAGACCCTCAAACCCGGTTTCCCAAGACACTGGCTTCCGGCAACCCTGAGTGTGACACAGCAGACTTTTTCTCCATGTGATGCTCGATGGCTGTTTCCCCCCCAGATAACCAGGCCTTTCTTCTGAGGGACTTCTGGTGGTGGGGGATGCAGGGTGTGAGAACTCACATGTCCAAGCATTTGCTTCCTAACCCAGCAGGTGGACCATTGGGAACCACCCAGGACTGCCACACCCGAGGCATTGGCTGCAGTTTGTGCTGGTTGGTTCTTAGGTGCCGTCCAGTGGTTTCTGACCCATTGCCACCCACTGGGCAATAGAAGTAAACACTGCCCGGCCCTACCCCATCCTCACAATTGTGCCACACCTGAGCCCAGCGCCGCAGCCACTGCGCCAATCCATCTCCTTGGAGGCCTTCCTCTTTGTCACTGCCCATCCACTGTGCCAAGCAGGACAGGGACTGGCGGTTAGCAGGGCAAAATCTGGCTCTGGGGGACCCAAAGGAGACAGTGCCTGTAAAATGCAGGTGGCCAAAGAACCTGGTTTGTTTTTTTAAAAAATAACTCTCCTCCTACAGTTGGTTATTGGCCCCCATGTTTCAGAGGGGCAAAACTGAGGCCTGGGGATGCCCGAGGAGGGGGTTCACGTGGGTGAAGCTCGGCAGAGCATGTGAAACTGGAAAGCCAGAGCCAGGACTGTCAGAGGCGCCCCGCCGTAGGGTTTCCAAGGGCTGACTCCGGGAAGCAGATCGCCAGGCCTTTCTTTCGAGGCACCTCAGGTTGCAAGCACAGCTTTACCCTTTCAGTTGCAACCAGCCAGAGGCTTGTTAAAGGCGGAAGCACCAGGTGGTTCAAGCTCGGTCTCATCCAATCCTCACCTCAGCCGGAGAAGCAGGCACTGTCATTACCCTGATTTTACAGACAGGAGCACCGGGGACCAGAGACGCCCGGGCTCACAGTTAGAATGGAGACTGAGGCAGGCGACTGGCCTGGACCTGAGCTTCTGTCTACTGTCCTGACCGGTTACCATACTGTGCTGCCCCACAGCCGGGAAAGGGTAAAAACGCCAGACTCCAAAGTCACTGCCATCGAGTCACTGCCGGCTCCCAGTCACCCTACAGAACCAGGTAGGCCTGCCCCTGTGTTTCGGAGACTGGGCACTGTTTTTGGCAGGTGGTTTCAAACTGTTGACCTTGAGGGGTACAGCCCAAGGTGTTATAGGCCATCAGGGCTCAGGAGAGGGGAGGGAAGTGGCAGATAAAAGGGCTATGAAGCTGAGGCCCTGAAGGGGCTCTCCTCATGCCAATATCAGGGGATCCCCCCGCCCCCCCCCCCACTTGGTATGGCTCAAGATCAGCTGGTGAGGCTTCATTCCTTCTTGTTGTCCCGGCCCCACTCTACAGCACTCAGCCCCGCCCCATAACTCCCGGCCCCGCCTCATGACTCCCTGCCCTGCCCTATAGAGCCTTGGCCCTTCCCACCACTCCCGGCCCCGCCCACAGCGCCTTGGCCTGCTGGGTTTCTCTATTTGTCTGAGTTCAAGGCCAGGCGAATGAAGGAAGTTGTTTGGCATTGTGGCATTCTTTGGTGAGTCTCTGTGGTCTCTTGAGCAGCTGGGCCCGTGAGAGGCTCAAAGATTAATCCTTCATTGCCCACCTAAGGCAGGCAGAGCAATGTGTAGGGGCAGGGCGTGGCCAGGCATCTGACACAGCCCGCCCCCCCTCCGTGGCAGCACCCCTGGGCTGGGGGTCTGTCTTCCCATTCCCCTGACCACCCGGAGGTTTATGACCATTCCTGTGTTTGCCACTCTGGTGGAGAAAGTAGGGCCCCAGACACCCCCAGGGGAGGTTCTCCCATCTCCCAGGCTCCACGTGATCCAGAATTGACTGGGTGGCAGTGGGTCTGGTTGGGTCTTGGAACCCTGGTGGCGCGGACGTTAAGTGCTCTACTGCTCGCCCAACCCGCCCACCGAGCAGAGGCAGAAAGACGTGGTTGCAGGTTTTCATCGTCAGGGGCGGTTGCGCTGGCCCTGACCTCTCGCAGCAGCACGGAACACTGTTGGCCCAGCCGCTTCCTCACAGTGGCTCTTGTGTTTTCGTCCACTGCTGACCCTCTACTTTTCTGAGCACAATGTCATTTTCCCAGGATTGGGCGCCCCCCTCCTGCTAACATCCAGAGTCCATCAGAGAGCATATCTCACCATCCTGGCTTCCAGGGAACATTCTAGCTATACTTGGAGCCAGGTCTATTCTTCTCCTGCAGTCCACATAAAATGTGCTCAGTATTCCTCACCAATGCCATCATTCCAATGCAGCGATTCCCTGTCCTTCCTTACTACAGCCTGGGGTACCCACCCTCTGGAGGAGCTCAGTCTACTCTGTCCTACAGGGGCCCTAATGAGAGGGACTCGGCAGTTCTTTTTTAAAGGGGTCACCAAGACTGCTGGCAAAGAATATTGAAAGTACCATGAGCTGACAGAAGGACAAACAAATCCATCTGGAGGGACATGCAGCCGGAATGTTCCTTAGAAATGATGGCGACTCTGTCTCACTTCACTTTAGACAGGTTATCAGGAAAGACAGTCCCTGGAGAAGGACCATCACATGGTGTGAGGGTCGCGACTGACTCCATGGTGGAGTCTGTACCAACACTGGACAGGGCTGATTCTGCATCAGTGAACAGCACCCCCTTGCTTGAAGCAGCCTGTCGGGGCTGCCCAGGATGCCATGTTCTCTGCTGCTCCCACCCTACCCCATGGCTGCTCCCTGCCTTCCACTCAGTCTCGTCCCTTCCTGACTGGGGCCAGCCCTGCTCTTGGGCTGCAGGCCTACTGGGCCTCCAGTCTTCTCCCCATGCACTCCCTGGAATGAGTGCCCCCAGCCCATGACCACCACCAGCCAGGAAGCACCCTGTCGAGCAGGAGAGGAGAGGGCAGCCTTCCATGGACCAGTGTCTGACCCACCCAAGACAAGAGGGGTGGAGCCAAGTCAGGTAGTCACTGTATTTTATTGGAAAACATTGATATATCTTTTTCTTCACAGCTTGAACTGAACACAATATTGCCCGGTTTAAAAAAAAAAAAGGAAACAAAACAAAATCAAGAAGAAAAACAAACCCCAAACATTGGAAACATCCGTAGCCTCCTGCCTACCTGCTCCTGTCTGCAGCACAAGGCTGCTCTCTCACTAGGGCCCCTTCTGCCCCTCCCTCGGAGGCCAGGGCCAGCAGGTGAAGGAGGGGATTTGAAAAGCTGAGCAGGTCCCAGGAAAAGCCACTTGATTGAACTGGGCAGTGGGGATGGGGGGGATCGGGTGGGATGGGGTCGATGAAATGAACCGAAGGCAAAGAAGTAAAAATCAAAAGAACAGAAAACCTCAAGAAAACAGAAACAACCCAGACGACTGAACTGCCACACTGACTTACTTGTCCCAGAGGCGAGAGTCAGAAGCAAGGTCACGGATCATGCTCTCCGCTGGGGGGTGGGGTGGGGTGGGGGTGGAGGGGGCAGGCAGGGGGGCCAGGAAGAGGAGGGCACAGATGGGACAGGGCCACTAGGTCACCAGGGTCAAGTAGGAGGTGCCCGCAGGCCCCGGGGGCAGGGGCTGCCCCTGGATGTCCTGTCCTTATTGAAGGTCCTGTCTCTGGAAGCTTGGTGGGGGGTTCGCCTGCCCTCCCCCCACCTCTTGGCTAGCCCGTGTGGTTTAGGACAAAATGAAAACAGTTTGCAGGGGCATTAAAAGAGGGGGAGGGGGGATGAAAGGCATGCCGGCCCCTGACAGACCATCCAGCCCCACATCTCTGTAGAGCGGGACCCCAGGCAGGTGGGAGTGCAGGACTGGGGGTGGGTGGGGATGGGACGTTAGCACCAGGTATTTACACAAGAGCTCCAGGCTGCTTAGGGATTTGGGTGCGGCCACCCCTCAGCTGGGCCACAGAGGGCTAATCCTAGGTGGCCTGCGGGGGCTGAGCAGGGTCTGCGCTGCGCAGGCTGCGCGGGAGTCCCGCCTCGGAGCAGCTCCTCTAATGGAAGCCAACACCAATTCCGGACACCACCCCCCACACACCTGCCTTGCGACCCCTTCCGGGCCACACTCAGAGGACATGGCCACCCCGGTCCCCTTCCTCCACCCTCTGTCCCCCATTACCTTTCTGGGGGGTGACCCTGGCCCAGGAGGCTGCTCGGCTTTGCCTGTGGGCTTCCCAGGCTGTGGGGTGCCAGCAGCAGGGGCCTGTGCCCCTCCCCAGTAGTCCCCAGGACTGGGGTGGTCACCAGGACGGCATCCAAAAGGTGACAAGTGCAAAGGAGACAAACTGAAAGGTCGCCCAGGGCGGAGGGCAGGGGCTCTTCCCTAACAGGGTGTGGGGGAGGGGCAGGTGTGGCAGGCTCGGGGAGAGGCCAGGAGCAAAGGACAGCAAAAGGCAGGGGTGGGGGGCATAGAGGAGGGGGAGAAAGAGCAGTCATGCAGCTGGGACATATCTTTTGTTGCTTTATCAGACGCTCAGTCAGTCCCTTGGTGGCATCTGGAACCGGGTACTGGGGGGAGTGTTGAAGAGATAGGGCGCGCGCGAGGAGAGAGATTTGAGAGAAGGGGCATCGCCAGCTGCCCGGCCTTCACTTTGCAGTCATCATCTGTACGAACTCTGCAGGCGGAGGGACAAGAGGTGGTCCAGTCAGGGCGGGCGGGGCTGCCCAGGCCCCTCCAGGACCCCCGGTTGCCCTGGGGCCTCACCTTCATAATTGACCTGGCCATCGCCGTCTATGTCGGCCTCCCTGATCATCTCGTCCACCTCCTCGTCCGTTAGCTTCTCGCCCAGGTTTGTCATGACGTGGCGCAGTTCGGCGGCGCTGATGTACCCGTTCCCATCCTGCCGGGGTGGGGTGGGATGGGTGGGGGATGCGGGGAGCGGTGAGCTCTGCACTACCTGGGCTCATGGCCTCACCTGGGGAGGCGCCATCAGGCTGGGCCGTGTCCCCCGGGCCGCTCACCTTGTCAAAGACGCGGAAGGCCTCCCGGATCTCCTCCTCGCTGTCTGTGTCCTTCATTTTCCGTGCCATCATGGTCAGGAACTCCGGGAAGTCAATGGTCCCGTTCCCTGGGGGGCACAGGGAGAGGCAGGGGTCACACTGGTAGCCAGGGCCCTGCTCCCTGACCCCAGGCAGGCCCTGCAAGCTCACCATCAGCGTCCACCTCGTTGATCATGTCCTGCAGCTCGGCTTCCGTGGGGTTCTGCCCCAGCGACCGCATCACCGTGCCCAGCTCCTTGGTGGTGATGGTGCCATCGCCATCCTTGTCGAACAGGGAGAAGGCCTCCTTGAACTCTGCAGGGCAGAGAGTGGGGGCTCAGGGGGCTGCAGAAGGTGAGGAAGCCAGGCCCACCAGCCCTTCTCCATCATCCCCACTCCCAACTCAGCAGATAGCCCAGCCCAGCAAGACAGGGGACCCAGGGTGCTAGATGTCCCAACATTGTCTCATTCCCTCATACCACGGCCAGGCCACGTCTGGGAAGGGCCCCACGTGAATCCTGCAGTTCCATGTCATGCCTGGGGTTGGCCATTAGAGAAGCCAACAGAGGCACAAGAACCCCATGCTGGTCAAGAGCCAAGTCTTTGGCAGCCTCTGGGGTCAGGAGCAGGCCCACCTCTTGACCAGGGTCTCAGGGTACTAGTACACTCAGGGAGGGGAGGGGTACGTTGCCCCCAGACTGCCCCAGGGCATGGGTGTCGCTGCAGCCTGACCCAAATCCCCACTCCCTGCTGGCTCCTGGTTCCCAGAGCCGATGGGAGAGTCTGGTGCAGTGTGGGGGTACCAGCGGCAGAGCCAGAGCTGGTTGACTGCTGGTGCATGGGGGGTGAGGGTGGTGGTGGTGGAAAGGGCACAATGCCAAGCCAGGTGGCTGAGGTGCTGGGCCGTGTTGTTTGCCGACCAGGGGGAGCAGCCCGGGGCACCACCTGCTTCCTGGCCAGCCTGGGGCCCTCAGAGAGCAGGTGCCCAGCAGCCTCCTGGCGGGCGTGGGGGCAGCACGAGAAGGAAGGGAGTGGTGGAGGGTTTGCTAATGAGGACAGGGTGAAAGGTGGGTGGGTGTGCCTTGGTGTGTGGGTCGCAGCTGTGACCCCGTATCTGGCCTGGGGAACTGGGAAGAAACTTTGGGGGATGGTCCCCATACTGAAGCCTGGTTGCTTTTGTGTGTTTGTGTGTGGGGGGGCAGGGGGCAGAGAGTAGGTCTATGGGGATGTTGAACTGCTCTTGAAACCAGGCCTTCCCTGGTGGGCCTTGGGGGGTGGGGTGGGGGGGTGGATAGAGGTGGGTAAGTCCATGCTCTCCTTGCTGGGCACAGACAAGGGGAGGCCTTGAACCACCTCTCCAGGTCCCCGTGGTGCTGCCTCCTAGCTGCAGCACCACATAGGAGCTGGTCTCTGCCCCAATCATCCGCATACTAGCTCCTTCCAGGTCTTTGGGGCAACAAAGCCTAATTCCATTGGCCGAGGGGAAGGGGAGCCCATTCCAGGTTCCTGGGGCTTAGTGGGTGGGACATAGACGATGGATCCCTGTTCCTTCAGCTACTCAGTTGAGAGAGTCAGGCACTGGGAGAGAGCAGCCACCAACCGAACTGAGTCCCCCCAAAGTCCAGGAGCACACGCCTAGGCTGGCCGGACAGGCAACAAGTATGGTTCTCAAAAAACACTGGGGGATGGAGACGCTCTGAAGGAGCTGCCAGGCAGAGGGCGGTTGCCCACATGGGGGCGGGGGTGGAGAGGGGTCAGAAAGGCCTTGCTTAGGGCGGAGACCTAAGGCCGAGCAAATAGGCGCTACCAACAATGGGGAGGCACAGGGCAGGGGCAGTGAGTGGGGGCCTGGGTCCTTGCTGCCAGGGAGGCAGGGGTCACCACCTGGCAGGGAGTGGGCCAGAGAGCCAGCTCATCTTGCCACCAATAAGCTGAGACCCAAGTGACCCAGGGCCAGAAGAGGACAGCCTCTGCCAGGACAGACGGCTTCCTCTACAGAGGTATCAGTATTCTGAGCAGGTGGAATGGTGCCAGGGGACAGGAGGGACACACAGGTGTCACTCCTGGGGAGAAGGCCGGGCTGGGCCAAAGTGGTCTTGGGGAGGCAGGGTGGGCTCACCTGCGATCTGCTCCTCGGTCAGCTGGTCAGCCTGCAAGAACCAGAAGGAGAGAGTTAGGGCCACCCCACTGCGGGAAAGGCTGGCTCCACAGGGTACCCTCTAGATGAACCAGGCCAGAGCCTGGTTCTTTTGAGCGCTGGGGGCGAGGGTGGGCCGGGCATGTAGGCCCGCCTGACAAAGCCACCCAGGCCCATGGGTGTACTGCTGCAGCAGGCAGCCGCAGAGACTGAAAGGGATGGGGGTGGGGGGCCGTGCTGATCAAGCAGTGCTAGTGCCTGTGTCCTCCCCAGCCACCTGGAGGCCCAAGGCCCAGGCAGGGCAGAGCCCCACTGGCCCAGACCCTGAGCTGCTCTGAGGGCCTGGGAGAAGCCGGTCAGCCGCTGGGCTCAGCCTCCCCTGGTTCAGGGACACAGGCTTAGGTGCAGGCCACCACTGGCGGGAGGGACGACGCATGTCAGGGAGGGGACTGCAGCAGTGGCAAAGGCTGCAGGACAGATGCCAGTGTGCCCAGCACGCTGCAGTGTTTAACTCTTTCCAGCCCAAGCTGCATGCGTGCAGCTGCATGGTGCCTGGGACGCAGTCATGGAGAGGCCTCCTAACCGATGATGAGCCAGAACCCTTCGTGGGCCGCAGCCCAACATGTCGCCTGCAGCAGCCAAGAGGAGGCTTGTCCTTGGTGTCGGCAGGTGCTGCCTAGAGGGCGCCTGGTGCCCCCTGAACCCTGGGGGTGCACTTGCCCCTGCTCCTCTTCTTCCACTTTCTAATTAGGGGGAGGGGACTGCAGGGTCTGGTGGGGGGGCACATGGGACTTTCAAGTCAAAATCAGATGCCTACTATCCTGTGTGTCTGCATGAATCTAAGCTGCCCTGTGCAGTTGCCCTGTGCCAACCCCCTACTCAGCCCGCCTGTGGACCCCTCTGACCCACCACTGGCTGCAGTGTGTCTTATCTCACCTCTCCCCTGGAGGGAAATGGAACTTGAACCAGGCCCCACAGAGGCTGACCCAGAGGGACATCAAAGAGATGATGGCCATGGAGGGGAAGAAGGAAGGTGGAGGTGGGGAGGCCAGAGGGCACATCGGAGGTCCAGTGAGGAGAGCTCCCCATTGCCTTCCAGAAGACCAAGTGGCCCTGGTTCCCACAGGGCAGGAAGCTTGGTCCTGCCACCCCGGAAGCTGCATGGTAAACATGAGACGCCCATCCACTGACTCCCAGACCCTCCCCAGTTCCAGTTCCACTTCAGGGCAGCCCAGCTGGCTGCCTCAGTGGCTCTGCAGGCTGGGATGTGCCCCTCCCCCAAGGCTGCTGCAAACAGGCGTGGCTCTGCCAGCACTGCCTCAGGAGACCCTAGCCCCTGCTGCAGGGGTGCCTGAGAAACTGCCACCACGGAGGGAGCCTGGCTACAGACCCCAAGGCTGTCAGCAGCTTTCGCTCCCCAAACTGCCTCCACCCCACTTAGCTGGTCTCCTGCTTCCCTCTCCCTCCCTGAGAGGCTCCAGGGCGGAGCTGGAGCAACATCTTGGGGGTGGAGAGGCTATGATTTCAACCCAGCCAGCAAGGAGTGTTAGCTGAGACCAGAGACCAAGGCCAGGGCCCCTCACCCGGGCCAAGGAGGAGCCGCAGGGCACAGGCCAAAGTCCAAGGCTGGGCAACAAGACCCGGTCCCACCCACACCTGGCCAATTACACAGTGCAAAACTAGCCTACCTCCAAACTAGTGGTGGCTTTGAGAGGTGGGGGGCCCTTGGCTCAGGGCTGCCCAGAGCACAGTTCGGATGGGGGACACCATGGGGTGGTGGCAAGAGGAGCCGTCCTGTCTGGGTCAGCACGTCTGAGATCTGATACACATGGCGGCTGCCGGGCGGCCCCAGCCCTGCCAGGGGGGAGGCTGTGCCTGGCGGGGTGGTGGGTGGCGTTCTCGCCAAGTCCCAGCTGTGCCAGTCAACGTTCTCCCTGCAGACAGGGCACCCGGCAACAGAACAAGCGGCCCTAGGGCCAGTGATGGGGGTCCCTCAGGAGGTCCTGGGGGCTCAGGTGTGCGTCCTTCAGTGACATCATTTGGCACCAGCTACAAGTTGCGGAGCGTGGTGCTGGCAATGGTGAGAAAGCGGGCCTTCTCCCCTGCCCTGGGGAAGGGGCAGCAAGTGGTGAGGCTCTGGTCTCCCTCAAGCCAGGCTCTGTGACAGCACCCAAACTTGGACCCCCCCCCTCACTTTATGCAAGCTTCCCAAGCAGCTCCACCCACCTGCTCCCCCCCCCCCCCGCCCCTGCCTGAGGAGGAGGTGGGGGCTGGTCTTCCTGGGTGGTGGTGGGGGCTGATCTTCCTGGGTGGTGGTGGGGAGACATGGGGCTGGGGGCAGCACAGCCAGACTCCTTCAGGTCTCTGTGACCCCCTCCTGCCCCCAGATGAGCAGTCTTTATCCCCATCTTTCGGGCCAACTCCCACACCCACCGCCACACCTAGGCCCACCCTGGCTGCCATTCATTTTCCTTATCCCCCACCAACGTGCCCCCCAGCTAAAGTCTTCCCCCACCCATCACCAAGGGGAACCACCTCCTCCTGGTCCAAACACAACACGTTCCCCTCTCCCAAACCCCTCCTTCCTGGTGCAGCAGCCTTAACCCACCAGAAACCCCAGAACATTCTCTAGCTGTCCCCCCATCCTCCAATGCAGGGCAACCCCCCCACCCCATCTCCCTACTACCGACACAGCTTCCCCCAACCACCTCCACACCTAGATCCTTCCCAGGCCCGTCCCCCACCCCAGGCTCTTCCACCCCCTCACCTCTGCAGGGTTGGTTTTCGGGGAACCCCTTCCCTCCCCACACTCAAGGAGCTAATCTGCCGGAGTGAACCCTCACCCCCCCCATCCCTTCCTCTGCCCTCCCAAAGCCGGCTGGTCACCCCTTGGCACCCAGTCGCAGCACCTCGGCCTCCCTCGGCTCCCGGCATCAGGATTCCATAGCCCCTGCCCCCCCAAGGTTCCTGATATGCCCCCCTGGGGTTCACACACCACACCCTACACGCCGCATCATGGACTCCAAAGACCTCGATGGGGTCCAGACGCCCACTCTGCGGGTCCAGATGCGCCAGCCCGGGCTCAAACGCCTCCCTTCTGGGGGTACAGACACCCCATGCGGTGCTCAGTCACTTCTGGAAGCCCCCAAACCCTTCCTTGGGGGATCAAGACATCCTGCTCTGGGTTCAAATGCCGCCACAGGGCGTCTTTACGGGGCCCCAACTCCCCCTTGGGCCGGGAGCCCCCCAGGCTCGTGGGGCCCTAAGGGTTCCTATTCCGGGATCAGCCACCCGCGTTCTCGGGGGTCCTGTCCGCCTCGGTGGCCCTCACTTACCATGGCGAGGCCCGGGGTGTCCGGTGCGCGGGGATCAAGGCTCCTGTGGCGGCGGCAGCAGCTGCAGCAGCTCGAGCTCCGCCGCGCGTCCGCGCCTCCACACTCACTGCCCGCAGCGCGCGCCGCCGCCGCCGCTGCCCGCCCAACGGTCCCTCAACGGCCGCCGCGCGCGCCCCGCCTCGCCCGGCCCCGCCCCGCCCGGCCCGCGCACCACCGCACTGCGGCCCTCACAGATCCCTCCGCAGCCCGCTCCGCGCCGACGGCCCCGCGCACGCTTCGCCCCCCGCCCCCCAGAGGCCTCGCGGCTCCGGCTTTACCACGGGCCGTGCGCGCGCGCTCCCGCCACCGGACTACTTTCCGTCGCCGCGTGCCCCGCCCCCTGTGCCCGCTCCACGCTGCTCCCTGGCGGAGGGGCACGGCTCAGCGGAGCGTGACGCGTCCCTTTGAGAGCCGCGCCACGATTGGGCGAGGGCCGTATAGGAAATGAGAGCGCGGCGCCGATTGGTCCAGCCTTCCCTGCAATGCGTCAAACTGGGGCGAGCCACTGCGTGGCGGCGCTGGGGCAGCCTGCGATGTGTGGGTGCGTGGGGCTGCGAGGCGCAACGAGCTGGAGGGAGAAAGCTGCGTGCTTGGATATCGGTGGGATCGCCAGAGAGTGGCGGTGGGGCCGACAGGAGATACAGACGGACTCTTACCGTGCTCCCCTCTGAGAGGTGGACGGTGGTTCCATCCAAAATGCTGGGTTCCGGGAGCCCCGCCCGCAAGTGGCCTAGCATAAGGCATAGGCCAGGGCCCGGGCTTGCATAGTGGTCCCGCCCCTGGGTGGGTCTCTAATCTTATAACCCTCCCCCCTTCCCAGCCCCCAGCCCCGACCCCCGCTGCGCGCGTGTGCGGATTGGGTTAGGGTCTGAAATCGAGCCGTCGCAGGACCATCTCTGGAGTCCGGAATGCAGCCATTCATTCCATCAGTATGCATTAGGCTGTTACCTGAAGGTGCCCAATGCTTGGCGGGGCTGCCGGGGACCTTCCTTCCCCACCGCGGGGCACCTGACTTTCACACCTTACTGCACGGTTCCAACCAGAGGAGGCAGAGGCCGGGAAGGTTCACTGGCGTTTAAGTTAATACAACCCCCTGGTGTCCTAGTGGTTAGGCTTTGGCTTGCGATCCACAAGGTCAACAGCCGTTCCGGTGGGGGAGGAAAAAGATAGGGGGCTTTTTATCCCAGTAAATGGTTAGCATCTTGTCACAGGGGCATTTCTACCCTGTCCTACAGGGTCGCTAAGAATCGGAATCAACTGTGTGTGTAAAATTATGTATAACACAAAATTATATAACACATTTGCCAATACACTGTTTTTCATAGGTGGAAGGTAGTTAGCTCAATTTCATTGATCACCTTCCGAAGAATTTTCACTGGCTGATTTCTCAGAGGTAAGCGCGCCAGTCCTGTCTTCCGAAAGCGTCTCTGGGTGGCCTAGAACTCCACCCTTCCCCTCAGCAGCTGACCATCTTAAGGGTTTGCATCATCCAGGGATTCCACCCACAGAAAACCCACCCACCAGAAAAACCCCCATGATCACGGGGAGAAAGCAGCGCAACTTCTACCCAAGGAGCACTGCTAGGGCTGGGGAGCTGCCATTCTCTGCTGTGCGCCGCTTTCCCCACCATGATTGGCTGAGGGATGAGCAGGTGAGCCAAGCCGGCCAACTGTTTTCCAAACTGTTAAGGCCCACCCCCAGCACTCAGCGATTGGTCAAGAGATAACAGACGTTAGTCTACGCCTATGAGAGGCCTTCCCTGCATTTTTCTGCATCCGGAACCGGGTATAAGAAGCCCAGGTGGCCTGGAGATAGGTTTTCCTATTTTGAGAAGATATCTTGAGACCGTTTTCCCCACTCCCTTCTTACACCGTATAGAAGAAACTGTTAGAGGGAAGGAGAGTAAAGCCCATAAAAGGGGAAAGCAAAGAGGAACTGGGGAAAGAGGAACAAAAAGGAGAAACGTAACTTCTGTTGGCGTTCATTTGGCTGCTTCCTGTACTGTTGATACGAACAGCATCTTACCCTGCTGGGATTCCCAAAGGCATGAGCGATGATGCTTTTGCTTCCATGGTGAGTTAGTTTGTATTGAATTTCTGTCACTTGCAACCAAAGAATTCCTGGTGAAGCTGAGCAGGACTAAGCTCTGGTTTAAATTCAGCATGATTTAAAATCAGGGAAGGAGCGTGTCAGGGTTGTGTCCTCTCAGCATGCTTATTCAATCTGTACGCAGAGCAAATAATCAGAAAAGCTGGATTGTATGTAGAAAAATGGGGCATCAGGATTGGAGGAAAACTTATTAACAACCTGAAGTATGCAGATAACACAATCTTGCTTACAGAAAGTGAGGATTTGAAGCACTTGCTGATGAAGATGGAAGAACACAGTCTTCAGCATGGATTACATCTGAATGGAAAGAAAACCCAAAGCCCCACAGCTGGACCAATAGGTAACATCGTGATAAATGGAGAAAGGATTGAAGTCCAGGATTTCATCCACAATCAATGCGCATGGAAGGAGCAGTTAAGAGATCAAACGTATACATCAGGACAATCTGCTTCACAAGACTTCTTTGGAATATTGGAAAAACTAGGATGTTTCTTGGAGGACTAATTGGCTCATATGCATATGTAAGTTGGTCATTGAATGAGGAAGACCAAAGAAGAATCTGTGCATGTGAATTGAGGTGCTGGAAAAGAGTATTGAAAGTAACACGGTCGGCCAACAGGACAAAGAAAATCTGTGTCTGAAGAAGTACAGGGTGCTCCCTGGAAGGAAGAATGCTGTCGCAGTTACGTCATCTCCTGTCAACTTGAGCAAAGTGGTGGAGTCAGCCTGTCAATCAGATCATAGCCAATGAAGCTTCTATGTGGGCATGGCCTTCTGAGGATTCTGGGACCGTCTGTCTTCCTCCCTGCAGGCAGGACACATACTCTCTGCCTTGCCTTCCTGTTGACAAGCCACGTGGAGCCATGTTCATGGCTGCCAGAGCCCTGGAGATGCATCCACTGCCATTGGATCCACAAGACTTCCCACCCACGTGCCCACGATCTTCCTGCATTTGCCATCATTGAATGTGTTGTGTGAGTCTGAAGAGGAATTTATAGAGTGATATTAGACAGATGGACTAATATCATCGGACTTACGGATTTGGACTGGGTTGAGACGTGTTCTTAATATGCAGTTACTCTTTGATATAAAGTTCTCTGTGACACACGAGTGTCTATAACTTTGTTTCTTGAGTCGACCCAGACTCACACAGATACCAAGGCTTCGTCTTACAGACTTTGGCCATATTGTTAGGTAAAGCCAGTTTCAGGAGAAGGGCTTCATGCTTGGGAAAGTGGAGAGGCAACAGGCTTCCTAAGGAGATGGATTCACACAGGGACTGCAACAGTGGGCGCACGCATAAGGACAATTCCGGGCAGTGTTCTGTTCTGTTGTGCAGAGTCACTGTGGATCGGAATTGACTCCATGGTATCTAATTAGAACAAAAAGCTCTTGTGGCATAGTGGGTTGCAAAGTTGGGCTGCCAACTGCAAGGTCAGCGGTGTGAAACCACCAGCTGCTCCACGGGAGAAAGATGAGGCTTTCTACTCCTGTAAAGAGTGACAATCTTGGAAACCCACAGGGCCAGCTCTACCTAGGCTTAGAGCAGCGGTTCTCAACCTGTGGGTCACGACCCCTTTGAAGGTCAAAAGAGCCTTTCACAGGGGTCGCCTAAGACCATCAGAAACCACATTTCGGGTGATCTTAGGAACTGAGACACCGCTCCTCTATCCGTCTCCAGGCAGGTCTGTCCACAGCAAATACATCCACATACAAGTGCCCAGCGCAAAGACCCATGCTACACCATGCTTCTAGACAAAATTTCATTGATTTGCCATTAGAAATAAATATTTCACAATAGATGATGGCATATTGTTTTGGCGATGAATCACTCTGCTTTAATTATGTTCAATTTGTAACAGTGAAAATGCATCCTGCCTATCGGATAGTTACATGATGATTCATCACAGTAGCAACATGACAGTTATGAAGTAGCAATGAAAGTAGTTTTCTGGTTGGGAGTCACCACATGAGGAACTGTATGAAAGGGTCACCGCATGAGGAAGGTGGAGAACCACGCACTGCCCAAGACAGACCTGTTTGTTCTCTTGGCAGTTCATGGGACTTCCAAAATTCTTCACTAGCAGCCCAATTCAAATGCAGCGATTCTCCCTCAGTCTTCTAGATTTGTGTTAGACAGGGTTCTCTAGAGAAACAAAAGCAGGACACTAATAATGTTATATGTATTTATATAGCTAGATGACATAAGAAATGAAGTTAATCTATAAAGCAGTACAAATGGCTCAGTACAATTCACTCCTGTGAGACAGTTGTGAGACACTGGCAGTCCTTCAAGTCTTGAGTCCTCTGTAGAGCAATTCAGGCTATCCGACCACAGGCAGGAACAAGGCAGGTCACCCACTGTCAGCCAGATGACAGGGTCTGACAGTCCCCAGCTCAAGAGATGTACCTTCCAGTGGCGTGGTGAACCAGGTTTTGAAGGAACCTCAAACCACAGCGACACAGTCCACGGGTTAGGTGTCCCAAAGGTAGTGTAGCTTGCAAATGGAGGCACAGAACAAGCAAGGCAGCCGCACACTGGTCCAATGAGCAAAAAGCAAGAGAGAGAAAGGCGAGGCTCACTGAGCCATTTATCGCTCCACCCTTCAACTGATCTCACATGTGTTCATTGGTCATGTTGGCACAACAAATCTACCTGTCACAAGATGCAAGGTCCAACATCCACAGGCATCGGAGGCCCCCAGAAACACAACTGGCGTCAAGTGAGGAGAATCATGTCACATTTCCTTCTGTCCCTGCTGCCCATGTGCAGACTTCCTCAACTGCTGTCCAGCAGGAGGCCGCCCCTGTGCCACCAAGCTGCTTGAAGGAACAGGTGATGGTGCCTGGTAGAAATTCCTGCCCACAGAGCCAGGGCCTGCTATTGCGGTGGCAGTTGTGGGCTCAGCTCTTCATTATGAATCTGCTGACGGTTTACAGAACAGCTTCGTTTTCCATACAATCGTTCATACCGCCCAGGTTGTTCAATGACGTGGACCGTAGGCGCAGCAGGGGGACAGCGATGGTCTCCCCTCCTCTTGGCGTTTCCTGTTTCCATTCGACCCTCTTGCCCGTTCCTTCCAGCCTTCTGAGCTTGGGCTCCTGCGATCTCACGGACTCCTGCTTATTCGCCACTTGCTTTCAAGACCAGGGCGTTCAGATCCCAGGCCTGTCATTATCCCTGCTGCCTGACAGCCGCCGTTTCCTCATCTGTGAAACCCAGTCAACGGTCTGAACAGGTGAGGCCCCATGATGCGCGGAGGATGAAGCCGAACCGTCAGTGGCCTGGATTTCCGCTGGGCTCGAGCTGCGGCTAATGTGGGTCCAGTCAGAGTCCAGCAGTTTCTCAGTCCGTGTCCCCACTGACCTGCACAAGCTGGGACGGAGACAAGCCCAATGGGATAAATGACATCCATGTAACCAGAAGCCACCACCCCCCTCACCAGATGGAACATGGGATGAGCTCTGTGGTCGTTACCTAACCGTGTGTCAATTTGAGGGTATTAAGAGTGAATGGGTGGAGTCTGACCTATCAGGTCACAGCCGGATGATGCTTCCTTGTGGGCATGGCCTTCTCAGAAGGATTCTGGGAACTTCTTCTCTTTCTCCCTGGAGGTGGGCCACACACACACTCTCTCGGCTTCACTTCCTTGCTCTTGAGACACTCCAAGAGCTGAAGGAGCCACCTGGAGACCGGCACCAGTGCTGAGATGCTTCCACCGCCACTGGATCCACAAGACTTTTCTTCCACCAGCCTGTGATCTTCTTGCATTCGACATCCTTGCCCGTGCTGGGAGAATCTGAAGAGTTTATGGACCAGGATCGGACATATGGGCTAATGTCAGACGTAGGGACTTGACCCGGACTGGGCTGGGATATTTTCTCAATACACAACTGCTCTTTGATAGAAAGCTCTCTCTTACACACATAGGAATGTCTCTGGATTTCTCTAGTCAACCCTCCCACCGAGCTGCTGGTGGGTTCAAACTGCTGACCTTGCGGTTAGAAAGGGAACTACGTAGCCCACTACGCTACATGCATTCGAATGGACTTGATGGCAGTGGTCTGGGTTCTCCAACCTGGAGAGATCATTTTCCGGCAACGTATCAGCCAATGTTTTATTGTGCTCCACAGGTGACGGTGAAGGAGGCCTGGGGGTGCAGTGGTTAAGCACTGGGCTGCTAACCACAAGGTCAGCGGTTTGAAACCACCAACTGCCCCTCGGGAGAAAGAGGAGGCTTGCTATTCCCCTGAAGAGTTACAGCCTCAGAAACCCACCGTGGGTGGTGGTGGGTGGTGGCAATTCTACCCTGTCCTGTAGGGTCGCTATGAGGAAGGCATCAACCGGATGGCCATGTTGATAGGTGGTTGTTTTTTTATAAGTCAAATACATTTCCATTTAAAAAAGAATATTTCACCGTGTTGTTTGGTGAAGGTCGACAAAGCAGTTGAGGCTCCCGACCCGCCACAATCTCTACCCAAGTGGTCCAGTGATGTGGGTCCTGTTCTTCACCATGTGTGAGTGTTCTCACAACCTCCCTTCTGGTTGTCCCATTTCCCTTCATCTAGTCTCCCTACTCCCTTAACGCTCCATCCCTGTTTTAAAGTCATTGCTGACTGGGAGACGGGAGGGATAGGTTATTGTGGTGGAAGGGAGGAGGTGCAAAGTGGGGGGAAGAGACAGAATGGCCTAGTTGGGGGTTTTAACAAGCTATTGTTGATTTCATTTCTTGAGATGACCGGTGTAATATATATTATATATTTTATAAACATGTAAATATATTTATATATAATATATAAAAATATATAGATAACTAGATAGATTTTTTAAATCCCTCAAACCTAAATAGTGTCTGAGAAGCTTTAAAAAAAAAAGGTAAAGGGTTGGAGTCTAACCTATCAATCAGGCCACAGCGTGGTTGTGACCTGAGCGGAGGAAATGGAAATGGATTTGGAGTCTTAGTGACAAACAAGTTCATCTCAAGCCAAACAACAAAATGAAGTCACTGCTGACCAGCTGGTCTCATCCAGGTGGCTTTTTTCAAGGCGCAGGACGGGGCCGTATTTCATTCTGTTGGACATCGTCTGGTCACTAAGAGTCAGGACCCACTTGAGGGCACCGAACACCACCAGTGTGATAGCTAAAACGGCTGTTCTTTGGTGAGGCATGTGATGCTAGCTAGGTGACTCATGATTTTGTGGGCTCTCTGTGGCCCATGGCTGCATGTTCCCCACACCTGGTTTAAAGGCTGTCCCAGGGCAACAGTCTTGGGGAGACCTCCAGTTTTGATTTTCTGAAGCAGAAGGTCAGAGCTTGCTTCTGAGTCTGGCTTAGTCTGGAGGCTCCACTGAAGCCTGCCCACTTGGTTGGCCTGCGGGTGGTAAGGAAAGCAGCAAGCACTTCCATGGGCACAGCAACATGCAAGCCACCATAGTACATCATCCAGTGAGGCCAGAATTTTCATATTTTTCTTTCATTTTGCCCCCCCCCCGCATCTTCCTTCCAACGGAGCCCTTAGTGGTATAACGGTTTCACATTGAGTTGCCAACCACAAGGTCAGCAGTTCAAAACCACCAATCATTCTGTGGTAGATAGACCAGGCTTTCTACCCCCATAAAGAGTACAGACTTGGAAACCTACAAGGGAAATTGTACCCTGTCCTATAGGGTCACTATGAGTCGGAATCGACTCAATGACTGTTTGGTTTTCCCTCCAAGGCTAGATTTTTAAAAAATTTAAATCATTTTATTGGGGGCTCGTACAACTCTTATCGCAATCTATCTATCTATCTATCTATATATATATCCATGGAACACACTTGTACATTTGTTGCCCCCATCATTCTCAAAAGTTACTTTCTACTTGGGCCCTTGGAATCAGCTCTTCATTCCCCTCCTCCCTCACTGCTCCCCCCTCTCCCAAGGCTAGATTTGTGTGTCTGTGTGTGTCTAAATTTGTGTGTCTGTGAGTGTGTGTTAGTCTGGGTGGACTAGAGAAACAAATTCATAGACACTCATATGTGTACAGGAAAGAGCTTTATATAAAAAGTAATTGTATTAAGAAAACATCCCAGCCCAGTCCAAATCAAGTCCATAAGTCCGATACTAGCCCATATGTCCGGTACCAGTCTGTAAATTCCTCTTTAGACTCACACAATGCATGCAATGACACCGAAGACAGGATGATCACAGGCCAGGGGGTGGAAAATTATGTGGACCCAGTGGTGGTGGAAGCGTCTCAGAGCTGGCAGGGATCTCCACATGGCTCCGCCAGCTCCAGGGCTCTAGCGTAGCTCCATGTATTTTGTTAACAGGGATGCCTCCCAGGGAGTGAGCCTGTGTCCACCTCCAGTGAGCTATTTATCTCCTTAGCTCCTCAAAACCAGGTCATCCAGCTGCGACCTGATGGACAGGGTAAACTCCACCCCTTCAGTCTTCCTAGTCGCAAATTGACAAGAGATTATGTAACTACCACAAAGAGTAAGTGATTTTGTTCCACATCCCCCGCCCCAATGACTAGCACTTCCCCAATTAGAAGAGTCAGTAGTGATAGGTAGGCACCACCAAACAAAAGCAGAGATTTTTATCTGAGTGCTATTCTGCGTTGAAGACCTTTTTTCCAAACAAGATCACCTTCACAGTTCCTGGGGGGTTAAGACTTCAACAGATCTTTTCAGGGGACAAAGTCTGACCCATAATTACCACACTTTGCAGAATCTCTGGGGATCCCAGGCCCAAGGCTGTTGGCTGCCGGTTACCCCGGAGATGGAGGGAGCTGAGAGGTCCTCCTGGCTGGACCAGCCCTGCTGTTCCCGCGCTGACCACCAGCGGGCGCTCTGCAGCGGCGCTGCGGGCGCCAGGCCATCCACCACCCAGTGCATGTCTTCCTGCCCATAAAACAGGATTTTCCATGACTTTTGTTAAAAACAAGAAATGAAACAGAGGCCTGTGCCTCTTATTTCCATCCTGTTTGTGGGAGAGGAAAAAAAAAAACAAACCAACATAAAGCCAGGATTCTCTAAACCAGCTTTAGCCAGAGAAAGGGACCAGCCTTGAGAGAGAGAGAGAGAGAGAGGAGAGAGAGAGAGAGAGAGGGAGGGAGGGAGAGAGAGAGAGAGAGAGAAAGCACCCCTGGTATCACCATGGCAACAGATGACCGGGAAAGCAACCGACCAATCAGAACCCCAGGTTGCCTAGCGAGGTGATTTTCTTCAGAATACTGCAGCAATTTCTAGCAGCCTCTCATGACTCGTTTCTTGTTCAAATTATTCTTCCGAGGACAGATTTAAACAAGCCGACCACGTTGGAGGCGGGTTCACGAGCCTTCTGACTTCTCTGGAAGACAAGGGATCACTGTGACCTTCTTTGACTATTTTCTTTTTTATTATTTTAAATGAAAATTTTAGACCAGCCCCCCACCCCCACCGCAAAGACACGCGCTCTATGAACAGCAGACCTCTAGGCGGCACAGACGACCAACACGCCGGCGGTTTCGAACCCACCCAGAGGCAGCCCACAAGAAAGGCCTGGTGATTGGTTGCCGGGAAGGTTCCCGAACCCCCAAATCTCACTGCCTTTCAAGTCAACCCTGACTCACAGCGACTCCTTAGGGAGGACAGAGGTCGAGCGCCGGCCCACAGAGTTTCCAAGGTTTTCACGGACACTGATGACTACATCTCTCTCCCTCTGAGCGCCTGGTGGGTCCCAACCACCTGTTTCTCCATCAGCAGTCAAGCTCTTAACCACTGAGCTACCAGGCCTCCCCTCTGTAAGATCATTGCCAAGCAAACCCCAGCGACTTGTGTTAGACAGGGTTCTCTAGAGAAACAAAACCAGGGAACTTGTGACTATAGATATGTAGATATATACAGCGTGGCGGAAGAGGAGGCCCAGATGGGAGACCAAACTCATGAAATTCAAGACTCCAGGACCTGCCAGCCTCAAACTCAAGCGATGTGTACGCCAGCAGCGTGGCAAAGCAGGTCTCAAGGGAACCTCAACTTCTAGCGACCCGATCCATGGGTTGGCAGTCCCACAAGTTGTGTAGCTCACCAGTTGAGGCAGAGAACTAGTTAAAGCAGTCACACGCTGGTCCGATCATCAGAGAGTAAGAGAGAGGGGCGCAGGTCTTGCCGACCATTTATCTCTTTGTCCTCCAATCAAACTGTCACCTTATTAGTCCCACATGATCCTATTGGCCAGGTTGGCATAATAAATCTGCCTATCACAGCACTTATTTGCCTTTGCAGCCCAGCCACCTTTCTGTCACGTTTCTGCCCATCTTGGGCTCATTCGCGCAGACTAGGATTTGTCTGCTTCTATGACGGTAGAAGCATCACTGTGAGGTGGCAGGGCTGCAGGTTCTGGGTTCCGCGATGGGGACATCTTTATTATCCTTCGCTGCTGAGGCGTTGCTACTTGGCTCCTGATGGCCCCACGTACAACCGGGTGGACTGCTGCCTGGCCCTGTGACATCCTCACGATTAACGACCGATCGGGTCATTAGCTGATTTCCAGAAGTCGATCACCCGGCCTTTCTTCCTAGTCTCTCTCGGTTAGGAAGTTCGGCTGGAGCCTGTCCGGGTATCGTACATCGTAGTGACCTAAGGATCAGTGGTGTCTATGTGTGGGAAGCATTGGCCGGCAACCAAACCCAGTTTGGTGGGAACACTACCACTGACTAACCACTGCTCTTATACAGAGGGGAGGGGACCCCCTGTTAGCAGCAGCCACCCGTGGGGAGACTAAGGCCTCTCAGATGCTCATTGGCATTTCCCACCTATTGTGTCTGACCAGATCTTAATATCTCTGACCCCACCCCCACCCCCGCCACCCTGCTTCCCTCATGTCCCCATTTCAGTCGCCATCCCTCTCCCGAGCTCCCCCTCCTCATGAACTGTTGGGGCCTGTGTTAGTCCTGGTGGACTAGAGAAACAAATTCACAGACACTCTCATATGCGTATAAGCAAGAGCTTTATATACAAGGGCAGTTGAATATTCAAAAAACGTTCTAGTCTAGTCCAGATCAAGTCCAAAAATCCAATATTAGCCCATAGGTCTGATACCAATCTATAAAGTCCTTTTCTGACTCATGAAACACATCCAATGATGCCGAATGCAGAAAGAGCACAAGCCAGTGGGTGCAAAGTCTTGTGGATCCAGTGATGTTGTAAGCATCTCAGTGCTGGGAGGGGTCTCCACATGGCTCCTACAGTTCCCAGGGCATGGGGTCTCTCAGAGAAGTGCCATGTCTGTCAGCAGAGCGTCTCAGGGAATGAGCAGAGAGAAAGAAGTGTCTCCTGCCTCCAAGGAGGAAGTACAGGAGTTCCTAGAATCCTCAGGTCCACACAGAGGCCTCGTTGGCCATGAGACTCCACCCCTTCACCCTTAATCCTCTCTCATCCCTCACTCCCCAGTCAGAACACCAAGCTTCTTTAAGCAACGTGAATACTGCTTCTTCAACCAATGAGCACTTCTTATATGCCAGGTGGTCTTGCAGGCCCTGGGGGGCTGCAGCGGTGACCCTTACCCTCCTGGAGCTTTTATGCTAATGACACACTCAGATGACCAGGGACCAAACAAGGTAACTGTGCTTGCCCAGTGTATTGCAGAGAGTCCCTACGGGGGCCAGTGAATGGACTGTGGTTGGCCGGTAGTTCCAGGCCACCCAGAGGCACCACAGAAGAAAGGTCCATTCCAACTCATAGTGACCCTTTAGGACAGAGCAGAACGGCCCCCGGGTTTCAGAGACTTTGAATCTTTACGAGCTGCCCACCTAGTGGTTAGCGGATCAGTGGGTAGCCCACTAGACCACCGGGACCCCAGGTATCGCCCACCCTCTGGGGTGCAGTTCTATTCCAATATACATGGGGGCACCAGGCGAGGACTCGACTGGACAGCCGGGGGTGGTGGTGGTGGTGGTGGTGGTGGTGCAGGCGGAGGCTCTTTTATGGTTTGTTACAGTTTTATAATGAAACTCAGTCATATGTCCTCCCCGCTCCCCCACTCTGCTTAGGTGATTTTGAACCGCCTACCTTGTAGTTAGCAGGCCCATGCTTACCCTCCAGGACCACTACCTCCTTACAACCATAACCCTCAAGTAAATGCATTATTTAAAACAAAACAAAAAAACCCCACTTACTGCCATCCAGTTGATTCTGACCCATAGAGACCCTGTAGGACTGGGGAAAACTGCCCCTGTGGGTTTCTGAGACTTAACTTTTTATGGGAATGGAAAGCCTCGTCTTTCTCCCGAGGAGCAGTGAATGGTTTTGAACTACTGAACTCTCGGTCCATTATACCCACCAAGGCTCCTTACACCCGACCCGTAAGGGCTCACAGTCTCTTTTCAGGAGCCCGTAATGTTGAGCCTTCACCCTAACCTGCTGGTTGGCCTCAGTACCCGGGTCTTTAGCTTAGCTTCATCTACTTCCACCTCCCCTCACCCTGCCCCACGCTCCACGCTCCAAGCTGTCAGAGAGGAAAACAGTGCTCTTCGAGTGGGCTCCAGTTCACCGTGGGCCCACCTGGCTCAGAGCAGAATTGCACTGATTCATTTCTATCAATTCCAATGCACAGCGACCCTGCAGGACAGGGTAGAACTGGCCCTATGGGTTTCCGAGGCTGTAACTTTTTTTTTTTTTTTTTGAGGCTGTAACTTTTTACGGAGGTAGAAAACCTCGTCTTTCTCCCAGGGAGCTGGCTGGTGGTTTCGAACTGCAGACCTTGAGGTTAGCAGCCCAACAGGGTCATAGATGGAGCAAATGAAAATATAGGCTGTCCCGTTTATGTGTGCACTTCGGATAATCAGCGATTGATTTTTTGAGGATAAGTACGTCCCAAGTCTTATGTTGGATATACTTATACTAAGTAATGATTGTTTTGGGGGCGGGGAGAGTTTACATGAAATTAACATTTAACTGACTGGTCTGTATTGACCTGGTGGCGCCTTACTCTGAAGTCAACATCAACATCACTGACTGTGATTTACCAGCATTTACCAGCGGGGGAACCATGGTCACAGTCTCAACATCCTAACGCACTTACTGGTCACCCAGTGGGTTCCGTGTGGGGCTGCTAACCTCAGGGTCAGCGGTTCAAAAGCAGCAGGTTCAAAAGCAGCCGTTCCGCAGGAGAAAGATGAGGCTTTCTATCTTTGTAAAGATCTACAGTCTCAGAAACCCTTGGGGGCAGTTCTACCCTGTTGTATGGGGTCGCTGTGAGTCAGAATCAACTCTACGGCGGTGAGTTTTTTTTTCAAGGCATGCATGTACTCGAGGATCGTGGTGGCAAGGAGGTGGTGGCCCTGGAGGTTAAGCGTTGGACTCCTAACCTCTAGGTCGGCGGTTCAAACCCACCAGCCAGTCCGAGGGAGAAAAATTAGGTTGTCTGCTCTCTGAAGAGTTTGCCGACATCCGATATAGGCTCACTATGAGCTGGCCTTGACTTGATGGTGGTGGGTGGGTGGTTCGGTGCTGTGGAGTTCATTTGGACTCCTGGCTCCGACCCGGCAGACCGCCTCCCACCTCCCCTGTTCAAAGCGTACCCAAGCTGGGACCTCTCAGCCTGGCCTGTCTTCTGAGTTAAAAACTCTGATCATTCAGCTCGTGGTTGGGTGATTAACTATTTGTGCCATGGAGGGAATCCTTTATTTGAGATAGGGACCCCTGAAGACAGCACCCCTTGCCCCCCAGTGTCCTCACCCCCAGATAACCACTGCTAGCAAAGCAGGGGCTATTCTGCAGATAGACGCAAGCGCACGTATATCATATGCATACACACAGTCCACGTCGACTGGGCATACATGTAGACTGTGGTTCCGTATATGTTGGTGTTTTGTGTGTGGTCTTGGCGATACCGTGTTTGCACAATGGCCCGCTAATGGAAAGGTGGGCAGTCTGAATGTGCCAAGACACACTCCAACCCCCTCCCCCTTAAGAAATTTGGGCTAGAGATTGTTTCTTGGCAACGCTAGCTGGGGCAACAACTGAACAAACACTTTATGGCTCAGGCACCCCCTCCAATTCACGATTTCTCCTTTGTTATTGTAAGATTCGAGGAGATGGCGTTGAGGGAAAGGAGTTAATGCTCCGTGGTGGAATTCCCTCCTTCCAAGAGGGGACACGCGCTCCAGTCCCAGGCACCATCTGTCAGGAGGAGTTTGCATCTGCAGGCGTGCTGAACCGGGATCGATGGAGCTGCTGGACTAAAACGGACTAGGAGGTGAAGTCCTGGACGCTGTGGGGTGGCCACGAAGCAGGATGGCGCAGGATGGCCCTGACACTGACCTGCTCTCCTTCGGATGGCCACCAGATGGCGAGCTGGGCATAATATTGAGAATTGTCAAGTACGCAGCCACTGGCAGACTGGGCACCGTGCTAATTAATAAACGCTGTTGATAAAAAAATAAATAAATAAATAAACGCTGTTGTTAATTTA
The DNA here is from genome assembly GCF_050624435.1 of Tenrec ecaudatus. Lineage (NCBI taxonomy): Eukaryota > Metazoa > Chordata > Mammalia > Afrosoricida > Tenrecidae > Tenrec > Tenrec ecaudatus. The sequence continues at coordinate 11,752,938 of NC_134547.1, forward strand.
GATGAGTCCGATCGCTCAATTTCTCTTCTTTTCTTTCTCTCTCTTTAACATGTAGAAGAGTCCCTGGCTATTGTTTCACCCGGCTTCCGGAAGGAGAGAAACGGTTCTCTTGATTTCTTCCTTTTCAAAATCTACCCACTGGCTACAAACGCAGCAGCGCTGGTGCCGTGGGGGGCTTGCACATCGAACCGCTGATCTCAAGGTCAGTGGTTCAACGCCCCCGCCCCCCAGCCCTCGGTGGGAGAAAAAGGGACTCTGTGTACTCGTGTAAAGATTTTAAGTCTCAGAACCCCCCAGGGGCAGTTCTGCCCTGTCCTGTAGGGTCACCACAAGCCAGGGTGGCCTCGATAACATAGCGAGAATCGACCTGTCTCTGGGGGTTCCGAGGCGCAGACGGGCCCATCTTTCTCCAGCCCCAAACTCACGCCCCTGCATCCCCAGGGCTCCTTTTTCAAAACATGCACACAGAGAGGTCACTGAACCTGTTATCACCATGGCAACTCTGATGGGGAAAGACAGCCAATCAGAATCGCAGGCTTCTTGGGGGAGATGATTCCCCCCCCCTACAGTATTGCAGCAGTCTCTAAGAGGTTCTCACTGTTTCTTTTGTTCTCAGTTTCCTCCCAAGGACAGACTCAAAGTGAGCAGAGAACAGATCAGGTTGGCAACAGGAAAATAGACTCACGACTCCTGGCTGAACAGGAAAACAAGATGGGGGTGGGGGGACACCTGGAGAACATTCTAGAGGAGCTAGTTAGTTGGGGGTTGTTTGCGATGCCAAATGGACTCTCTCCCTCTGTAGCTGCCGGAGAGAAGGGATCGTTCCTTTACATCGCTCATTCTCTTCAATACTTTAATGGCGTTGTGAGTTACTCCTTGGGGTGTGAACCGCAAGGGCAACGGTTCGAATCCACCAGACTCTCTCAGCCAGAGAAAACAATGAAGCTTTCTACTCCTAAAAGAGTTACCGTCTTGGAGGCCCCCAAGAGCAGTTCTTACCCTCTTGAGGGCCCCTGTGAGTCAGAATCAACTCAGTGGCAGCGAGTTTTGTAGTTACCAACAAAATTAAAACTCTTTTCTTCACCCGGGTCCATCTTTTGTGATTGTTTTTAGTTGCCCTGCATTGGCTGTGACTCGCGGTGACTCCGGACACAACGGAAGGGAACACTGCCTGGTCTGGCGTCGTCTTCGGGGAGTGTGGTGGCGATGTGGTGACACGCTGGGCTGCCAACGGCAAGGTCAGCAGTTCAAAACCACCTGCTGCTCCATGGGGAGCTGGGGGTGGGGAAGGCAAGGCTTCTGCTCCATTAGAGAGTTATCGTCTCAGAGACCCACAGGGACAGTCCTATAGAGTGGCTCTGGATTGGAGTGGACTCAATGACAGCGAATGAGCAGCACCGGCACAATTGTGGCCAACTGTGGGTTTTGAGGGTCCCCTAATGGGGTGGGGGGGGCGCACCCCTCAGCACTGTATTTGGAAATACTCTCTTGTGATCTATGGGGGTTTCTATGGGATAATTTTCTGTGGTAGATCACCAGGCCTTTCTTCCGTTCAGCTCTCCTGCAACCCGTCTGCCAGGTGTGACCTTGCTGCCATTTGCGGTGGTGACATAGCTTCTGCCATCTGAGCAACAGGCCAGACACCACAGTAGGACAAAGGGACAGAGAGGTGATGGGCACCGCTGTTTTAAGAAAAAGATGCTGTGGAGTCAGTGCCAACCCAAACCCACCCTGTGCCCTCTCACAATGGCAGGAAGGTCTGAGCCCGTTGTGGCAGTCCCTGGGTCTGTCTGTATCGCCGAGGAGAGTCCTCTCTTTTGCTGTCCTCTGGGGACTGGCCCCTCCTGATCACATGCCCAAAGTCTGTGACACCCAAAGTCTCACATCCCTGCTTCTAAGGAGCTGTACTTCCTCGAAGATAGAGTTGTTTTTTTGGGGGGGGCAGGCCTAGGTCTACTCAATATTCTTCACCAACATGATGACTCAAAGGCATTCATTCCTCTTCCAGAAGCGCTGGTGGTACCATCAGGTTAGCACTGGACTGTGTGTGAGTCTGGGGTCGACTAGAGAAACATTCATAGACACACTCGTAGGTGTGCAAGAAAGAGCTTTAGATACAAGAGCAGTTGAATATTGAGAAAATATCCCTGCCCAGTCCCAATCAAGTCCATAAGTCCCATATGAACCTATATGTCCGATACCAATCTCTAAAGTCCTCTTCAGACTCATGAAATGCATGCAATGACGTTGAATGCAGGACGATCACAGGCCAGTGGGTGGGAAGTCTTGTGGATCCAGTCGTGTGGTAAGCATCTCAGTGCTGGCAGCAGACTCCACGTGGCTCCATCAGCCTCTCTCCATGTGTCTTCTCCACGGGCATGTCTTGCAGGGCTTGAGCTGAGAGACAGTGTCTTTTGCCTCCAAACAGGAAATACGGGAGTTCCCAGAATCCTCAAGAGAAGGACATGCCCACACAGAGCCCTCATTGGCTATCCCCTGATTGACAGTCTAGACTCCACCCCTTCACTCTGAATCCTCAAATTGACACCAGATTATGGAACTACCACAACTGGTAGTCTTAAGGAAGGCGGTTCAAACCTACCCTTAGCTGCTCCTTAGGACAAAGATGAGGCTTTCTACTCCCATAAAGATTTACAGCCTCAGAAGCCCACAGGGGCAGGTCTACTACATCCCATAGGGTAGCTCTGTGGAGCAACTGACTTGGTGGTGTTGGGTTTATTTATTTGATTTTTAAAGTTCTTTGGTCTCTAATTTATTTTTCCTTCCACTGTCCAGTTTTCTCATGCAGATAGCTACTTGAAAGTGTCATGGTTTGAGTCAGGCTCACCTTAAAACTCAAAGTGTCATCTTTGCTGTGGGGCATTTCTAGAGGCATTTTGCTGTGCCTTTGCCCAACGCAACATGTCACGTCCGCTGCCTCCATAAGGTGTTGGCGGTTGATCTAAGCAGAAGGATAACCTTGGCTGTTTCCAGTGTTTGCTCTGTTGATCATGACGTTGCTTATCGTCCAGTTGGGAAGAGCTGTGCTTCATTTACGTTGAGATGTCATCCATAAAGAAGGCCTTTGGTTAATGGTAAAACTTGCATTTTTAGAACACTGGTCCTGAGATTTTATGAATTGGCATCTGGGGTAGTTCCATAATCTGGTGTCAATTTGAGGATTTAGAGTGTAGGGGTGGCGTCTAGCCTGTCAATCAGGATATAGCCAATGAGGCCTCTGTGTGGGCATGGCCTTCTCATGAGGATTCTGGGATCTCCTAGATTTCTTCATTGGAGGCAGGAGACACTTTCTCTGAGCTCACGTCCTGCAAGACATCCCTGTGGAGAAGACACATGGAGAGAGACTGATGGAGCCCGAGCTCTGGAGCTGGAGAAGCCACGTGGATCTGCTGCCAGCGCTGAGATGCTTACAATGCCACTGGATCCACAAGACTTCCCACCCACTGGCCTGTGATCTTCCTGAATTTAGCATCATTGCATGTGTATTGTGAGTCTAAAGAGGACTTTACAGATTGGTATCGGACCTATGGGATAATATTGGACTTATGGATTTGATCTGGACTGGGTTGGGATGTTTTCTCAATATTCAACTGCTCTTTCCTATACACATACAAGTTTCTATGAATTGGTTTCTCTAGTCTACCTGGACTAAAACAGCATCTCAGGAAAGAAAATCAGGTTTGGGGATTTTTTTTTTCTTTCTGAAGAAAAGATGGATAAAGGAAGAACTCAATAGAATTTTACTTCAGGAAGATTATTTTCAGGGGAAAGACCAGGGGTGGGTACAGAGAATAGAAGAAATTTGAAAGACATCACTTAAAGTTGCACCACTCAGTGACCCTACAGGACAGAGAACTGTCCACATGAGTTTCCAAGACAAGACAGTAACTGTGAATGGGAGTAGAAAGCCTCATCTTTCGCCAGCAGAGCAGCTGGTGGTTTCAAACTGCAGATCTTGAGGATGGCAGGCGAACGCAGAACCACTACGCCACCAGGAGAATATAATCAAACAAACAAAGCCAAACCGACTGCCTGGAGGCGATTCTGACTCAGCGACGCCCCAGAACAGGCTAGATCAGCTCCTGTGGGTTTTCAAGTGGGAACGGATGACATCATACCCGGGATCCTTCCTCCCCCCAATACTGACACGGGCGTGGGCTGTGGTACCGCCGTCACAGGCTCAGGGGGACACTCGTCCGGATCCGGTGGGTGGGGTGCGGCGCTGCGAGGTGGCCCGTGGGAGAGTGGGGACCATCAGGAAGTTTGGAGGGGCCACCGCCTGGGGTAGGGATTGGTTGGACACCTGGGTTTGCGTGAATGGCCCCCTCGACGGAGACCACCGGCAATCTGCAGACCTTTGCGGAAAGCGGGGAGGGGCGCCCCAGCACCCCCAGCCCAGTTGCGTCTTTCCGCGCGGACCCAGGCATCCGCCGAGACCATGGCCCCAATTCACGCCCCTTCGCGTCTCGCCCTCTCTCATTGGCCCGCCGAGACGGTGGTCACGCCCCTTCGCGTCTCGCCCTCTCATTGGCCGCCGCGTTCCCATGGCAGCGCATGGAGGCGGTTGCCAGGGGGCTGAGCAGTTTCCTTGGAAGAAGCCCAGTGAATATGTGAATGGACATCTTGGTTGCCCGCTGGGTTTTTTCTACGACCGGGGAGACGGGCCTCACTCCGGGGTGGGGCGTCAGGCATCGTTTGGGGGGTTCGAGAACGCTCCTTAGAAGTGAGGATGGGGGAGACTTGAAACACATAATTTGGATGTCTGATCAGGAGGGGGCGGTGCCTGGAGCAGGGAAACAGAGTCAGGCTCTTCCGGAACTGGATTGCAGCCGTGGCTGCCACAAGGCACCCCACACATGACAGTAGAGAGGCTGCCGCAGGACCGGGGCAGTGTTTCATTCTGTTGTGTTTTAGGGTCGCTATGGGTCGGAACCCATCAACAGTGTTCGTTTGGGCTCAGGGATGGGGCAGGCAGAGGCGGGGAGGAAGCAAGGCTGTAATGAAGGAGCCCTGGTGGCGCAGAGGAGAGGAGAAGGCACGGAGGTCCAAACTGGCCCAGCTGCACAGAACGACCCCACAGGGCGACTCTCAGGAAGATGACAGCTTAGGAAGATCTATGGGGACAGTTTTGCTGTCCTATAGTGTCTCTGTTCATCAGCATTTGACTCCTTAGAACCTAACAAACACTGGCTTTCAATGGGGGCCGCAAGCCCCAGGTAGCTTGCTTTAGTTTTGGGGGACCCGTTCTAAAACAGATTCTAGGGTACCGGCCTGGGGTCGGGGGTGGTGGTGGTTAATTTAATGTTAGGAATCAGGAGTAGGGAGGTCTTGGGAAAGAAGATGCGTGATAGTTGACAGGTATTGATGCAGGTGAAAGGGAGGGTGAAAGTCCACAAGAAGGAGAAGGGAAGTCAGTGGAGGGGCTGGGATAGAAGGTGTGTGTGTGTGTGTGTGTGTGTGTGTGTGTGTGTGTGTGTGTAATGAGTGATTTGAACAGCTGGATGCTGAGTTGATGGTCTGAAGTGTAACACATGCACCGACTAGATTCACAAGAAAGAGGAGGAGGCTGAACAAAGGACAGGGTTGGTCCCTAGGTGAAGGTATAGGGGGCAGGGTCCAAGTATTGATGTGGAGGTCTGGGGGGAGGGGGTGGTGTGGTGGGAGGGTGGGTAGATCTTGGTGACAAGGGATGGAGGGGGTGGGGTTTGGGTCTAAGGTGTGTTCCACAGGTGGATTCAGGGCTGGAAGGTGGAGCTAGTGTAGACGGAGGCTGGGCTGGGCTATACAGGGAGCCAAGCTTGAGGTCCTCTGAATATTCAACCTGCTTCTCTCCCACCCTTGACTTCTTCCAAGACACTGCAGGAGTGGGGCTCCCATGGTGTAGAGGTGTCAATGTGCACAGGGGACCAGGACTGCCCATAAGAACAGCCCCTGAGACACCCAGAAACCATCCCATGACACCAGAAGTTTCATGAGATCTCAATGGCTGTCCCATGGATTGAATGGGGCAGTGGTCGGGGTGACATCAATTGTCACCCCAAGTGCTACCCCAGGGTGTTCCTAGATTGTCCCTCTTGGTACCTCCAGATTCCCCTCAGTGCCCTAGACCCTGCTCCTGCCTCCCATCTGGAATATGGGAACACTGTGGTGTTGAGCCTTACTCTCACTCCCAGATAGTAACATCCATTCATTCATTCCCTGCTCCTTTCTGGGCAAACACAACTCAACACAACTCAGCACAACTCAACAGAACTCAACACAACTGAACTCAACACAACTCAACACAGCTGAACTCAACACAACTGAACTTAACACAACTCAACACAACTGAACTCAACACAACTCAACACAACTGAATTCAACACAACTCAATACAACTGAACTCAACACAACAACTCAGCACAACTCAACACAACTCAACTCAACCCAAAACAACTCATACTGCTCAATTCAACGCAACTCACTCCCCTGGAGTCCATTCCAACTCCCAGCAACCCCATAGGGTAGAGTAGAACTGCCCCTGTAGGCTTCCCAGGCTATACATCTCTATGGGAGCAGAAAGCCTCATCATCTTCTCACAGAGCAGCCGGTGGGTTCAAACCACTAGTTAGCAACTCCGTGGGTAGCCTACTCTGCTACCAGAGCCCCCAGCTGGCAGGATGGAGATAAATTTTGCTATTCTACCACCTGCAGCCCTGTCGCAGCTGACCTGCCTCTCAGTGCAAGCTCGGGCTGGTCTTGTAAACACCGTTATCAGGGAGCCAGCCCCTGACAAATCATCACAGCCCCAGCAGGCGCAGTGTGATAAGTAAAGATTATAATAAAGTCATAGAGAATAAGAGAGAAGAGAGATTGAAATAATGGAGTCAGACACATTTCATAGTAGCATGCTCACCTCAGCTCCTCTTTGTGGTACACATGGGAAATGGGACACTGGATGGCTGGAGAGAGCGAGCAGGAGAGGGGGAGGGGAAGGAGGACAAGGTGATAGGGGAGCGAGGACCAGGGGAGAGAGAGCATGGGGGAAGAGAGGACGGGAGAATAAGGGAGCTCTTTATTTCTAACCAAGGCTTATATATCTTTGGGGTATGTGCAAGCCCCCTAATTACAGGTAAAATCATACCTACTATAGGTACTACAGTAATGGGAGGGATTTACACACAATAGGAAGGGGATGTATTAGGGACACACATACGACAAGATGGGTGGACCCTAGATTCATGATGGTGGCCTAACCTTGATTGCCCTTGAGCTGGAGACTCCAAGCTTTCAGGGGAAGTAATCCATTGTCCCTATCAGCAGGGAGTGAGCCCCACCTGTGGTGGGACAAGACAGTAGTCTGATGGCTGAATGCCTACAGGGAGAACATCTCTAAGAATCTGGCCTCCCACCCTGTTCTGGCAAACAGCCTCTAATGTTTGGTATATCTTTGGGGGAGACAAAGCTGAGGAAAAGTCTCTTTATATCCCACACTCCGTGACTTGTTTACTTCAGGTGAAGAGTGAGTTGGCATTGAGACCACGTTTACCCATTTTGCCCCTCTTTGCAAGAGACCCAGAGCCTCAGGACGGAGATGAGAAGCCTTAGGAACCTATGAAGCCAGTTCTGAGAAATCAGAAGACCTTTGTCCTTGCTCCCAAGCTCTGCCCAGTTCTTGGAGCCTGAGGCCCTGTCTGGCAGAGTCCCGAGAAGCCCCCTGAGGCCCTTCTTTGGGGCTTGGAGAGTGCTGAATGAGGCTTGCCCTTTTGGGTTCCAAGCACCTGGCTTAAGCAGGAACATGATATTCATTGGTTCGTGTTATGATGAAGTGCAGGACTCAATGGCTTCAGGCTGATTCCAGGCCCGCTTCGCTTACTAATTCAACCAAACGCTCAGGGCCAACTCTCATCAGTCAGCTGGGTCATGTGGCTTCACTTGCACCAATCACAGTGGCTGAATGTGAACCGAGTGTCCTAATTGGCTAGACTTGGGTCTTGTGTTTGCCGGGTGAGCTCCATAGGAGGCAGGGGGAGGGAGGGGGTTCCCCAGAAAGAAAGGGGGCTAACACACTCAGGAGAGGAGGCTTGCCCAAAGGGGCCATAGTGAGACTGAATTGGAAAGGACTGAAGGGCCTTGAACCCTTTCCTGGAGCCCTGAGGTGTTGGCCCCCACCAGCCTCCTGGTGGCCCCGTGTGCCGGTGTGGGTATCCTCTGGCCCTGTGTCCTCTGCTTGGTGGGTGTTTTGTTTTGAGAGGCTCCAGACTCCCCCTGATTGGGGCGGGGAGGACAGGTTGCCATTCACATAATCACTTGTTCACCCTGGGAGAATAAATTCATTTATTCAGTATTTCTCCAGCACCTGCTCCAGCCTCAAACTGGGCAAGGGTGCTGGGGACCCACTGATGACTGAGACAGACAGATAGACAGGCCCTGTCGTTTGGACTGACAGCCTCCTGCGATCCCAGTGATGGGAGGGTATGCTCAGCATTCTCAGGAGAGGTGAGCCGGAGGAGTTGGAGCTGGTCTCTAATCAGGGTAGGCTTCCTGGAGGGGGTGAGACTGAGCCAAGCGAGGGGGAGTTGAGAAGCTGTGGGAAGGGAATGTAGGGAATGGGAAAGACCCAGTGATTGGACAAAGATGGTGTGTGCTGCGTGCGTGCGTGGTCTGGGGCGTAGAGGGCAGTGAGCGTGGCTAAGTGGGGGGCATGGGGAGGTGGGGGAAATGACAGTCTCAGGCCCACAATGTGCCTTTGAATTAGCTGGGTCATGTGCCTGCACTTGTACCAACCACAGTGGCTGCAGAGGAAGTGCATGTTCTGATTGGCCAGGCTTGGGTCTTGTGCGTGTTGGTGGGAGTCTTGGGTCTTGTGACCTGGAGTGTGTGGCTGGGGTTACTGAGGCTGGGATTGGAAGCTTCTCTGCGGCATAGGTACTGTGTAACCTTAGAAAAGTTCACCAACTTCCCCAGTCTCCCTTTCCTCCTTGGCTATGTGGCACAATGGCTGTATTGGTTTAGAGGTCAGGTATGCTGAAGGCTTGAGGAAGCAGTTATTGGTGTTCGTCTTTATCATCTTCATTAAACTGCCCTTTTGTTCCTGTACAGGAGCCCTGGTGGCATAGTGGTTGCACATTGTGCTGCGAACTGCAAGATCAGCAGTTCGAAACCATCAGCCTCCCGGAGGGAGAAAGATGAGGCTTTCTTCTCCCATAAAGAGTTACAGTCTCAGAAACCCACAGGGGCAATCCCTGTAGCATCCTGTAGGGGCGCTATGGGTCAGTGGCAGTAGAGTTCCGTCTTGTAACACCAGGTTGAGGGTTTGCAGGATCAGAGCATCCCCTCCGGCGGGTACAGGTAACCACAGCTCAGGGAAGCCTTCAGATTTCCTAGGAGCCCTGGTGGCACCTTGGTTAAACTAGCTAAACCGGCGGTTCAAACCCACCAGAGGCCCCGGTTAAGATCGATGTAGCAGTTGACTTCCAAAACGATGTACAATCTTGGAAACCCTAAGGAGCAGCTGACTTTCACAAGACGGAAAGGTGCCCTGGTGGCATAATGAGGTTTATGTCTTGGACTGCAACCGCAAGGTCTGAAGTTCAAAACCACTGGCTGCTCCAAGAGAGAAAGATGAAGCTCTCTGCTACTAAAAGAACTGGCTTGATGGCAGTGAGTGATTTTAAGTCCTTTTATGATTTTAAGTCCTTATAGATTTTATGAACCAAATGAATATGAATCTCTACATCCCATTCTTTATCTCTAGGAAAGATAAAACAATTCCCCCCCGCCCCAAAGATGAGGGGTTTTTTTTGTTTGTTGTGAGGAACATTCTGGCCGTGTTTCTTTCTTTTTAAAAATCATTGTATTGGGGGCTCATACAGCTCTTATCACAATCCATCCATCCATCGTGTCAAGCACATTTGTACATTTGTTGCCATCATCATTCTCAAAACATTTGCTTTCCACTTGAGCCCTTGGGATCAACACCTCATTTTTTCCCCTCCTCCCAAAGGTGGAGTTTTAAGTGTCCATATTTCTTAGTCCACATTTAAGGCAACCATCTCATCATTTGGAGGCGTTGCAAACGGAGGAAGAATCGATGCGTTTGAACAGTAGTGCTGGTGGAGAATATCGAAAGGATCCTGGAATGAACAGATCTGTCCCGGAAGAAGTACAGCCGGAATGCTCCTAAGAAGCGAGGGCGTTGGCCATGCTATCAAGAGAGGCCGGTCCTTGGGAAAGGACATCATGCTTAGCGAAGTCCAAGGGCAGTGAGAAAGAGGAAGACCTTCAAGGAGGTAGTCTGGTCCAGCAACTACCACCCTGGGTTGAAACGGAGCCTCTGTGAGGATGGCAAAGGACCAGGCAAGGTTTTGTACTGTTGCAGGCAAGGTCAATGTGGGTTGGAATCCACATGACGGCATTGAGCAAGTCACTTTTGAAGTTTTACATGAAACGCCAGCACTTCAGTGTTCAGCCTCACAGAGATCAAGATTTCGTGACAGCATTATGAGAAAGGAAAAAGCAAGGTGACCATAACCCAGGGCAAGGGGGGCGGGGCAGAGGGAAAGGCCTGCGCGGGAAGGAGGGTGTGTTAGTCTGGGAAGACTAGAGAAACAGATCCACAGAAACTCATATGTATATAAGAGAGTTTCATATAAGGGGTAAGTGCACATTCAGAAAGCATCCCAACCCAGTGCTGCTCAAGCCCACAAGTCAAACATTAGCTCATATGTCTGACATCAATCTACAAGTCCTCCTCCACCTCACAAAACACACACAATGCTGCCGATTGCAGGAGGAAAGCCGAATCAGTGAGCGTGTAAGCATCTCAGTGCTGGCAGGGGTCTCCGCACGGCTGCTCCAGCACCCAGGGCTGTATCGGGATACCATGAGACTTCTCCTTAGATTCATATATAGGCATTCATCAACTACTTAGGTGTTCTTCAAATCAGTGAAATTTGAGATTCTCAGCAGTTTTTTGTGTTGATAAAAATAGGTATGGACGGGACAGATAAACCCCTCAGGACCAATATTGAGAGTAGCCATATGAAGAGGGTAAGGGGAAGGTGGGGGGAAGAAAGGGGGGAACCAATCACAGTGATCTACATATAATTCCCAGGGGAATACACAACAGAAAAGTGGGTGAAGGGAGACATCAGTCACTGTAAGACATGGGAAAAAAATCTGTAAATTATCAAGAATTCATGAGGGAGGGAGGGAGGATGGGAGGGGGAGGGGGGTGGTGGTGGAATGAGAAGCTGATACCAAGGGCTCAAGTAGAAGGAAAATGTTTTGAAATTGATGATGGCAACAAATGTACAAAGGTGCCTGACACAATGGATGGATGGATTGTGTTAAGAGTTGTATGAGGCCCCAATAAAATCCCAATAAAACGATGGGGGGGAAAACCCAGGTATGGACACAATGGATTCCCCAGAGATGTGATTTTCCTTGGTCACAATAGCATTCTAGCCCCCAGATCACAGAGAGCAGGATAGTATATAGCACTGAGAATCATGGCCCAGGCAAGTGGACAGATACTCCATCCACAATAGACAGGCACCTCGCCGCCCCATTCAGTAGACACACAACTAATAACTTGGGTCAATCTGACAGGTGCTCCCCCCGCCGTCCCCAGTGGCACAGTGGTTACAGAGCTTGGCCTCTAACTCAAACCTTGATGATTCAAGTCCACCGACTGATCTGCAGGAGAAAGGGGAGGCTCTCTCGCTCTGATAAAGATTTACAGCCTTGCAAACCCCACAGGGATGGTTCTATCTGGTCCTACAGACCCCTATGAGTTGGGATCGAGTCCAGTGATCTTGTTTTGTTTTGGGACATGAAGAATGGGTTGCTTATGATGAAGGCTTGTATGACTTCCGTATGACGTGTCTGAGCTTCCACCCTCTCAAGGATGGAGGCGTATGATTCGCTGGTAGCGTTTAGAATGTTTGTTCAAGAGCGACTAGACCAGGTTGGGGGTGTGGAGAGAAGGGGAGCTTGCTCGTTGGAGTCTCAGGAAAAAGCAAGATCAAGTGTCCCCCTGTACCGTCACTCCTTGGGGCAGGGCGACCACTGGGCACGGGAGTGGAAGGAAGCCGAAGGAGGAGGACGTGATGTTTTCTAGCAGGTACCCCGGAACCAAGCTATAGGTTTATGAAGCCTCCTTTCCTTCAACTGGCGTGCCCGCCAGGGTCGGAGCCCAGGCACAAGGGGGTTAAATTCTTTTTGCACTGATCTGGTTGCCCTGGCAACGAGGCTGGAGCCTGCCTGCCTCTGGGAGGGCAGAGCCCAGAGAGACCTGTGGGGTGGGCAGAATCCGCCCCCCCCAGCTCAATGAGCACCGGCCCCCACCTGAATTGAAAATCACCCTTCAGAAACCAAACCATCCCCAGCCAACACAAGCCCAACCCGCCCTGAAAGAAAATTAAACAGACGCCATCTCCTTCTAGAGAAGCCTGCTGGCCCTGTGGGTTAAATCTTGGGCTGCTCACCATAAGGTCGCTGGTTCAAACCCACCAGCTGATCCAAGGGAGAAAGATGATGCCGTCTGCTCCTATAAAGATGGGCAGCAGCAGGTTGGCAATGGGGGTGGGGGTTGGGTTCCTTATTGGGCGGTGGGGGTCAGAAGGTAGGAGTTTGTAGTCTTGATCATAGAGATTGTCAAACGATTTGGGCTCCAAAAATCCCAAACCCACTGAGTCGAGCATTTGGACACACACACATGCACACACACACACACACACACACACACACACACACACACAAAGTCCAACCCAACCCAACCCACTTCTGTCCACTCCATTTCAAACCATAAACCCAAACCAAACTCAATGCCACCCAGTTGGTTCTGATTCATAGCAACGGAGCCCTCCGGGGCAGCGGGGAGCTGCCCCTGTGAATTTCGGAGTAGAAAGTCTCCTCTCTCTCCCTTGGTGTGGCGGGTGTTTTCAAACTTCTGACCTGTGGTTAGCAGCTGGACGTAGAAGGCTCCTGGTTTCCAGTGCATAGGGCCCTACATAGGGTTTTGCAGGCTTTGTCAGAACAGACAGCCTCACCCTTTCCCCACAGAGTGAGTGGCTGGGGTTTGAACCGGAGACCTTGGGGTTAGCAGCCCAGTGCTTGCCGGTCAGAGACCACACAGCTCCTTAAACTTGTGTTAATGGTGCTGGAATAATTAGGGAAAAGATAGACTGAAGCTTAATGAAACATGAAGAGTATACTCAATGCTACGGAATTGTGTGTGTGAAAACTGTTGAATTGGCAAGCGTCTTGTATATACATATGAGGGGGTGCCCCCCCAAAAAAACTCAGATTTCCCCCCCAAAGCTATGTATTTTAACTATTTTTACAAAACAACCTTATCACCTTCAAAATACTTTCCACGACACTTACCGTAGATACTCGTGTATAAGCTGAGTTTTCCAGCACATTGTTAATGCAGTTTTTGTGGTAAATTAGGTGTCTCGGCTGATATTCGGGTTGGCTTATACTCGAGTATAAACGGTCAAACCTTTGTCAAGTCTGCGATTCCATTCTTGGAAACCTTTTTCAAACTCATCTGTTTGGAAGGCTGACAGCACCTCCCTCGGTTTTTTTCTTCACCTCTCCTACATCAAATTGCTGTCCTTTCATGTCCCCCTTCACTTGAGGCAACAAAAGGAAGCTGTACAGAGCAAGGTGAGGTGAGTAAGGTGCATGGGGCAAGAGAGGCTTGCTGTGCGCTGAGGTGGCTGCGTGAGCAGGTCGTTGTCATGGCGACAAAACCCGTCCCCCGTCTGACACAAATTGGGCCTTTTTTGTTGCACCCTGTTGCTACTTTCCAGAGCCGCGAGGTAGAAAGCATGACGAACAGTCTGACCTGGTGGAATGAACTCCAAATGCACTATGTTTTCATCCAATTCGGAAAGCTGACAGACGTCCAGAGCGAGGCTTGTCATCAGTTGACACTTCACCTTTTTTGAAACGAGAAAACCACTCGTACACTTGAGTTTTTCCCCACAGCACTGTCCTTGTCAGCCGTGTTCAACATCACAATTGTTTCCGCGGCATTTTTTTCCCCAAGCAGGACACAAAATTTCACATCAGTATGCTGCTCTCTTAACTAAGCCATCACAAAAAAAAGAGGTTCGAGGGAAACTGCTTTTACAAAGAAATTCATTGTGACCAGAGAGAACCTTCCCAGGTGACGGCACTGGGTGCACTAACCCAGAGCGAGTTGCTCAATGCTCGCCCCGTGGGAAAAATGCGTACTACCAAAGCTCTGCTCTGCCCAGCACAATTCCATTTTTGGGGGGTATTCCCTTGTATTTGCACTACAGTAGAAAAATCATCAGAGTATTGAAAAGCGACCGAGGACCTCAAAGAACTTAAGTTTGTGTTCTGCATATCTGTTGATATTATGCAAATTGGGAATGCCATTGGAGAAATGAAAGAATCTTCATTTATTAACTCATTTAAAAATAGCAATGTCAAACATAGGCTACATGTTCATGTCTTGAGGGAGTCAACGTCCGTCTGCTACCTTAATATGTAACCTATAAATATGTGTACATAGACCTATATCCCTATCATTGTATATACATATATTTACATGCCTATACCTCTACAAATGTCTTTTGCTTCCTCGTTTGTTCCTCTATTTCCTTTTACTTCCCTCCTGTCCCACTATCACGCTTGACCTTCATTCAGCTCTCTGTATGTCCTCTCAGCTACACTGCACTTGATCAAACCCCATCAGCCATTCTATGCCCTTCTCAACATGAATTTTAGATCTCTTGTTGTTCCCTTGTCCCTGGGTTTCTTGGCTCCCCGATCCCTTTCCCCTTTATCCCACCTTCTCCTCTCCCCTGTCTCCTCTGCCACCACCCCAAATCTTGGTCCTGTTTTTTCTTCCTCAGGATTGTTTATCCTGCCTATCTTATATAGATAGACATTGGGGGCAGGGGGAAGCCCATGAACAGTTCCAGGTCTGTCTGCTGACCCTTATGAATGTTTCTGATCGGCTCTGACACAGGTCTGAAGTCTATTTCCAGAATTCCTCAGGGACTTTGTTGCTTTGCTCCCTTGCTGCTCTGTTGGGCTCCCTTCGTGTTATGCCCTGGTGTGGGGGGTCAGACTGGGCACAATTCCCGCACTGTGTCTCTGGTGTTGCCCCCAGTAAGGGGGGACGTGGTGTCTTGTGGTGAGGCCAACCCTACGGTTCTCTCTGGGCATTGGCTGCTCTGAGCAGGAATGTCGTCCTCGAGGCTTGGAGGGCCAGGATGCTGTCCACTCTCTCTCGCTTTCCCTCTTAGTTTGCTCCCGTGTGGAGTGGGCAGACCTGCCCCTCTCCCCAGGCTGTATCTTCAGTGCTGTCCTCTCTAGCGCACTCTTTTGGGGAGGGGAGGGGGTCAACGTAGCTGGGATAGGGGACTACCCCGCAGACCTCTCTGTTAGTTCACTGCTTCATGCTGATCGATTGCCCTCAAGACTTGGCGCTCCAGGTTGAGGTCTGGTCTCGCTCTCCCTTTCCTGTGGAGCCATAAACAATACCCTCCCCATGGGTGAGTTAGTGCCCTGTCTTTTATTTTAGTTTTAAAGGTAATTTGTACACTGATGTTCATTGCAACACCTTTTGCCACAGTCAGGACATGGAAATCTCCTACTGCTGATGGATAAGCACACGTGGTCCACGAACAGAACGGACCACTGACAACTCATTCCCTTGGAGTTGGTCCAACTCCTAGCAACCCTGTAGCACAGAGTAGAACTGCCTCCATTCCTAAACAGACAAACAAACAAACAAACAAACCCACTGCCACAGTCAGTTCTATCTCCTAGCAACCCTGTAGCACAGGGTAGAGCTGCCCCATCTCCAAACCCAAAAGAAAAAAAAAACAGCCAACCAGCAAACTCACTGCGATCGAGTGGATGCTGACTCACAGCAACCTTGGAGGACAGAGTAGACCTGCCCCTGAGTCTCTGAGCCTCTGACTCTTCACCTTGTGCTGAGCGGATGGTGATTTTGAACTGCTGACCTTGTGGGGAGCAGCCCAGGCTGTACATTTTCATAGAAGTGGACCACCACGCCATTCATTCTCTCATGGATGGGTGGGTGCACTGGGACCACAGGTTGTCAGGGGAATGAGTGTTTAAACACTGTGACACCAGAACCTCTCATGAAATACGAGACTCAGCCATCCAGCCACACGGGGTCCAAGTGGATGCCCCAACAGGCACGGCCTTTGAAAATGTCGAGAAATGACAAATAGATGTTTCTGAACATTGACTAGTTCTTTTTGGTAGAGTGTGTATTCCTTCCTCCTCCTCCTCCTTCCTCTTTCCTCCTTCCTCCTCCTCCTCCCCCCCCTCCTCCTCCTCCTCCTTCTCCTTCTTCTTCATGTTGTTGTTGTTCTTCTTCTTAGCTACCACTTATTTTCCACTTGCCACAAACTATGAACTTTATACATACAGTGGTTTATACACCACCTTCTTTTGATGCTTTCTGCCTCAGTCAATATTTTGTCCCCACGATCCTTCAGTATTACCACTTGAAGCTTGAATGTCCTCTTCATTTTGTTCAGCTTGAGATAGGCTGAGTACGTGCTTCCTGCTTTGCTCTCTAATGCCACGTCTTGGCAAAACAAAACAAAACTCACTGCCAACCGTGAGTCGTGGCGACCCCATAAGACGGGCTAGGACTGCCCCTGTGTGCTTCTGAGGCTGTATCTCTTGACAGGAAAGCGAAAGCCTCCTCTTTCTCCTGAAGTTTGGCTGGTGGCTTCAAACTGCTGACCTGGTGCTTATAGAACAATGCATTTACCTGCTTTGCTTCTCCCGGTGTTGCTGGGTGCCAGTGAGTTGATTCTGACTCTCAGGACGTCTGTGTGGCTGAGTAGAAATGTCCCCACGGGGTGTCCACAGGTGTCATCTTGATACGTTTTCAAAAGATAAAAAGACGACTTGCATCGGGGAAGTGATGCGCAAGACCTCGTTAGGGGATTGAAAACAGCAAGGCTGCTCCTTTGAGGACAGAGGTGCCCCGGCCTCACTGCGGTGTCCTCCATCACCTCACAGGCGTGTGAACATTGGACACTGAGTAAAGGCCGAAGAGGAATCGGTGCATTTGAATTACGGTGCTCAGGAAAAGTATCGGAAATACCACGGACTGCTGGAAGGACAAACAGATCCGTCTGGGAAGACGTATGGCCAGAGTGCTCCTTAGAGGCAAAGATGGTGAGACTTCGTCCGTCGTGCATACTTTGGATGTGTTGTCAGGAGAGACCGGTCCCTGGAGAAGGACATGATGTTTGGTAAAGCGGAGGGGCAGCGAAAAAGAGGAAGGCTCTCAACGAGTGGTGGGCACAGGGGCTGCAGCCATGGGCTCGGGCACAGGGAGAATGGCGAGGATGGCACAGGACTGGGCAGCGTTTGGTTCTGTGGTGGATACGGTTGTGGTGGGTCGGAACTAACTTGGTAGCACCTAACAACAACAACCACATCGATCTTTACCAGAGATGATCACGAAGTCTTTCTCCTTTGGGGTTGTTGGATGGTGAGTTAGTCTGGGTATGCCAGACTCACATGTCTATAAGAGAGGGTTTTATATAAGGGGTAAGTGTACATTATGAAAGCATCCCAACCCCGTCCAGTTCAAGTCCATAAGTCAGTCCAACATTAACCCATATGTCCGACACCGATCTACAAAGTCCTCCTCAATCTCACGAAACACATGCAATGATGCCGACTGCAGGAGGAAAGCCGAGTCAGTGAGCGTGTGAGCATCTCAGCACTGGCAGGGGTCTCCACACGGCTGCTCCAGCACCCAGAGCTGCATCAGGGTAGGTCCATGTGGCTTCTCCTGGGGGATGTCTTGCAGGAAGGGAGCCTTGTCAGCTGAAGCGGGGAACTGGCTAAGGCAGCTGCACCCTGGTCCAACCATCAGAAAGCAAGAGACCTGAGAACTTGAAAGGCGAGGCTCACAGAGCCATTTATCGCTCCGTCCTTCAATTAACCCCACCTATGTTTATCGGCCAGGTGAGCACAATGAACTAACTACCTCAGCCGCCTTGGAAGAAGCACAGCCAGAGTGCCCCTTAGAACGAGGAGGGTGTACTTAGACATGTGATCCGGAGAGGCCAGCCCTGGAGAGGGACAGCATGCTCGGTCAAGAAGAAGGTCGATGAAAAAGAGGAAGATCTTCAACGAGGTGGATGGACACCGTGGCTGCAACCGTGGGCTCGGGCACAGCAGCCATTGTGAGGGCGGTGCTTCCATCCGCTGTACACGGCCTCTCAGTGTCAGAACTCTCTCGAGCTCACGCAACCGCAACAGGGGTTGAGCAGGAGGAGGAAAGGGGGATGTGCTTAGAGCAGCGCTGGGCTCAGGGATGGCGAAACGCCAAGAAAGGATATTACGAGTGACATCAATGCCACTGAACTGACCACAAGGAGGTTGTTGGATTGGAGAATACTGTTATGTGTATATTATACATATACACTGGCTATATAGATATATACTGGCTATATAGATATACTGGCTTTATAGACATCCAGTAATTAATTTAAGAAGTCAGAAGACCAGTGGGAGCCCCAGACCCATCTGCAGAGTATCTGGTCAGACTGAGCCCCTGGCAGATCCTCTCTGGTCACAGCCAATAGTCTTGAACAGCCTGTCACCTTGGCTCTGCTGGATCGAACTTGACACTCAGCCAGTTGACCACCCTGCAGAGACGCAACTGAATTTGTTCTGGGTGCAAGTATCTCTTACTGGGTCCACGACAGAAGTTTCTTCCCTGGCTTTTCGAAGGTGGAGGGGGTCTTTCTTTTTTTTTTTAAAACGTTTTATTAGGGGCTCATACAAGTCTTATCACAACCCATGCATACATCAATTGTGTAAAGCACATCTGTACATTCTTTGCCCTCATCATTTTCAAAGCATTTGCTCTCCACTTAAGCCCTTTGCATCAAGTCCTCTTTCCCCCCTCCCTCCCCGCTCCCCCCTCCCTCATGAGCCCTTGATAATTTATAAATTATTATTTTGTCATATCTTGCCCTGTCCGACGTCTCCCTTCACCCCCTTTACTGTTGTCCATCCCCCAGGGAGGAGGTCACATGTAGATCCTTGTAATTGGTTCCCTCTTTCCAACCCACTCTCCCTCTACCCTCCCAGTATCACAACTCTCACCACTGGTCCTGAAGGGATCATCCGCCCTGGATTCCCTGTGCCCCCAGCTCCTGTCTGCACCAGTGCACATCCTCTGCTGGGGTCTTTTCTTTCTTATGCATCATTTATACCTTTGCCTCTATAATATTCTGACCCCCTGATTTCTATTTTGTTGTGTGTTTTTCTTGTTCCTGTTGGGTTTCCCAGTTCCTGACGCACAGGAGGCGTGGGTGCTTAGAGATCATAACTGATACCGGGGTGGATAGGGGACGCAGGGGTGGGGGTGGGTGATAAGGACGGAAATATGATTTCAGGAGTGAATGATGAGGTCGGGAAGGGGGAGGGGACTCTAGAACGGCTTGTGATGACACAACTCATTTTAAAGACGATTTAACCAAGCGGTGGGATGGGGGGGGCCATTCTAAATTTGATGTGGTAATGATTGTCCCATTCTTGATATGATTAAACTATTGAATTGTATGATATGTAAATTATGTGCCAATAAAACTGTTGGCTGAGGGGGGGGAAGAATCAGAAGAAAGAGTGGTATTGTTTATGGTTTTGAAAATCTCTTTAATGTGCAGAAGGACCTTGGTGGTGCAGTGGTTAAGCGCTCAGCTGTGACTCCCCCAAAGGCTGGTCAGTGGAACCCCACTGCTGTGCCAAAGATGGATGAAGCGGCCTGGTCCCTTTGAGATGTCCGTTCTTGGAAGCCCTCCGGGGCCGCTCTCCGGGGTCTGCCTGAGTTGGGATGGACTCATGGACAACCGAGTGGGATTTGACTGTCTGAGCCGGTACCTCTTCATGCTCCATGGCGGATTCCCTGGGGAGTCCGTTGGAACATTAGTTATCCTGCAGCTTCTTGGAAAATCCCATGGAACGCTCCTGAGAGAGCAAGAGCAAAATGACACTGGTGCCTTAACATGCCTACGAAAACGGTTTTGAGCCCACGGAATGGGGCTCAGGGACCCCTGGAAGTCCAAAGGCCATCTTTTGGGAAGCCCCCCGGCAATCCAACATTGCTGGGACAGTTAACAGGCGCCCCCTCCCACCCTGTTTTTCTCCTCAAACACAGAGGGAGGAGGAGGAGAATTTGCAAACCGTAGGTGCTTCCCTTCCAGCGGTTTCCAGGGGACACCGTTTCCATGGTTACTTGGGAGCAGCCGGCTGGGGCGGGTAACCAGTCTCATCTTGGTCTGTCCGAGGGCGGCCCATGATTCCAGGGCAGAGGGGTGGGGCTGGATATTTTGGGGATGCCCACTTGGTTCCCTGCCTCATCTTTCATTGGTGGGATGAGGAAGGTGAGGTGGTTAGTTTGTTGTGCCAACCTGGCGGATAAACACATGTGGGGTTATTTGAAGGGCGGAGAGATAAATGGCTCTGCGGTGAGCCTCACCTTTCTAGTTCTCGGGTCTCTTGCTTTCTGATGGTCGGACCAGGGTGCAACTGCCTTAGCCAGTCCCCTGCTTCAGCTGGCAAGGCTCACTCCCTGCGAGACATCCCTGAGGAGAAGCCACATGGACCTACCCGATGCAGGCCTGGGTGCTGGAGCAGCCGTGTGGAGACCCCTGCCAGTGCTGAGATGCTTACACATTCACTGACTCAGCTTTCCTCCTGCAGTTGGCGTCATTGCGTTGTTTTGTGAGATTGAGGAGGACTTTGTGGATTGGTGTCAGACAGATGGGTCAATGTTGGACTTGTGAGCTTGGGCAGCACTGGGTTGGGATGTGTCCTTGATGTGCAGTTACCCTTTATAGAAAACTCTCTCTTATACATGAGTTCCTGTGGATTTGTTTCTCTAAAGTACCCAGAAGGTTTACGAGCTGCCCTGACACCGTGGCTCGGAGCTTCTGCACTTCCACAGAGACACCTCCGCTTCTCTCACGATGCATCTATGCACCAAGGATTCCCACGGCTCTCTCGTCCTCAGTTTGGCCCCTGACGCAGCATCCAGCTGAGTTGAGGTCCGAAACCCTCATCACCAGCAGAGAGGCCAAGGACGGATCCCGGGGGGTGGGGTGTGTGTGTAGAACAGCCAGAACATGGACTGAAGAGGGCTCACCAAACCCAACCCACTGCCATCGAGTCAATTCAGATTCCTAGCGACCCTTCGGGACAGAGTGGGACTGGCCCTGTGGTTTCTGACACTGGGCTTCTTTGGGACAGTTAAGAGGTCTCTCTCTCTCTCTCTCTCTCTCTCTCTCTCTCTCTCTCTCTCTCTCTCTCTCTCTCTCTCTCTCCCCCCTATGGGATGAACAAGGCAGATCTTTCCCATGAAGCCATGTGGATGAAGAACAAGAGGTGGAGCAGGGCAGTCATGGGTAGCGGCAGAATTCTTGCCTTCCACAGAGGAGACTCCGGGCCAGACCCCAGTGTACCTCATGAGCGGTCCGTGGAAGCTTGTGGGTGGCCCCGACCCACAGACAGCGCCCGCGGAAGCAGCAGTCAGGAGATGCGCTGCAGAAGACAGCTCTAAAGTGTGAACCTGCAAAGATGTCTGTCACTTTGAAGGCCAGGGTGCCCCCACCCCAAGCGATCAGCATTCCCCAGCCGGACAACGAATGAGGAAGACGGAAGGAGACCCGATGCGTTCAGATCGCGGTGTTGGTGGAGAATATTAAAGAGAACAGCTAGAGGAGGGACTGAATCCATTCTTGGAAGTCATACAGTCAGAAGGCTCCTGAGAAGCAAAGCATGATGAGACATCGCTTCACGTGCTTGGAGATGTCATCGGAAGGGACCGGTCCCGGGGAAGGACGTCACGCTTGGAAAAGTGGAGGGTCATCAGAAGAAATGCATATAAATCAAAGGAAGGCCCTCCTCAATGGGCTGGACTGACGCAGCAGCGGCAACAATGGGCTCAGACATGGAGGTACTGGTGAGGGAGGCGCTGGACATGGGCGGAGTTGGAACAGAATTGACAGAACCTGACAACATGAAGAGCCAACACGTGGCCTAGGGGTTCCGTAGGGAGCCACTCACCTCAAGGTCAGCAGTTCGAAACCACCCCCTGATCCACAGGAAGAGGAGGCTTTCTGCTCCCATATCGAGTGACCATCTCAGAAACCCACAGAGGCCGGCCTACCCAGCCCGCTCGGTTTGCCAGGAGTCAGAATGGGTTCAATGACCGTGAGTTTTGTTTGTTTGTTTGTTTGTTTTTTAAACAACAGCATCAATGGAGCTGAGCAGCAGAGTTTCCTGATCCCGGGAGATGGGGAAGACCGGGGTGTGCGTGAGGCGGTGTCTCATCCCTGAGGTTAGAGTCCCGGTTCTTTTGAGCGGTCCCATTCAACTGCGCAACCAGCCACCGCATGGAACCGGGCTGTTGGGATGTTGACGCCGGAAGCACGTCTCCCACTTTGCAGAATGGGCCCCATTTGTTTAGTGGCATGCGTTACGGGGCTCCCCGTGTTGTGTACCCCCAAAACACGAGTCATCTTGAATGGTTGTTCGGGGCCGTCAAGCAGGATGTGCTCCCCGCGAGCCTGTGCACCACAGCCCAGAACCCCGCCTGGTCCTGCCCGACCCTGACCAGTCCTCTGTTCAATTCACCTTGAGATGGTACCACTCAGATCGTCCTTTCCGCCTTCATAACTTGAATCGCTTTGACAGGTCTCCCCAGAGCTTGCCCCACTCTGCACCCCCCCACCCCCCCAGTTATTTACTGTTGCTGACCTCCAAATTCCCCATCGGGTTTTCTTTTCTTTAATTAACCATTTGGAGGAAACCGATCACAAGAATCTACCTATAACCTCCTCCCTAGGGGATGGACAACAGAAAAGTGGGTGAAGGGAGACGCCGGACAGTGTAAGATATGACAAAATAATAATAATTTATAAATTATCAAGGGTTCACGAGGGAGGGAAGGTGAGGAAGGGAAGGGAAATAATGAGCTGATACCAAGGACTCAGGTAGAAAGCAAATGTTTTGAGAATGATGATGGCAACAAATGTACCAATGTTTTTATGGGCAAATAATTCACTTATCATCGATGGCTTAAGCCTATTAAGAAGTGTGTTGCCATCACCACTACAACCCATCTTACAGCACCCTCTTCTCTTTGTTATCAGTCCCCCCATGTCCCCCCAGCCCCCCGGACCTATGACTCCAGTTACTGTCTCTCCTGATTGACCCCCACTGGGTTGTCAGTGGCTGGTCCTTACACTATACACACACACACACACACACACACACACACACACATGCACACCCTAATGAATTCTTTGGAACAAATTCCCAATGGCCACCTGGGGCCGATGAGCACTTGGAAAGTAGTGGCTCCAGAGGGACTTAATTATGCAAATGAGGATGCACCACGGTGCCATGCTAATAGATATGCAGAGCGAAAGGAGAGCTGGGACACGGAGGACTGACGGGCGTCAAGGCGACGACGTCTGAGCACATCCTGTGTCTTTTAATTCACGAAACGTGGCCGCCAGCAAATACACGTAACCTGCCTGTGTGGCTCCTATTTGGGGATCGTTTCTATTAGACAGCGCGGCTCAGGAAAGGAGGTGACACTCATCTGGGCATGGGGATGGTTGGAGAGAGAGAGAGAGAGAGAGAGAGAGAGAGAGAGAGAGAGAGAGAGAGAGAGAGAGAGAGAGAGAGAGAAGAGAGAGAGAGAGAGACTGACTAAGCGGATTTGTCCTGGCCCGTTGCCTGGGTAACTTTGCAATTCAACTCTCTTCCCTGGTGCTGTTGTCAGGTAGGCGTTGCTGTGGGATGGGGGATGGGCCAGGGACTGCTGCACTCAGGGTGGGTGGTTCAAACCCACCAGCTGCTCCGGAGGAGAAAGGTGAGGCCGTGGTCGAACGACCCTTTCACAGGGGTCGCCCGAGTCATCACGGTAGCAACATGACAGTGATGAAGTGGCAACGAAAATAATGTTATGGTTGGGGGGTCACCACCCCATGAGGAACTGGATGAAAGGGTGGCGGCCTGAGGAAGGTGGAGAACCGCTGCTTTACAGCTTCAGAAACCCTGTGAATTGGAATCGACCCAGGGGCAGTGGGCTTGTGATTTTAAAGAATAATCTTTTTTTAAAAAATTGTGAAATAGGTAGGGTTTCATATCAGATTGTTTTTGTCGGCCTGTATGAGAAGTTTAAACAACTTATCAGATCTCCCAGTGGCTTCCTGTGTTTCCTTCCCTCCCTTTGCCACAGCCCCCTCTTGTATGTTATTTTCATCCCTCCCCCGGAGTTACCACCCGTCAGCCTCTAGCCCGGGAGCCCTGGTGGTGTAGCCATTACCGGTTGGGCGGTGAGCCGCAAGGTCGACAGTTCTAAACCACCAGCAGCTTCACGTGAGGAAGACTGGACTTTCTACTCCTGTAAACGCCGAGAGTCTCAGAAACCCACCAGAGGTGCCAGGAGTCAGCACTGATTCGATAGCAGCGAGACCCTCCAGCCTCTTACATCCCCTTTCGGACCCTCCCCGCCCTCCCCGGTCACCACCAACATCATCTGCTTCTTTTTGGTAGGAGAGCCTTCCTTGATTTTGTTCCCTAACAGGGTTTCGTATAATATTTGTTTTGGTTTTCAACTAACTTCCCTCAGCACAATCTCCTCCACATCCATCCGGGTCCCAAGGTTCTTCAAGTCAGCTCTAGTCTAGAAGCTTCTCTTATTTCCATTGTGCGTCTGTTCCCAAGCACGTCTGTCCATCCCTCCACTGATGGGCTTCTAGGTGGCTTCCATCGATCTTCTTGCCCTTGTGAATAACCCAGCAATGAACATGGACGTGCATCTCTCAGATCGGCTGTGTTCTTCATACCAAGCAGCTCCGTTGTTGGGTCCTAGGGCACTTAAAAAAAATACATTATCATTGTTTCAATTTGGGTCTCCCAAAGAGAACTGATGATCTGACCCCAGGCATGGTCAGATACCTGACAAAGGAGACTGGGCCAGAAAGGAAAATGGGCTTCCCATGGTCTCATCTCCTCTCATCGATCAGCAAAGCCACGTGGAAACACAGGACAGTACAGAAATACTCTGTTGGGCAACATCTTAATATCCGTGCCACATTGCTTAACAAACAAAACTACCACCTGGCATCCACGTCACTCTTCTTTCCGACCATCATAGGTATCCCACTTTTTTAAAAAATTAATCTTTTTATTGGGGCTCATACAATTCTCATCACAATCCATACATACATCAGTTGAGCAAAGCACCCTTATACATTCGTTGCACTCACCATTCTCAAAATTCGCCTTCTACTTGGGTTCCTGGAATCAGCTCGGTTTCCTTTTTTTGCCTCCTACCCCTCCCTCCCCGCTCCCCCCTTCCCCCTGGTCTCTTAACAGTTTATAAATAATTATTTTATCCTATCTTACACTGCCCGGCGTCTCCCCTCACCCACCTTCCCATTGCCCATCTCCCTGAGAGGAGGTTACACATAGATCTCTGAGATCGGTTCTCTCTTTCTACATCCCCTTCCCTCCTGGTGTCGCCACTCCCACCGCTGGTGTTGAGGGGTTCGTCTGTCCTAGATTCCCTGTGTTTCCAGATCCCCACTGCACCGCTGTACATCCTCTGGTATAACCAGGTCCGCAAGGTAGAATTGGGGTCATGATGATTGGGAGGGGAGGAAGCGTTCAGGAACTAGAGGAAGGTTTTGAGTTTCATTGTTGCTACACTGAACCCTGAGTGACCCATCTCCTCCCCACTACCCCTCTGCAAGGGATGTCCAGCTGTCTACAGATGGGCACTGGGTCCCCATCACACACTCCCCCTCATTCATGGTGATGTGATTCCCACGGGTCCTAGGGCATTTCTACGGTGCCCTGGTGGTGTAGTGGTTACGAGTTGTGCTGCTAACTGCAAGGTCAGCGGTTCAAAACCACCGGCCCAGAAGGAGAAAGACGGGGCTTTCTACTCCCGCAAAGTTACAACCTTGGGAACTCTCACGGGCATTTCTACCCTGTCCTAGAGGGTCGCGGTGAGTCAGAATGGACTCTGTGACAGCAAGTGGATGAGTCGGCACGGACTGGGGAGCAGTGAATGGCATGGCAGTTCGACTCCCGGTGGTTTGAGGACGCGCCACATTGCTTTACAGGTGGGAGTCGTGGTTTACAACTCCATCAGCAGCGAATGAGGGCTCAGTCTCACCACACAGTGGGTTTGGTTTGTTGGTATAAGCTCCCGAATTTTTTTAACTTTCTTTTATTTTTATATATCTATCTTTTTTTATATTGGGGGGGGGGAGTAGAAAAGCCAGCCGTCCCTAGAGTGGGCCTAATCAATAGCAGCTTCTAGTTGCAGAGGATTAAGGACGACTTTGAGGACATAAAGGTTGTTTTGGAAAACTCTGGGTGTAGTTGCTTTGTATGTTGTGATGGATAGGGGGGGTGGAGTGAAGGGTGAGGGCAGGCCCTTACACCCTCCGTCTTGCCGCGGACTATGCCTGGAACCCCGGGGCTGAGAGAGCGCCACTCGCATTCCTGCTCCATAGGACTGTAGTGGCCACGTAGCGATGAGCCACGGCCACGTAGCGATCGAGTACCACAAAGCCAGAAGAGCGACACACCCAGTATGTTGGCGGAGATGGCGAGCTGCACGTCCCAGATCCTCCTGATCCTCCCGCTTGGCTCCGACGTGCTCGGCGCACAACTTCACGGTAAGCCTTTAAAAAATGTTTCTATGTCCACCTGCCCTCCCTCTGTCCAACCAATTTCCTCACGCGGCGGAAACAGAACTGGAGGAAACATCTTTCGCTTCCTGGTCTTGCAGGGTTTCCCCCTTTGACGGGGTGCATCCCCCCCTCACCCCATCCTCGACTCTCCAGGAATGCCAACGACGTGAGGTCTCCTGCTCTGACAGGTCTCCACCTTACACAGCTTCTGGCTTTAGCAGGTTTGACTTGTGGGAAAGAAAGAGGCCTTTCCCGACCTCATCTCCCCCCAATATATGTCAGTCCTAGGACACTGCTTGCAACGAATGGTAAATGATCTTAATGATCGTCAAGCTATCTCCCTGAAGACATCAGCCATCCGGAGAAATCAGACTACTGTCTGCTCCACCATAGATGGGGCTCACCCCCCATTGAGAGGACGGTGGTTGTCTCCCTGAAGAGCTCAGAACAGGTCAACCTGCTCAGTGACATCCAATCTAGGATCCGCCCATCTTGTCACATATGTATCCCTAATCCCTCCACTTCCTACTGCATATACACCCCTAAATTAACCCCCTCCCATTGCTGTATTACCTATAGTATAACCCCTTCCTGTGATGTATGTCTTTACCTGTAATCAGGGGGCTTGCAGACCTCCAAAGATATATAAACCCCCCCTCTCTGGGGATTGCAGACCCCCAAAGATATATACCCCTCCCCTCTCTCTCTCCTGCCCTCTCCTCCCATATCCCCATGTGGACCACCAAGAGGGGCTGAGGTGAGCATGCTACCATGAAATGTGTCTGACTCCTTTCTTTCACTCTCTCTCTCTCCCTCCTATCTCTCTTATTCTCTATGACTTTACTATAATCTTTATATGTTACTGCTGTACAATTGCACCTACCGGACCCATGATCATTTGTTAGGGGCTGGTTCCCCTCACATTTAATATACTAAAAACGGCAACATGAAGTCTCATTGAAAAGACACTCCCCGCCCCCACTCCCCACCCCATAAATGGTGTCACGTGGGCCTCATTGGATGGCCTACACTGGAATCAAATGATCACATCTGTGTAAGGAGCCGATGGAAAAGCTCAGTGTCCTCAGTCAGAGCCAGACCAGGGGCAGACTGGGGACCGGGCCGCCAATCACTCTTATGCAAGGTCAAGTTGAAGCTGAAGGAAAATGGAAACAAGTCTACGAGAGCCAACGCATGACCATGAGGACACCCCACCTGTGTGAGTCTGGGTTGACTTGAGAAACAAATCCAGAGACACGCATGTGTTTAAGAAAGAGCTTTATATCAAAGAGCCATTGTATATTAAGAAAACATCCTAGTCCAGTCCAGATCAAATCCATAAGTCTGATATTAGCCCAGATGTCCGATACCAGTCTGCAAATTCTTCTTCGGGCTCACACAACACATGCAATGACACCAAGTGCAGGAAGATCACAGGCCAGTGGGTGGAAAGTCTTGTGGATCCAGTGGCGGCGCAAGCATCTCAGTCCTGGCATGATCTCCACGTGGCTCCTCCAGCTCCATGGCTCTGGCTCTATCACCATCTATGTGGCTTGTCAGCAGGAAGACGAAGTAGAGAAAGCATGGGTCGGCCTCCAGTGAGCTATTTCTCTCCTTTGCGCCTCCAAATGAGGTCATCAAGCTGCAGCTGCAGCCCACTCACTCTTCACAGTCTCAAGCTGACACCAGACCGTGGAAATGGCACACCACCTGAAATGGCAGCGCATCTCGAGTAGATGCGACCCCACTGAACGCTAATGACCGGGGACTAGAGGGGGTGGGATGACAGGGAGGGCACCATACAAGAAGAAAGCAAAAGGCCATTAACAAGACAGAGATGGAAAGACAAGACCAACATGGACGTCAGAAGAGGGGCTGAATGTAGAGTGGAAGACATGAAGTACAAGAGCCGGAGGGAGGAACCCACAGAGTCGCTTCCGAAGAAAACGGAAAAACACTATACTGAAATGTGCAAAGGCCTGGAGTCAGAGGTCCGGAAGGAAGAATATATACTCCGCATTTCTCAAGCGGAACTGAAGGAAAGGGTCAAGCCCCTGGTGGCCGTCTTGAAGGATATGATGGGCAGACTATTGAGCAGCGCAAGCAGTAGCAAGAGAAGATGGGGGGCCGCAGAATTCCAAATAAGATTAAAGAAATTTTAAAAGAAGAAACATACAGAATCAGGGTAGCAAAGGAATTGACAAATGCCCAACCCTTTCAGGAGATAACAGAGGATCGAGAACCAACGGTGCTGAAGAAAGACGCCCAAGTTACGCCGAAGGACGTGAGTGAAATAAGAATCCAAGAACTGATGGGATACCAGCTGAGGCGTTTCAACAAATGGGTACAGCCGGAAGTGATCACTCATGTATGCCAAGAAAATTTAGAGACCGCCACCCGGCTTGCCAACCGGGAGAGAGCCATATGTGTGCCCATTCCACAGAAAGGTGACCCAACAGAATCTACAAATGACTGCACGGTGTCGTTGATGTCACATGCAAGTAACGTTTTGCTGGAGAGAGTTTAAAAGATGGTCGCAGCAGTACCGTGACAGGGACCTGCCGGAACTCCCGGTTGGATTCAGACTTGGAATGAAAGAGAGCTCATTGCTGACGTCAGATGGATCTTGGCTGAAAGAAGAGAACCGAACCAGAAACATGTTGACTTGTGTTGCTTGGACTGCTTAGAGGCATTTGATTGTGTGAATCGTTAACAAATCATGGATAGCATCGCCAACAACGGGCATTGTAGAACACTAAATCACACGTAACACGGCATGGAATGTTCTCGATGAATAATTCTCATAGCCACTTCTTGTGATGCCTCCCCCACAGCCTGTCTCTTTTACTCATCTTCAGGAGTTTCCGATGTTAGCCCCATAAGAACCCTATGACAGGTAGGGCGGTCCGAGCAAGGCCAGGAGGCAACTGGGAACCAGATCACCAATTGCTCATATGCAGGTTCAAGTTGAAACGGAAGAAAAAGAAAATAGGTGGTCCATGAGAGCCAATGGAGGGCCTTAAGCTTATCTCCCCTGAACTTAGGGACCATCTCAAAAATAGATTGGACCTATTGAACCCGACTGACTGACACCCGGAGCTGAGGAGCACCATGTAGTGCATGATCATGGTTCAGAGGAGCCCACGGAGGCACACAGAGGCTCAGCTAAGGGTCCTCAAAGCAAGAAGTGGGAGAAACGGGGCGTCAATTCCTCCGCTGGGCGCCAGAAACCAGTTTCCAGAGAGGGGACACTTGGAGAACAGTGAGGTCAGTGCGGGCTTAGAATAGCCACGGCACGCACTCGGACTGTCCGCGGAGTTGTGCAAGGTGAAAGTCTGATCTCATTGCTGATCAAACATACAAACCTTAAAGGAGAAGGCAGGTTTCCAAGAACCTGTACAATTCCAATCACTGGACCATACAAGAGAGCGAGGCCTGGTTCCATGGGGTGAGGTCCTCATACTCAGAAAGGGCCTGTACTCCAAGGTCTGTGTATTCGGAAGGGGCCTGTTGTACCCCAAGAATGCGGTCTGCGTAGCCAAAATGAGGCCGGACCCCAAGAGTGAGATCTGCGTAGCCAGGCTGAGCTGGGAAGCACCCCGGAATGAGGCTGTGTACCCTAAATGAGCCTGTACCCCTGGAATCCGGAATGGGTCTTATTTCCACCCCACCCTCTAGGCGCAGGTCCGCAGACCTGATGGACTGCGGACCCCGGCTCCAGGCTGCAGCGTTGCCATGGAGACGGGGACCGGCTGGCGCGGTGGCGGGGCGGCTGTGCGCAGGCGCGGGCGGTGCAGTCTCGTCGCAGCGGAACTGCTGAGGTTTCGGTGGCGGAGCCCGCACAGTCGCGGCGGGAGCGGCAGGCGAGCGGCGGCTCCTTCCCCCGCACCCAACACCGCCCTCGCCCTGCACCTAGCGGAGGGACCCGGCCCAGCGCGCCGGCGGCGGTGACAGAGGCCAGCGGGAGGCCGTCCCAGTTCCCCCAGGGACCCCGCTCGGAGCCCGGCTGTCACATCCCCGGAGCCCGACCAGAGCGCAGACACGTAAGACCCCGAGGGTCCCCGATCTCCGGGGGAAAGGTCTCCGGGGGAGGCCGCGGGCGACCCCCCACCCCCTGGACCCGCCCCCTTGCCCTGACCACCTGCATCTCCGTTCTCAGTCTGCAGGTGGCGCTCCGGGTGGCCTCTGAGCGCACCGCGCCCGCGTCTGCCGACGGCTCTGCCCGCCGGCTCCTGGCCGCCGCCTGTGCGCCAAGCGGCCGCGCCATGGCCCTGAGCCTCCTGGACGACTGGTGCCGCGGGATGGGCGTGGACGTGCGTCGGGCCCTGCTGGTCACCGGCATCCCCGAGAGCCTGGACCAGGCAGCCGTCGAGGCGGTCCTGCAGCCGGCCTTCCAGGCCCTGGGCGACTTCCGGCTGCGCAGCACCCGCGTGGTGCGCAGGGAGAAGGCCAGGGCGGTGCTGGTGGAGTTACTGGAGGACTACAACCAAGCCGCCGTCCCCCGGGAGGTCCTGGGCCCCAACGGGATCTGGAAAGTGCAGCGCAAGGACCGTGCCCAGGACGCCCGGGTTCTGAGGCAGATGAAGCGCCTGCTGCTGGACGAGCGACCCACGCGAGGCCAGGTGGTCAGGGCCCTGGAGGAGCTGGCCAGCTCGGGCGCTCTGGAGACCCAAACCCAGGGGTCCGGGCAGGCGGCCAGGCCCACCGGGCCGCCCACCTGTGCAGACAGGAAAGCTCAGAGGGGTCGGCGGGGTCGCCGAAGCCGAGTCAGGGGCAGTAGGTTGACCAAGAAGGGCAAGAAGAGAGGCCGAGGCGGGCGGCCGTGGACGCCGGTCAGGAGCGAGTCCTCGGACTCTTCTGACGGCAGCCTGGGCATCTTCATCGAGGAGCTGGACGAGGACGAAGAGGAGGATCGCAGGGCGCTGTACTCCACGCTCCAGGCGGCCGCCAAAGAGCTCGTGAAGAAGTGGACGACCCAGAACCCAGCGGAGGAGGGGGACGGGCCCCGCGAGTTCTTGGCCCTGGTGACCGTGACGGACAAAACCAAAGAGGAGGAGACCGCGAAAGAGCCTCCCTCCGACGAGCCCATCAACGTGGACACCATAGAAGACAGGGAAGGTGTCCCTGACTTGGTGGCGCTCCTGGCCGTCAGAGGGGCGTCCGACGAGTTCCCGGAAAGCGACACATCCAGCAGCGAGTCCCAAGACGACGACGAGGACCTAGAGAGCGACGATGTGGACAATCCGGAGTTCGTGGCCATCGCAGCCTACACCGACCCCTCTGACCCCTCCGCTCGGGAGGAGATGCTGAAAATCGCGTCGGTGATTGAGTCGCTGGGCTGGGGCGTCAAGGACTCGAAGGAGGCCCTCTCCCAGGTCCTGTCCGTCATGTCCAAGGACACGATGGGGCCCCGAGTGAAGGTGGAGGTGGCGGGCCGCGAGGTGGAAGCCGTGGTCCTGAGGAAGGCCAAGGACCAGGGGAACTTTCTAGAATGCATCTCCACCTTGGCCGAGCCGGAGACCCCCGGGGAGGAGAAGAAGGCCCAACAAGCCTTCCTGAGCGGCTGGGACCAAGAGGACGATGAGGGGGGCCTCCTGGAGCTGGTGGCCCTCCTGGCTGCGCAAGACATGGCGGACGCGATGAAGGACGAAAAGGAGACCGCGTGGGGCGAATGCGGCAAGTACAAGCACGCCAAAGGCAACCTGGGCGAGGTCCTGGCGCTCCTGGCCGCCCGCGAGAT
Organism: Tenrec ecaudatus; assembly: GCF_050624435.1. Taxonomy (NCBI): domain Eukaryota; kingdom Metazoa; phylum Chordata; class Mammalia; order Afrosoricida; family Tenrecidae; genus Tenrec; species Tenrec ecaudatus. The sequence continues at coordinate 11,785,458 of NC_134547.1, forward strand.
AATGGAGTCCGATGAGGAGTCGTCCTCGGAGTCTTCCTCTACGTCATCCTCCTCCGAGGAGGAAGAGGAGGAGGAAGAGTCCGAAGACTCGGAGAGCGAGGAGGAGGAATCCGGCCCCGAGGAGCGGGCGTCTCGGAAGCCGCGGGCCAAGCGGGCGCGCACGGCCGCGCGGAGCCTGGGCCAGGCGGGCGCGTCCCCGGCCGCACTCCCCGCCCCCACGGGCACGCGCAAACCGAGAGCGGCCGGTCGGGGCCGCGGCCGGGCCTCCACTCCCGAGAAGAAGGCAGGGGGCCGGGCCTCGGCGCACGACGAAGGCGCCGGGACCAAGAAAAAGAAAGGCCACCTGGGCCCCCACGCCAAGGGCGAGGCCAAGGCGCAGCCGAGGTCCGCCCGCGGGAAGAAGGCGCGCCGGGGCCGCCGGCTGCCCCCCAAGTGCCGCTAGTGGAAGCCAAAGTCTCGGGGTGCAGGGGCCCCCCCACAGTAGGCCCCGCAGCGCGCCCCTTCCTCCTCAGCCCCCTTCCCCTCTCCAGCCGGGTGTCTTCGCTTCACGCTTAATGCGCTGCGCCCCCCTGTGCCGCGTTGCGGATGCGCACTTGAACCTTTGCACCCCAGCCCCACCCCCCACCCCGTTAGTAGATGGGAGAAAAGCGGGCAGGGTTCTGGAAGAAGAGGAGGTGGAATGGAAGGGTCCCCCATGTAATGGGAGGGGGTGAGCACGGCTTTGGGCCGCCCACTGGGTGGCAGGGAAGGGGTACCCTGGGACACAAGGACAGGCCGCCCGTGGGCAGAAAGTGCAGAGTTCTTTATGGTTCTGCTGGCGCCTGTTGGGGAGCTGCGGTGGCCTAGGGGTTACACGGTGGGCTGCATCCGCAGGGTCGGTGGTTCAAAACCAGCTCCTCCACGGGAGAAAGATGGGACTTTCTACCCCCATAAAGAGTGGACAGTCTGATCTTGGAAACCCACCGGGGTAATTCTACCCTGCCCTATACCGCCCTATAGGGTCACTTTGAGCCAGCAATGACTTGATGGCAGTGAGTTTGTTTTTGTGTTTGGGTGCCTGTCTTTCCAAAGGCACACTGACTTAGATTCCAAGGAGACCCCCCCCACCTGATCAGGGCTGGGGGCTGTGCCCCGGTTCTGCGGAGTGCGTATTTGTCATTAGAGTATTCTTAATCCCTCCTCCCCGACTCTGGAGCGAGATGGTTCCAGAAAGAGGAGCAAAAGGAGGGGAGAGGGAGAGGTGTGATGGGGGGGGGTGTCGGCTGAGGAAGGAGAGAAGGAGGAGGGTACAACAAAGGGGAGGAGGAAGAAGAAAGGGCTAGCCTAGGCTGAAGGTACGGGCCCCCCACCCCCTCACACACAACAAGGACCCTGCTGGGTCGCCCAGGCTGATGGTGGCCCTGGGCTCCCCCCGCCCCCCCCCCGCGGTGTTTTCTCAAAGCTGGGCTTGTTAGCTCACTTCTCCGTCAATGTCAATTTCCCCATTGGCCAGGGGTCCTTCTGGGTCCCCTGGCTCCCCACTTTCCCATGGGTTGCACCTGCAGCACTGCCATTGCTCCCCTCCCCCCCCTTAGGACTTGAGGGTCCTCTGGAGTGAACTACCGTTGTCACAGCCCATCTGTCTTGGGAAGGTCAAGTCCCCTGGAGGAGCACCGTGGTCGTCGTCCCCCCCTCAAATGCTTCAGCTTTGTCAGTCCCTTGTGTGATGTGAGCTGCCCCCATCCCGCCGCACTCCCGGTCCCCTCAGTAATAACCTTACCGACTCCCCCCACCCCGGCCCCCAGTATACTTGCCCCTGGGGGTGTGTGTCCGTGTCCCAGTTTCTATCCCCAGGAGTGACAAGCTCGCCTGCCCGGAGGTCTTCTGACATCCAGCGGAAGGGACAGGGGTCCCAGCGTGTCTCCAGGTCCGCACGTGGCTGTCGGATGGTCATCACGGATGCCCAGGTGTGGATGGAATGCTGCCTCCCGGCGTGTGCCGCACCCCCTAGCCAGGAGTGAGAAGGAGACTTCAAGGGGGCAGGAGCGGTGTGGGGAGCGATCCGGTCCTCACAGGTTGGAAGCACCGATCAGGGTTCTGGGCCAGCGGACTGGAGATGCCTGGGAGCTTGGGGGTCGTAGGGATGTCGGCCACGGGCAGGAAAACTCCTTTTGACTTTCCCTAGCACTAGTCCGTTTCTCTTGTTGTTTCGTGTCCTCTTCAACCCCTCAGTAAAGTGGAATTAAACATTAAGGTCTGGCCTTGCTGTCTCGGGTCGGGGGGGCGAGGGGGGGTGTCAGGGTGGGGGAGAGGGGGTAGCTGGCCCGGGCAAGGCACACATTCGACAGGGTTGCCTTGAACCAGACCGCCACACTTGCCTGCCACGGAGTCACACCTTGCTCAGTGCTCCCCATCCCCCTTAGTCAACCCTCATCTCCTCTGGGATCCTCTGTGGACCTTCCCCCCAGCCCCAGCCCCCTCTCCCCTGGGCTCCCCTGTGGGCTGTTCTGATTCCTAGTGACTCCATAGGACAGAGCCGGATAGCCCCTTGGGTTTCCAAGCCTGGAATCCTTAAGGAAGAAGGCGGGCTTGCCTCTCTCCTGACCCAAAGAGCAGATTCCAGTCACTGACCTTCCGGTGGGCAGCCCACTACTTTAACTACTGCACCACTAGGGTTCCAACTCACCCCCACCCCCCCCCAAAAAACCCAACCAACTCACACT